>NW_012110141.1:5176959-5190718 GCF_000951045.1 Mandrillus leucophaeus | reverse complement strand
CTCTCCCTCCTCTTCTTCCTCCCTCCTCTCCCCTCTTCCTCCTCCTCCTCCCTCTCCTCCTTTTCCTCCTGCTCCTCCTTTTCTCCTCCTTTTCCTCCTTTTTCCTCCTTTTTCTCCTCCTCCTCTTTCTCCTCATTTTCCTCCTCCTCTTTCTCCTCATTTTCCTCCTCTTCTTCCTCCTCTTCTTCCTCCTCTTCTTCCTTCTCCTTTCCCTCCTCTTCCTCCTCTCCCTCCTCTTCCTCCTCTTCCTCCTCTTCTCCTCTCCCCTCTCCTCTTCCTCCTCTCCCCTCTCCTCTTCCTCCTCTCCCTTCTCCTCTTCTTCCTCCTCTTCCTTCTTATTTTTAGAATATAAACTAAATGATAAGAAATATAAAAAGCATGCTTAGTAAATAGTAAATATTGGGGTTCTTCTTGCAAGATTATAATATAATGTAGAATATGGAATAATTATGTTTTATGTAGAATATAAGTCATACAAAATGTAGATGAGAAATGAGGTAGCTATGTCCAGTAACTATATCAGGAAACAAAATATTAGTTCATCATCTATTACAAGCCTGCATTATAACTTAGATCAACATGAAGGATATTTAGTATGAGGCAAAATTAATGTGTGGCTAGTTTATCTTACTGAACATTAGTGAAAGTTTTCATATTCTTTTAAACACATACTTTCAGATTTCACAATCTAACTTTTAAAATGAGTTTCTGTTGTGTAATATTTGTTTTCACAAGAAGTTGTATAAATGTATCCAAAATTTTGCCTAGGATTATTTTTATCATGGTACAATTAACACACATTTATGACTATTTTCTAAATAATCAATAATTTACTAATATTCTTTAAGATCAACAATATGAAATTATGTAATCTAATTTGGAATTCTAATTTGTCTTCTTAATTTTATCAATGGAAAATTGACATCCCAGGAATCTTAGCAGCTTGCCCAAGCTCTCATAGTCATTTAAAGATACACAATGCCTGTAATCCCAGCACTTTGGGAGGCTGAGGTGGACAGATCACATGGTCAGTAGATCAAGAACATAGTGGCTAACATGGTGAAACCCTGTCTCTACTAAAAATACAAAAAAATTAGCTGAGCGTAGTGGTGGGCGCCTGTAATCCCAGCTACTCAGGAGGCTGAGGCAGGAGAATGGCATGAACCTGGTAGGCAGAGCTTTCTGTGAGCTGAGATCGTGCCACTGCACTCCAGCCTGGGCAACAGAGCGAGACTCCATCTCAAAAAAAAAGATACACAAAATCTGATTTTTGAGACCCAGACAAGTCCTGTAAAACAAATGGAGATGTATCTAGGCCAGCTTAGTACTTCTATCAGCTGCTGCCCCCACAAGGCTATGGAAACCCCACCAGGAAAGACTGTGGTTCCCCTCTGACTCTAGGAGTTTTAGTAGGTTCTGCCTCCCATATCTGTGTGAATCCTTCTTATGGTCATCTGGCGTACTTGGATCTTACCCTGCTGCTGCCTTGTACTCAGATTCCCCTTATCTCTTCTCTCTGGGTTTATTGAACACTAAGTGTTGAATGTATTGAACACTTAGTGTTCAGTATACCCAGCACCCTGTCCCTCCTTTTCTGAGATGGAGAAATCAGAAATGTGATCTGTGCTCTTTCTCCTATAGCATACTAAGAATTTGATTTCTTATTATTAGGATTTCTTACTGCCAATATTTTTCTAACATTTCAGGGATATTGTGATCATTAGTATCGTAGTAACTGGTAAGTAGCTGGCATTTAATAAATATGCTCATTATCCCTTTTCTAGTGTAAATAATTAGTATAGGATTCTGAATTTTAACAGTGCCATTTATGTGTGAATTTATACAATGATTATAAAAGTGTTTCTCTCATTGAAGCAGGCCCTACACAGAACTGAAAACTTTTTGGTACCCTAATTGAGTTACTGTGTATTTCTGAAAGTAATTAAACTATGTAACCTTAACAAAAATCTGCAATCTAGTTTTTCACAATTCAGACTGCAATTTCTGCTCTAATTAGCCAAGATTAGGGAGATGTTGCTGTGTGTGGTCTGACAAACACAAGAGCCGCCTGCATGAAGGATACAGCAGGACTGTGCCTAAGGAATACATCTTTTGGGTGCTATGCTGGGCACCATGCTGCAGCTGCTACCAGACTGTGATTTCTAGTGGTTTGGCTTTCTTCTATTGTACTTCTAAATTTGGGTTCCTTTTTTTCTCGCTCATCTTTTCTGGTCTGCCAACTTACATCCCACAACTCCTGCAAATTAAATCTTAGAAAATGATGCTTCCAAGAAATTTTCTGTATTTATTTGAACAAAGGTTCATGAGTGCTTATGTTTGAGTTATTGGATGCTCTGCACATAGCAGGTGCTCCTTTAATAGAATTTCAGAATCATAAAAACATGTTTTTACATTGTTAGAGAGACAATACCCCCAAATCCTAGGGCCAGGTATATATCTCTTTTCTTCAGGATAAAGGATGCAGGAAGAATATAGAGGAGGAGAATTCTAGAATTTAGAGATAATAAATAGCTGGATGCAATTTAAGATTCATATTGATTTGTCTTCATGGCTACATATTAGAGTACTCACGACAGTGGTTTTCAACCCTTCTTTTAACTTGTAGCCCCCTCTCCCTTATCCAGTATCATTCATGTCTCCAATTTATAAAGCATAAAGTAGAGCTCCTTTAGTTGCTGCAGCATCTTCATGGCCCCCTTGGACTTTTTGCTGTATTCCTGAGGTTCAGCTTACCTATAAGGCTTTGGGATATTCCACACTCAACTCTTACTGACCAATGGAAATAGCGAAGAATCATCAGATAATTGAAATGGTATTTAATTCAGACTGTCTAGTATATGCTTGGAATCATTTTAGATACTGTACAAAACAGAAAATTTTAAGATCTCATTTCTCTGCAGGTGCTAATTTGAGAGACAAACACACATGAAATAAGAGTGAACAGTCAAGGCGGTTGATAATTAAGCATAGCTACATTGCTATTCTGGGATTGTTGCTATTGTTACTGTTATGTGTGCTGCAAAGCCCAAGTTAACAAGCAACAGGTAACATTCAGTAGTGTTAGGCATTTTTCTTACTTTATCTTAGTCATCTTCACAATAGTTCTATTGTCACCTCTCTTTTACAGAAAAGGAAACCGAGGCTCAGAAAGGTCAACTTCCTTGCCCATAAACACCAGAATAGAATTTTGAATCCAATTAAGTGTATACTTTTGATTATTACACTTTTCAGGCATTCAGCATTGTCCATATGTGAGTACAAAAGGTATTGGCCTCTGGGAATGGTTATAGGGATGCATTTCTGTGACAGCATTGAGGGTAGCAGTTAAAATATGAATGGGACCTGTGCAATAATGCAGTACATCAGATATAATAAAAATATCAGAGCAGTTGAAGGAACTTTTGTATTTTGAAACCAGTTCCATATAACTTGTGAATTTTTAAATAAGCGATCGTTTTGTTACAGGTATTGCTATGCCCATCAGAAAAGATGAGGAAAGTGACCCAAAGACACCAAATGGCTTGTCTTATGCTATGTGGCTAGGGACAGATCTGGGAATAGAAATCAGTCTTCTAGGACCCTTTCTACCAAGGATTTTTTCAGAATTGGGAAAGTTAAAAAAAAAAAAAAAGACATTTTTGCAGGTTTAGTGGCAAACCTGGACAGGTTGAGCTTCCACAAATGTGGGGAAGATGAAAGAGAAGTCAGAAAATATAGACAGGGGGTTGGAGACCCTTTGGCTTCTTCACTCTACTCACTTGGGCTTTTTTTTTTTTTTTTAAAATTCAGAAAAATGACCTATCATTTCTCTGGTTAATGCTATCTATAGTCATTCCCACTCTTTTTGATATCCAGAGAGCAGTTCATTTCCCAAATGAACTCAGCCCAACAATGGTGTGGAGCAGGCAAACTGACCACTTGGAGGATTGCTATTCTTGTGCTACTTAATGTGAAATACTGCACGTAGTTGACACTCAGGAAATGATTCCTCTTACATCCTTTTTGGAAGCAGTCAATGTATCCTGATTAATACATTAACACATTTTGAAAACATTGATAGAACCTCTCAGGAAGATGTTAGCAGGCACAGATTGCTTCAGAAGAAAAGCTGACTTCTGTAGGGATTTCAGAGGCTGTTGGAGGAAAAGAGTGGAAGGAAACTTGTTTTGAACAGTGTGTGTTTTGTTTCAAATATGCAGAGTTAAAAACCAGACTATGTTGTTTAAACATTTTGAAACACTAGTTTATTCACTGTATACTTTTTGGATTGAAAACTATTACATGATTTGTATTTCACTGCTTTCCCTGTTCCTAGGTTAATCTCATATTTTGTATCTCCTTGGTGGATTGTGTCTCAAAGGCTCTCAATGGGACTCATAAGTGCACATAGCATTCTTCTCTATATCCCTGGAAAACCACCACCCCTCTTCTGAAGGGAACATTACTTGGGGAGACAGTGCATGACATGGCTGACCAGTCAGCCTGTTCCAGAATGACAGGTGGTTAGACACCACCCAGAAACACCAGCACATTAAGTCACTAGCAGAATGGCATTGGCAGTTGTTCATTGCTTTTCACAGCTAACTTCTTTTTAGTGATATTTTGCTCCCTGTAACATTTGAACAACATTGTAACTTGAAATCAAATCCAAAGTATCTTTAATAAAATCGAATTCAGCCTCAGACCACAAGAAGGCAGATGCTGTGGTCCAAGGAAAATGGAGGAGCAGCCTATCTCCAAACAGCAGATCCTACCAACTAGTCTGGATCTGTGTCCAGTTACAGAAACTGAGGAGGGTTTTCTGTGAGAGTAGAGGCTCTGCACAAAGCACAAATGGTTGACCAGTCCATGCAGCCTTATCTAGAGACACGGTCCTGATACCATCTTGACAGGTGAGTGCATAACCAGTGTGTTACACAGCTCAGTGAGTGAATGTAGGATGCTGATCTCCTCCGTGCACACTCAGTAAGATCGGAGCTTGGGAACCGCACCAGAGACACTAGCCCTGTTTCTCATCTGCTGGGTTCAAGGAGATTGTGAGAAGATTCATTACCAGGGCCCCAGAGTTGCTGAGGATGAAGGAGGTATTTCTGGACCTAGGGAAATTCTAGCTGGCTCTTATCTCTCCTGTTCATCTTCTCTGACACAAAAGGCAAACGGATAAAGAAAGTGTGCTTCTTTGCAAGCAAATCAGGAACGCTAAATGGCAGTATCAATGAGGGTGAAGATTGCATGATTAAAAGATCTCATCTGTATTAGAACTTGTGCTTGAGAAGTATGAGTTGCATTTTATGAGTTTGTGACTCATTCTACCAGCACTTAACGGCGCACTCATGCTGAGCCAGGTAAGTTATTGGGTGCTTGTGAATGCAGAGATTAATACAATTATTTGCCTTCCAAGAGCTAAATACATACATACATGCAGGTACACATACATGCATACTTACAAGCATACATGCATGCATATACACATACATACTTGTGATGATAGAAAGAGCACCTGATAAGAATTGCTCACCTGCTGACACCTGGGAAGGCCTTAGGTTCCTCATCTGTAACATGGAAATGTGTGCAGTGGTCTTTTGGCTTTTCTCTAGCTCTGATGTTTCTTGATTTCTTCTAAATTATTATCAATAAATATCATGGTTCTTAGAAATGTAGGACATTTTGTTTGCTACAAGATTTTTTGT
Organism: Mandrillus leucophaeus; assembly: GCF_000951045.1. NCBI lineage: Eukaryota > Metazoa > Chordata > Mammalia > Primates > Cercopithecidae > Mandrillus > Mandrillus leucophaeus. The sequence goes on along the minus strand of NW_012110141.1, from coordinate 5,185,007 downwards.
CATTTTGTCAGTTTAATCACTACATATGTTCCTCCCCACAATCTTAGGTTAAGTAGGCCTAATGCCTGTATTTTAAGTCTTTCAAAGCTAAGAAGTAAAAATATTTCCTGACATGGGCAAGTATTACTAAATGTGGATGAAATATATAAATCAGATACATTGCAATGTTTATATCACATCACTAGAATCCATTCTTTAACAGGGACTTCTGCTGTAGTGGAAACATCTTCTGAAATGATAGTCCTAGATTCTGCCCAAGCTTCCTGCAAATTTGTAAAATCTTTAGGTGAATCCAGTTATGATAAGCAATGGAAAATACATTGTTATAAGCAGAGTAGAAAAAGTTCCAACAGAAAAAATAATAAAATTACTGTTCCCATTTAATGAAGCATGTGGCAGAGCCTTCGTCACCTTGTGTGTGAGTGTGTGTGAGTGTGTGGGTGGGCGTATATGAGAGGGAGAATATTGTCAGGATCGTTGAGAAGAAAGAAGGGAGTTTATGCCTTTGTAGATTTTGTAGGTTAGTGGACTGCATCATTGCCTTGATTCCTTCTCCCTGCCTAAGCAATTCTTTCATTAACTCACACATTTATTTACCTATTATGCTTAAGGCTGTCTTTAAACCGTGTTGTGTCCTCTCTCACCTCTGAATAAAAGTGGATTTTATCATTTATAATCTCTGTGACTCTAGGGTTGACATTTGGCTTTTCTGAGCCTCATTTTTTTTCACCTGTGAAATGGGGGAACACTTTTCTCTCAAGGTTGCTTAGGATTTAATAAGCGTGTATGTGATAAAAGGTCACAAGCATACCAGCAGTCTTCAAAGGTGAGGTATGATAAGTTGGTGCTGAAGACACATCAGCACCTTTCCTTGCTCATCACATTGGCTTGCAACATAAAAACTGACCTTGGTTGACATTTGTCCGATTTCACTAAATTTTGGTAAAAGCTTGTTTTAATATCTAGTGTTAGACGTCTTTTTTTTTGTTTTGTTTTGGTTGCAGAAAATACTAATAATGTATTTGTTACTTGCACACATTCATGAGGTATGTGAGAAATTTTGTTACATATATATACATAATTTGCAATGATCAAGTCAGAGTATTTCAGGTACCCATCACCTGAGTACAATAGATTTTTGTTAAGTATAGCCACTCTACTCTGTTTTCAAACATTGAGTTTATTTCTTTTTACTGTATGTTTGTACCCTTCAAACCACTTCTCTTGATCTTCCCTCCTCTCCACCACTCACCCTTTCCAGTCTGTTATCTATTTTTTTAATCTCTACCTCCGTGTGTTCAAATTTGTTAGCTTACACATGTGAAAACGTGCGATATTTGTTTCGCTAAAGATAATGTCCTCCAGTTGCATCCATGTTGTTGGAAAAGGCGTGATTTTCTTTTTCTAATGGCTGAGTGGTATACTATTGTGTATATATACCACACTTTCTTTATCCATTTACCTGCCAGTTGACACTTAGGTTGATTCCATATCTTTGCTACTGTGAACAGTATTGCAATAAACATGTGAGTGCAGGTATCCTTTTGATAGATTAATTGCTTTTCCTTTGAATAGATAACCAGTATTGGGATTTCTGGGTCAAGTGGTAATTTTATTTTTAGTTTTTTGTTTTGTTTTGTTTTGTTTGTTTGTTTTTAAGAAATCTCCATACTGTTTTCCATAGTGGAAATACTAGATTACATTCCCGCCAGCAGCATATAAGAGTTGCCTTTTCTCTGCATCCTTATCAACATTTGGTAATTTTTGGTCTTTTTAATAAATAGCCATTCTGACTAGGAAAATACGATATCTCATTATGGTTTTGATTTGCATTTCTCTGATTAGTGGTGTTGAGTATCTTTTCATATACCTATTGGCCACTTGTAATACTGATAACTTTGGATTATTTAAGAGACTTGTGATTTCTAAGACTTCTATTTATATATTTTTCTTAAATGTTGTTTTCTAATTATTTCCAATTATTATCATTTTCCTAGTTATTCCATATGTAACAATATCTCTATTACATATATAAATAATGTACTCCATTTATCTAATCTATCTATAGATTGATTAGAAACTCGTACCAGGTGAATACATTCTGAGACCTTAAAGTATCAAGTGAATGAATTCTATAAGGAAGAGAAAATTCACAATTTTGTGCATGACAAACAGCATTGGGAATAAACCCAGAGCTTAATGATTCAAGTCAGGGCTCTACCACGTTCTTTAGTTAAGGCAGCTCTGGTTGTGACAGAGCCCACTCAGGCTAGATTAAGCCAAAGGATTTAGTGTATGTCTCCAGTAGTCAATTTCATTGTCATCTAAGATCAGGAAGTAAAGTACAGCCAGACCCTGTGTTGATCAGAACAGAAATCCAGTAACGAGGTCCCTTTCTTTCTCTCTTCTAGGCTGTACATTTCCCTTCATGTCATCTTCCCTCTTATCTTAATGTGTCAACTTTATTTTTCCTTCACTGGTTTCCTTTGCTTACCCATATTGGATATGACTTTGCAAAGTCATTTCTTGGTCCCTCAAACCATAGCACGACCTTTCAGTTCCAAAGCCTACATCCAACTATAGACTCTTTGTGTCTCAGTTCAAATTCTCAGGACAAGCTAATGAAGTGTTCATTGTTTTGGGGTGAAATATCCATTTCTGATCCATTTAGTAGTTGTGGGTGGAAAAATGGCAGACAACAAACCATATCTAGTATAACTCTTACCAGTTTGGTGAGTTTGGTTAACATTCAGATCAGTTTTCTCATTTGATACAATGTAGATAACACCACCTCTTTCAAAGGATAATGTGAAGATGAAATAAAATAATGTATATGAAATTGTTAGATAAAGTATAAAAAGTTCTACAGTCCTTTTCTTGACACATCAAAGACTACTTTAGGGGATAGTGTTTACTAGGTAAGTTGAAGCATTTGGCAGCTGTTATTCTTGAGATTAACCCCTTTGAAATGAGTGGAAGTGAATTTAAAGACTTTTGCCGTAATTGTGCTGTAACACATGAAGGCTAATGGTGTTTCTGAAGACTGAACAGAGATTACACTGTTTAAATTACCAGGTTATGAAATCAGGACAAATTAGTGTGAACTGTAATGGGAAGAAAAGATGGGGGCTGTTAGTGTTCCCGAATGTTGAAATATTTAATATACTATCCAATCGTGACATTTAGAATGTATTATCTTTTTAAAAAATTAACAAAGGGCAAAAAAGACATAGAAATATTGCCAAAAGGTAAATGAAAGTAGCTGATCATTTGTCAGCAAATACACTTAATAGCTGAACTATTACCCTTCAGCTAATTATTAGTTGAATGAAGCACTTCTTTTTATCAAGTCAAAGTGCTTAATTTATGGTTTTTCTTTAAAAAACCTAAACTCAATTTTTACTTTGGCAATGCTGGGATCTGGAGAGAATTGCATAAATGTGTAAGTCATTATTTTGAAAATACATCAGAACTTAGAGATCAACCAAAACTATCAACTAGTTGATATGATGCTTTTTTTTCATGAAATTCTGGACAAAATGTCTACCTAATATAGGGATTTTTTGTTGTCTCTATTGATACCATAAAATGAGTTGGAAAAAACCAGTGGACTCATTCTTGCTTCTAAAATGTTGTCCATGAAACAGTATTTGACATTTTCCTTGCAATGACCTCACTCACAAAGAGCAGGCTGGTATAGTCTAACTTTGCTGTGACCTGAGGCAGTATGACTGGATGAGATGTTATTTATGGAATAATATATCAAGTTGGATTGCTAGTTAGATATAAATATGCTTAATGACCTTTCCTTTAAAAGAAGTTATTGCAGTCTTATGAGAAATATTTTGAATAACAATGTTTTATGGTATCATCGTCTGGATGAATCATTTGTGTGGTTTGTCCATATGTGAATTATCTGTGCAAAATTCACAGACTAATATTCAGACAACATACCGTTAGGGAGCTCTAAAATCTTTAGGGAGTTAAGACCACTGCTAAACATAGGATGAAACCTCTAATCATATTAATGTCATGACATACCACTATCCCTCGAAATTCAAATTGTCTGTACTTGAATTATAACACAAAATCCAAGTTGTCTATACGACCAAAAATGTTGATAAAAGCTTCTGCGAGTCAAAGGTTCTGTCCTAACCCATAGGGTACTTCATCTACAACTTTTAATTAACCATTTAGTGTTCTCACTTCTGTGTATTTGCTACAAAGCTTTTGTGCACCTCTTAATCTATTTTATCCTACCTTATTTTCTTCCCTCTGTGACATCTTCTGGTTGTGGGCTTTTAAACTTTTCTCATATTATTTTTGGCTCCTCAAGTACATTGTGGGGACTTTGAGGGTAGGGTCCACTTCTTACACTTCTGCATATGCTAAAAATTGCCTGCCAAATTAATGTACATGGACTAGTTGCTCAATAAGTATTTGCTGAATGAATAAGGACTTGTCTATTTACAGATGCTAGCCCCAGCTTAGACCCCTTTAGCAGCTCATAGGCACTTTTTTTCCTCCTATGTCTGGTTGATTATACTTACCAGAAAGTTCATCTCACAGAAATGACTGTCATTTCATCAATGAAACATCTATGTGATACATTTTACATCTTATTAACAAGTGTGTACAATGTTTAACCCTATTTATTTTTGTGTTTCTTACATGGAATTATATTCTAGGACTAGGAAGTCTCATGTATGAATGCCTCATATGAGATGAAAGTGATATTTATGTATATTCATAGTTTCATGTTATTGATTTTTCTATTTGATTTTAACTAAGTGGTTTAAGCAAGGGAGGGGCATAACCTTTTGCTTTAGGACAATCACTTTGGTTGCACTTGTAACACAGATTTTCGAGGCAAAGACCACAGATGAGGATAAGAATTTCAAAGCATTTGGTATAATCTAGGAAAGAGGTGATAACAATATTAGGGTCTAGTTTAGTGGCATTAGGACTGAAAAAAGGTGGATAGATTTAAAAGATGTTTAGTAGGAAGAATTTTTAAAATGATTGAATTTCAGATATTCTGAGGAGTAGGAAGGGATGGTTTGTGTTTTGAAAGATCCTTCTGGCTCAGAATACATCTTAAAAACTAGAAGACATATGGATTGACTTGTTAGGGAGTTGCTGAAATTGACCATGATGGTAACTTGATCTAGGATAAAAACAGCAGAAATGGGTAGAAGTGGACCAGTAGGAGAGAGACTGTGCTTAGAGAATAAAGACAACAAGTGATGATGCCTTCGATATGGGAGGAGGATGAGGGAGAGAGCGATGTCAAGGATGGCCGTGTGCATGGGTAGCGGGATGTATCCATTCACTGAGATAGGGAATTGTGGAAGAGGATCCTTTTGAGGAGGAAGATCAACATTTTCTCTTTGGCATGTTGACTTTGAGATGACTTTGGAACATTCAAGAGGAATTTTAAAGTAGGTGAGTGGACAGGTACCTCTAGAGCTATGAGGGGAGATCTGAGTTGGAGTTATACAATTGTGAGTTACCATGTATAAGTGGCAATTAAAGGCATTGGGACTGAATGACATTGCCGGAGAGAAAGAAGAGGGCTGCATGTTGAGCAGAGAGGAACTTCAGTATTTATACACTGGGTCGATGGAGTTAATCCTGCAAAGGAGATGAAGTGGGTGTCCAGAGTTGGATTTTACTGGTCAGGAGCAATGAAAGAACAAGTGAAGAACAGTGTACAGAACACTGATTAAGAAAAGGATTTTTCCCTTCTCTTGTCTCTGACTAGCACTGGCATTTTCTTATTGCTGCACTAACCTATGTTGGTCTAGTCCTTTCCTGGAGACTCTTCTGATAAGCAGAGAACTCTGTTTCGTGAGATTGCTCAGTGTTCAGACCATGTAATATGCATTTTAAAAAAATTAACATTGCAAATATGTTTGCAATACCAGAATTGCAGGAAAGATAATTCTAGAATTGGCTTCACTCTGTATTGCTGTTCTTTTTAATATACCTTTCACACTTTAGGGAACACAATATATTCTGGGATGGCTGTGGTCCAGAAGAAACTCCCTACCCCAACCCTTACTCATATTCCTATCTTCTTCCAAAAGCTTTTTTGGAAGTGGTATTTTTAACTGCTCCTTGCCCATATATTCTAATTTTAGTAGCTCAATCCTTAAAATAACAAAGTACAAAGATATAAAGTCTTCTCATATTAGAATTTTGTAATTCTTCCCTTGTGGGTATCTCAGGAACCAGCAGGAATGACACAGAGGAATTTTTGTTCCTTCTCTCTCAAAATTTCCTTCCAATTTCATGTAGCAATGGCCATAGCCTAGCTGACCCCGAGGATCATTTGCTTGTTGCCAAAGTGGTGGGATTTCTGAGGCTAAGGGTAACATTTTTGAGTAATATTATTATATTAATTTAATGTTATCTTGTAAAGCATACTCTTGGTTAATTTTATGTGTCAGCTTGACTGGGCGAAGGGATGTCCACGTAGCACATAAGACATTATTTCTGGGTATGTCTATGAGGGCATTTCCAGAGAGATTGTCCGTTGAATCAGTATGCTGAATAAAGAGAATCTCCCTCAGCAATGTGGGCAGGCATCCTCCAATCCATTAGGGCCCAAATAGAAAAGAAAGGTAGGGGAAGGGCAGATTCATTCTCAAGCTGGAACGTTTATTTTCTTCTGCCCTTCGGCTCTGATGCTCCTGGTTCTTGGGTCTTGATCTTGGGACTGGGACTTACCCCATTGGCTTCACTGGTTCTCAGTCCTTTGAGCCTGTGTTAGAGCAACACCCCTGGCTTTCCTGAGCCTCCAGGGAGCAGACAGCAGACTATGGAACTTCTTAGTCCCACATGATAAATCTCAGCCAAGCGGTCATAACCTCTTTCTAGGTCTCCACGTGTAGACTATTTGCTCTGTTTCTCTGGAGAACCCTGACTAATACACGCACAAAGTATGTGACTATGGATATAACCATGAATTTCAGCTCATCAATTTGCCCACTAAAGGACCTTATATGAATAAAAGAATTAACTTCAGAAATACTAAAAATAAAAAACTATTGATATATGGAACAAAATTGGTGAATCTCAAAATTATCATAAGTGAAAGAAGCCAGGCAAAAAGAGTACATACGGTATAATTTACATAATATTTTAGAAAATGCAAATTTATCAATAATAACAGAGAGCAGGCCTATAGTTAGTTGGAGCTGGAGACTGGGGCAGGAGGCTGGGAGAGGGATCTGGGATAGATAACAAGGGAAATTTTAGGGGGCAATGCAAATGTTCATTAGCTTGATTATGGTGCTGGTTTCAGATGTCAAAACTAATCAAACTGTACACTGTAAATACATAAAGTTTATTTTGTTTCAGCTATACTTCACTAATTTTTTTAAAAAACATACTAAGTGACTCAAGAAGAAAAAATTAATTTTAAAGTTCTTTTTAACTCTCACATCCCATGATTCTCTTAGCAGCAAGGGGACTACAGGCTAAGACAATGCCTTATGAGAGTTACTTTTGCACCTACCGTAACAGCTAGATGGTTATGGTTACAGATTGTTAGTTCCCGGCAACTGCTTTTATAACAGAGGGTCTCCTTCCTCTTACCTAGTGAGAGAACAATTCTTCAAAATTTAAAAATACTTGCAGGTTAAAGGAGAAATGCTTATGTTGTAGACACAATTACTGAAAAATAAAACACAAGTCTCACCATTCAGTTGTCTTTTAATTATGTGCAATAAAATTTCATCCCCAATGTAGGGTTGTGAAAATCCTGTACAAATTTGTAGTAAGTCAAAATTTTGGATTGTTAAAAAAATGCCTTTCAGTTGTCAAAAATAATGACATATTCATGGAACATGATTATATTTGGAGTTAAGCCTCCATTAAATAATGTCATGTCCTATTTTAAAACCCCTGAATTTGGCTGCTTTTTAACCTTAGAATTCAATCATAACTAAATATATATTCTAAATTATCACAAACTCTGCATTAATAGATATTACTTACAAAGCTTTATGTTTTTTCCCACCGTATTTTTTTGTTTTTTTGTA
>NW_012110141.1:5147141-5176324 GCF_000951045.1 Mandrillus leucophaeus | reverse complement strand
CATGTTGCCCAGGCTGGTCTTGAACTCCCATGCTCAAGGAATCTGCCTGCCTCAGCCTCAGCCTTAGCCTTCCAAAGTGCTGGGATTACAGGAGTGAGCCACTGTTCCAGGCCTTGTTCTATACTTTGAACAATTTTCTTGATTTTTATAGAAAATACAAAGACATTGTTTTATCAATCAGCCTTTTTTTACTTAATAAAACATTTCATACTTCTGGCCCAAATACTTGTGATTCCATTTCCACTAGAAATGATTGATTCTTCTCCTTTTTAAGGTGTTCATTTCTGAACCTTTAATCTCAGCATTCTCATGTGCACCACAATGTGAACGTAGCATGACAGGTAAGAAGTACGTTCTGTTGTAATACATCCTTGACATCTTATGAAGGAGAGAGTAAAATAGGATGACAGAAACCCAGAAGTAACATAGGGAATATGGTTTATGTATAACCTCAAACTCTTTCATGCCTCAAAGAGTTATGAATTCAATATGTGCAAATTTTCTTACTAGAAAAGAATTAAAAATGATACTGTAGAATTGTGAATACCATTACCATCTGAAAAGTGGGAGGCAGGTGGTCCACAGGAGTTGTTTTCTTCATGATGAGATTAATTCTTATGAGTGATATCAGTTTGCTGTTGCTGTTATAACTAATTCCCACAATTTTAATGTTTTAAACAATAAAAATGTATTAGAGTTCTGTAAGTCAGAAGCATAAGTGACCCCCATAAGGCTAATATCAAAGTGTCAGCTGGGCTATGTTGCCTTCTGCAGGCTCTGGGGGAGGATCCATTTCTCTACCTTTCTCAGCTTCTGGAGGTCACCTTCATTCCTTGGCTTATGGCCTCCTTCCTCCATCTTCAAAGACAGCAATGTTACATCTCATGGTGACCTCTCTCACTTTTATCTCAGACAGAAAGTTTCTTTTACAACTCATGTGATTCAAATGGGCCCACCTGCATAGTTCAAGACAATCTTCCTTTCTCCAGGTCCTCAACTTTAATCACACTCCAAAGTCCCCTTTGCAATGTAAAGTAGCATATTCACAGGTTCTAAGGATTAAAACATGGACATCTTTGAGAGGTCATTATTCTGCCTACCACATTGGGTAAAATACTAGAACAGTTAGGGAATAACCAACGGCAGAGACAGATTGAATTAATGGACATGTTTTGGAGAGTGTATCTTGGTATGGTCTTTAAGAGAGCCAGCAAAAAAAATTACCAACAGAAAAGTAGACATTGGGATAACACCTTTTAGGTAGCAGTTGCCACACTTTGCACATAGAGCAATCCTCTTGGTTCATTCAATATTTAAATAAACTAATTAAACTATTAGGCCTGTCCTGTCATCTGTTTCCCAATCTGGGTAGCAGATGTAACTCCATCATTTAGGTACATGAAGTTCTATAGCAAACAGTTGAAAACTGCTAAGGTAAAATAAAACTAGGTTAATAGTTTCTAAATCCAGAGTTTCTGGCCTAGAGTATATTTAGGGTCTACAGGAGAATGACAATAACTATAGCCCAACCAAACTATCAACCAAATTTTGTCTTCTCAGAAAAATGTTTTTGACTTAAATAGACAAAACCATAATATGTCTATATCAAAAGAAGGGCAAGATTTTGTTCTAGTTTTCAAATTTGCAAAATAAAAAGTCCCAGTTGTCACAAAAGGTATTAATAAGAGAGGGCAGATTCTACTATTAAAAATCTTGTTAAAACGTTGCTGGATAATATCCTCTTTGTTTTAGTTAATTAAATACCCTTAATTTCTTCAGCAGCCTTTGAAACTGTATTTTTCTTAAATTGGTTTTAGTAAATGAGCTGGAGGAAATGAACATTTGTGTGAATCTAGTGGATGACTACAAACTTAGCTGGATTTGATGGTCTTAAAATTAATTGTAGTTTAAATTAATTGAAATTTAGAGCTCAAACTATAAAATCAGTGACAATTGAGTAAAGCAGGGATGCAGGTGAGTAGAAAAATAATTTCATGTCTTGGGAAATTTCTGTTTCAAATGTACAGAAAGTTTGAAAAATGTCTCTTCCTCCCCACTACTGAGCTTATAAAAGCAATAACTGGTTTTATATACAAAAAATGTCTGAATTATGTAATAGAATCACTTGGTCTATTTCTAAAAGTTAATTCACGTGTGAATGTAAATCAATACCATATTTACTTGTGTAATTCTTTTACCCCACCCTCTGTACAGTGGGCTGGACAACCTAGGAAAAATCCAGAATCCCTTTGATTTCAGTCTTCCTTGAGTCTAGATGGAAAAAGGAAAGGACTCAGTGAAGCAGAGGAAATTTGGAGGCAGAGAATGGTATCAGTGCTTATTAAACCCTACCATGTGCCAGATATGCTGTTTCACGCTTTCTACACATTGTCACACATTTTAAAGTTAGTTCTCATCCAGGAGACAACACTGAGACTTGCTGTGGCAAGAACCTTGTACAAGATCAAACACTCTACGTAGTCTACAGTCTAGCCTGGCTTGGACGCTCATAGGCTTGACTCCAAAGCTTTGTTTTTCTTATCTCCTCCACGCTGCCTCCCTGAATCTTGATGCCCTTTTTTTTTTTTTTAACTTCCTCTTCTCAATCAGAAGGTCCTGCTGGCCTCAAAGGAAAAACAAGTTAAGTCCCTCCAAATCTCTGACACTGACATGTTTATAGGATTTCCCCAAAGCAGCCCAGGGCGCTCAAATTAGATCAAATCATGGGACTTTACTTGTTCTAGTTGGGATTTATTCACTTCTCTAACCTGTGGCCTCACTCCTAAGTGATGATTCCCGTCTGGGAGCAGATGGAATGTGTCATGCTCTCTGAATGGGGGTGGGCCATAGTTAGGCTTCAGCTCAAATTCTCCGTCTTGTCAACCCACCTCAGATTTCTCTGAGGATTTCGGTTTCCCTCTCCATTGCTTCCTTCTGTGTGCTCTTTGGGGTTAACAGGGTAGGTATGGGACCAAAAATAATTTTCCTAATTGTAAAAGAACCTTTTCAATAATGTTGACTATAGTTGAAACTAGAGAACAAAGAAATGATAACACAAGCTACTGAAGGAGAAAGAAACTTAAATGTTGGAAGAATAAGGAAGGCAGGACTATGTGGAAAATATGTTTGATTAAAATGCTATCAACTTATATGATTTTTTTATCAAAGAAAAATATCACAAAACTGTGTTCTTGGTGTATTTATCACAGGTATAAGTGAGTTTTCTTTAAGGCCAATACGGTATTATTGAGGAAAAACTCCTGTAAAAAAATGTTTAAAATATGGGGAGGCATTACAGTGAAAAGATGTTCATCACCCCATTATAATGCCCAGCAACAGGAAAATAGTTAAATAAATTCTTTATTGTGAGGTCCTCAGCCTTTAACAGTGGTGTTTATAAAGAACATGTCATGGGAAATTTGTTTCAGATGTACAGAAAGTTTGAAAAATGCCTCTTCCTCCCCACTACCGAGCTTATAAAAGCAATAACTGGTTTTATATACAAGAAATGTCTGAATTATGTAATGACATGGAAAAGAATTTTACAGTAATATTCTTAAGATAGGAATATGATCTTTTCTTAATTATGAAAATGCAAAAAAATTCTAAACAAAACTGCTAAAATGTTAACAGTCTTGCCTGAGGAGTTCTGGTTTATTGCTGATGCTTTCTTCGGCTTCATTATACTCTTTCAATGTTTACAACCAGAAAAATGATAAGGTTCCGTGATGAAAAAGAAAAACAGAGTTTGAGTATTTTCAAGTGACCAATGAGGAAATAAAATATCCTTCTGGTCAGATGGGATTTCTCATTGTTGCAATTTAGATGGATTATGTGATCTTTCTCTTTAGATTAAAGCCAGTGGAAATAAGGTAATGACAGTAAATCTAGAGACTGTTATCTCAGTAAAGGAAAAAGTAATTAGAAAAGTTATGCAACAGAAATGTCTTAACTGTGATAGATCAAGAAGAGGGATATCAGGAGTCATATAAGGTACATCTTTCAGACATTAAAATATGATGTGATTTACTTTTAGACACATATATAAGTTAAATAATCTTGGAGTGAAACATAAATGATATCTTAATGCATTTTTATAATTTCCTTTAATGTAAGATTATCTTATAAAACAGACAAGTCATCTAGAAATTTAGGAATCAAGTACGAAGTCTCGGTTCATTCTTTTAAAAACTTTTAAAGTACTAGATTTGGGTGTCCATATCAGTGAGCAATGACTTATGTAAGAACATAAAGATAGTACTTAAAAAATTTAGTGCTTTGTCTTTTTAATAGGGTCTTTTTAAAAGAGCAGATTTAGGTTCATTGCAAAATTAAGCAGAACATACAGAATTTCCATTGTCCCATATGCCACTTTCCTCCACACATGCACAGCCTCCCCGACTGTCAACCTCCTGCACCAGAAGAGGTGCCAGGGGCATTACCATTTGTTAATCAGTGAATTTACTTGGACATATCATTATCACATAGTTGATGTTAGGGTTCACTCTTGGTGTTGTACATTCTGAGTTTTGGCAAATGTGTAGAATGACATGTCTCTCCCATTGTAGTACTATACAGAGTCATTTCACTGCCCAAAATAACCTCTGTGCTCTGCCTATTCATCTCTCCTTCCCTCTAATCCCAGACCACCACTGATCTTTTACTGTCTCCATGGTTTTGCCTTTTTCAGAATGTCATACAGCTAGAATCATATAATAATGTAGCCTTTTTCGGATTGGTTACTCTCAATAACATGCACTTAAGGTTTCTCCATGTGTTTTTATGGCATGGTAACTCAGTTCTTTTTGGCACTGAATAATATTCCATTGTCTAGATGTACCACAGTTTAGCCATTCACCTACTGAAGGACAGCTTGTTTACTTCCTAGTTTTGGCAATTTTGAATAAAGCTGTTATAAACATCCATGTGCAGGGTTTGTTTTTTTTGTTTTTTGTTTTTTTTTGTGGACATAAGTTTGCACTTCATTTGGTTAAATGTGAAAAGGGTACAATTGCTGGATTGTATATTAAGAGTATGATCAGTTTTATAGGAAACTGCCAAACTGTCCTCTAAAGCGGCTGTACCAATTTTGCATTCCCATCAACAATGAATGAGAATTCCTATTGCACCACATCCTTGTCAGCATTTGGTGTTGTTCATGTTCTGGATTTTGGCTGTTTTAATTGATACATAGTGATATCTCATTCTTGTTTTAATTTGCATTTCTCTGCTAACATTTCATTATGGAGCATCTTTACGCTTGTTATCTGTTTGGCGAGCTGTCTGTTCACGTCTTCTGCCCATTTTTAATTGGTTGTTTGTTTTCTTACTGTTGAGTTTTAAGAGGTCTTAATATATTTTGGGTAACAGTCCTTTATCAGATACATCTTTTGCAGATATTCAAGTCTGTGTCTTATCTTCTCATTCTCTTGACTATGTCTTTCACCGAGAAGAAGTTTTAAATTTTAATGAATCTCAGCCCATAGATTATTTCTTTCATGGATAGTGCTTTTGGTGTTATAGCTAAAATGTCACTTCCATACCCAAGACCATCTAGATAAGCTCATCCAACCGGAAGCCCACAGGCCTTACGTGGCCCAGGATGCAAACTCATAAACTTTCTCAAAACATTATGAGATTTTTAAAATCTTTGAATGCAGCCCAACAGAAATTAGTAAACTTTCTTAAAACATAAGATTTTCTTTCTGTTTTTATTTTGTTTTGCTTTGTTTTGTTTTTTTGTTTGCTCATCAGCTATCATTAGCGTATTTGATATGTGGCCCAAGACAATTCTTCTTTGAATGTGGCCCAGGGAAACCGAAAGATTGGACACCCCAATCTAGATTTTTTTCCTGTGTTATCCTCTAGAAGTTTTATAGTTTCACCCCCTACATTTAGATCTGTGACTTATGTTGAGTTACGTTTTTTGTAAGATTGAAGGTCTGTATCTAGATTCAGTTTTTTGGCATGCAGACATCCAGTTGTTCCAGCACCATTTATTGAAAAGACAGTCTTTGCTTCACTGTATTGCCTTCGCTCCTTTGCCAAAGATCAGCTGACTATATTTATGTGTGTCTAATTAAATGGCTCTGTTCTGTTCCATTAACGTATTTTTCTATTTTGTCAATACTACACTGTCTTGAAGAGAGATTACTTTAAAAATTCACAGGAAGTACAGTTTCTTCTGTCTGGGTTTGACATACATTTTCTGCAAAATAATTGCATTCTTGAACATGTTTCTCTCATGTTAAAATTAGTTCCGATGTTATACACAGCATACGTACAGGAGAAAAGATGAATTTACAGAAAAATTCTTTATTAGTGAGAATTTGTTTTCACTTTGTGTACCAGATTTTAAACCATTCATTTCTGCAGGAATAAACATGAAATAAATTATTAGATACTGTATTTTCTTTTTTATATTTTCTTTAAAGTTACCCTCCAAAAAAGTAAGGTAGAAGAGATGAAGAAAAAAAGCTTAATGTTCATTTACTAAAATTTTAGAATAATCTTTCTAATAATTTTTAGTAGGAGTTCTATTTAAGACTGAAAGTTAAGGAATAGATTGAGAAATTTACAACTCAGTATCAGGTTAAAAATTCTTCTATATTTTTTTCATCTCCTAGTTAACTGTCATCTTTCTCTCCATAGTACAGAGAAAAACATTAGGCTGTTTTATCATCAGGTCGAGAAACACATTAGGTTAAGCTTTCTTTGGTGACTAGATTTTGGTAAAGTGTGTTATTCAGTATATTGTCCTATACTTGAAGTGAGAGCATGTCTGGTCAGCTGGAGGTGATACTGAGAGACTGATTTGTATTAGCCAAAGTCACAAGAGACTGATTTATAAATCTTAATGTCCGCTCATTAATTTACAGTGGGAGCTACATGTAATAAAATAACTGGATTAGTTAGTCATACAAGACACTCCCTTTGGGTGAGTAGATGTGCTCTGGTGGCCAAATTATAGATAGGAAACTTTCTTTGTGGCCATGAAATTAGAGCAGTGGGAATTGAATATTAACAGATATTACTTTCCAGTCAAAACAGCCTGATAATTTGCCCTTTGCCCCTCCAGAGATTTTCCTATTCTAATAACCAGAGATCTTGCCTAGATCTCTTCTTAAAAATTTACCTTATCCACTTCTTTCTCTAGATTCTTTAAGGTTACTATAACATACTGTAATTAAATCATCCTTCATGAAATGTTGGTTTCAGTTTTCAAGATTATAGTATATTTCTGATTAGTTTTATTTTGTTTTTTTTTCTGTCTGTTAGAGAGACATATAAAAAATAAACTATCTGAAAATGACAACATAATAGATTATAATTAATTTCAATTATCGTGTGATGATTCTTACCTCATTTAATTTCAGAGATTGCTATACATTGATTTAAGATTTTTATCCTATGCTTTTGACTTGTTTCTTTCCTTTTAACATATTGAATGATAGGCTACCCAAGATCTCATTTTAATTTTCTATTTTATTTTGATGGCTTACAAATATTCATAGTTTAGAATTTTTGCTATCCACCTTAATATGTTAAACCTGTTTCATTTTTGAAAATAAGTTCTCTCCAAAGGTTTGTTCTCTACTATAAAATTCTTTCGTACTTCAGTTTATGTGATGAAGAATAATGATAGAAATATTTCATTTAATTTTGTATTCCACAAATCACTCTTAGAAATTTTCTAAAAATAGCATGCTGAAGGAATCTTTTATTCTGTCATTTTTGTCCATTCTGCCATGATATTTTCATGGCATTTTAGTTGAAATGAATGTGCGTACATTTCAGTTGTAAATTAAGATGTCAGCATATTGCTTGCAGAAAGTGTCATTCTAAGAAAATGGAAATAATGAAATCAATATTCAAGTTTTGTGTTTCCCTTAAGTATTTATTAAATACAATGTTATTCATGTGCCCATTATTTCAAAATTACACCAAAATGGTAAGAGCAAGAAAATAACTAAAAATCCTAGAAGGAGAAACTGCAATTGTGATGGATTTTGCAGAGCATACTTTATTTTGGGGATAGGGAATATGTGATGATAGTAATGCCCTGGATCCTTCCAATATGTTTACTAAGTGTCTAAAATGATTTCACCTTTAACAATCTATATTGAGATGTCCATTTTGCCTGCATTAAATGTCAAGCTATTGAATTGGTATCCTGGAAAAAATATTAGACATGCTACTATATTATGTTAGTTTGAGTGTATCCGCATTAAGAAAATCCATGAAACATATAAATTCTGCCATGAACACAAAACAAAAATGAAATATTTACCAAACTCACCTCAGAAATCTAGGTGTACTAAACATTACAGCTATTAAAAAGCTGGACAACAGACAAGATTGGTTATTGTGAATCTTTTTGAAAAGGTATAAGTAATCTGGAAGCAACACTACTCAATACACATTAAAAGATTAAAGGTAAATTTCAGATGGTGATGTGTCTGTATCTCCCACTATGTCCTGTTTCTTCAGGCCACTCCTGCGATGCTTTAGAACATGTAGCAGCATACGTAGCAGCACCTCTAAATATGGACCAGGCAAGGGCAGGATTCTACCCAGTGGAAAACTCTGATAGCCTATTCAAGTTTCCATCAATCTATGTCATGATGTCTCTTGATGAGAGAATGACATATTCTTTGGTGTGCTTGGAGAGTGACATTAAGGGAGGAATGTGATTTAATGTCAATCAAGACCCAATGCATTAGAATTGGTGTCATAATCTCATTCCCAAAGACTGGCAATCAGTCTTAGCCAGAAGTAACCATGGCCTGTATTTCTTTTCATTGCAAGCTTACTTTGGTTTTCTGCTTCTGTGGTTTCATCGTCCATTTTTGAACTTCAATTACAGAGCACAGCAGTGCTATTTATGTCAAAAACTCCCATTATATTGTTTGCTGAGGTGTAAAATAATTTTCCTTCCGAGTCAGAACAAGTCCTACCTAACCTCCAACTGATCCTACAAAAAGAAAATGATTAGATTCTTTAATTTAAGAGTGTTAAAAACTATCTTTAGAATAGGCATTTTAATGAAATGGTAACTGATCATTAAATAGTTACGACAACTAGATTCTGCCTGAATTGCTAATAAGACTGGATAAATGTAGTAATCACAAATTGATGTTTAAATTACATGTATAAACAACCCTATTAATCTTCTCCTCAATTTTCCTGAATTCATGCTGAGAACATCTCAAATAATCCTCTAAATTTAGGCCTTGAAAATGTATAAAAACAAATAGAGTAATAGGTTTTTTAAAAGAAATAAGTATTTCTCAATGATCAAATACTTTTGTATTGATTATAAATATGAATTATTTTATTGATTTGGGGGGAAGGGATGTTAAAATATATTGAAACTTCAGTAAAACATTGCCAGGCATGGTGGCTCACCACCAAAAATACAAAATTAGCTGGACGTGATGGCACATGCCTATAATCCCAGCTGCTTGGGAGGCTGAGGCAGGAGAATCACTTGAACTCAGGAGGTGGAGGTTGCAATGAGCCAGTACTGCGCTACTGAACTCCAACCTGGGAGACAATAGAGAAACTCTGTCTCAAGAGAAAAAAAAAAAGAAAGAAGAAATAACTTCTAATAAAAGGTTCCAGTAAAATAGGTAAGTACAAAGTAAATAAATTTTTAAAAAAGCAAAATAAATGCCTTACTAGAAGTAGTCACTTAGGAATTACAACAAATACTTAATTTATAATAATAGCAAATAGCATGAAATATATAAAAAGTAATCTGCAAAGAGATTGAGCATTTTTCTATAAAACTTTACTGAGATAATGAAAATGTGAATAAATAGACATACTTCTAGTGGGAAAACTATATATGTTAGTACATCCACAATGGATCTTTGAAATGATGCTTTTACCCAAGAAAAGACATGTGTTATTAGGAAAGAATAGCTACTGAATAAATCTAATTATAATATACATAACCTTTTTCCCCATTAAAAAAAGAGGGGAGAGGAGAAGCAGACTATAGAAAACTATTTCAAATAAATGGTTAGCAATTTGGGGTACAAATTCAATTAAATGCATGTTTTATATAATTTACTACAATAATTTCTAAAAATTACAATAAACAAATGTGTAAACGTGTAAGAAAAAATAAAATTGAATTATCAGCTCTTAGATGAAAAAATTCTAAATTTAATGCTCCTGGAAGAAATCAACAATTTAAAAAATCAACAAATGCAATTATAAGATTGGTAAATAAACAGGGAAATAAAGATCAAAGCATCTATTAGGAAAACAAAGAGCATAGAAAAAGGAAATAAAAATAAAAGATAAGAAAAAGAAATGAGATTTCCATGAAGCCACTAATCATATGCATTGTCAGGCCACATAAAACTAACTGGAGATTATCAGTACTCACAGAAGTGTTCACGGCCTTTGACCCCGTAATCCCACTCAGGCATTCCAGATTAAGAAGGAATTCAAATGAATGTAAAGCCAAAATAATTAGTCTTAAAAAATGTATCAAATGTTCAGCACAGGAGCAGCTGCAGTAAAAAACTGGAAGCAAACTAGTGAATAATCTATGAAGTGTTAATTAAGTTTTGTAGTAATGGCAAAGATATTTTACAGATAGTAACAGTGATATATAAGGAGCCATATGGAGTTATCCTTAACCAGATACTATAAGGTGGTGGTGGTGTTGTTGTTGAGATGGAGTCATCTCAACTCAGATGAGGCTGGAGTGCAGTGGCGCTGTCTCGGCTCACTGCAACCTTTGCCTCCCAGGTTGAAGCGATTCTCCTGCCTCAGCCTCCTGAGTAGCTGGGACTACAGGTGGGCACCACCACACCCAGTGAATTTTCGTATTTTTAGTAGAGACGGGGTTTCACCATGTTGGCTAGGATGGTCTCAGCCTCTTGACCTTGTAATCCACCTGCCTCAACCTCCCAAAGTGCTGGGATTACAGGCATGAGCCACCATGCCTGGTTTTTAAAAATTATATTTGAAAATAAATACATAGCGGTTGGGCGTGGTGGCTCACGCCTGTAATCCCAGCACTTTGGGAGGTCGAGGAGGGCGGATCACAAGGTCAGGAGATCGAGACCATTCTGGCTAACACGGTGAAACCCCGTTTTTACTAAAAATTCAAAAAATTAGCTGGGCGTGGTGACGGGTTCCTGTAGTCCCAGCTATTCGGGAGGCTGAGGCAGGAGAATGGCATGAACCCAGGAGGCGGAGCTTGCAGTGAGCCGAGATCACACCACTGCACTCCAGCCTGGGCGAGAGCGAGACTCTGTCTCAAAATATATATATATGTATATATATATATGGCTTATAGATATCAGAATAGTGAACTTATCTATTTTCTAAACTTTTTGGATTTTGTAATATAAAAAAGGACAAACTGAGAAGTAGAGGAAAATTTCTATATTGAATATGTCTATTAGTTATAGAAATATTAAACCAAGAGAAGGAAATGAAAAAACAAAGATCCTAGGAAAGCACCTCATTCAACTCAGGCCACATTTCTCTGCAGGGGGATCCCAATCACAAAGTTGGTTTTTGTTTTTTTTTTAAGAAGGAATTCTGATCCAAATATAAGGTAATTCCTAGTAATGAGCAAATATGGCTGTAAAGAGCAGGAACCATGACCTAAAAGAGAAAGCAAGTCAATACTAGCACTCCAAAACCTCAAAACATCACCTGTTAGCCCTGGCTTTCCTACCATGCTGAATAATGACCCTCAAATCCACTGCGAACCTTTGCTTACAGACTAAAATCTTTTGGGAAACTGTGCTCTTCATTACATTGGAGCCCATTAAATTATCTAGCAATTTAATTTTTTATAAGCAAACAAAACATTTTGTATTCAAATGTGTCACTTGAGTCACTCGTAGCTCCATCTAGTCAGAACTCTGTCTTGGCTAATATTCTTCACTACATTTTCTTGTAATTTTATTTACCAGACCTTTACGTTGGAGAAAAGTACCGACAGCAGCAGCCATCATCAGCAGGCTTGACACAAATTAGGTCTATGTGACAGTTTTCTTACTCCCCTAGTACGATGAATGCAGTCATTTTACGAGGCTCACTGTTTCTGGAAAGGTTATTTTTGCTAGAATGTCTAAAAATCAGCCTCCATCTCTGTCAGTCCTAGATGTTTCTGAATCTTGGTTCTTGGTTCTCCTCTGCTTCTACAGCATTCCAAGCGTATTTTGATTATAATTAAACCTTTTAAAACATTTCTGTCCATTCATTTTCTCACTGCACTAAATGTCCACACCTTTTTTCAAGTCTAATGAGAAGAGCATTGCCCTCATAGGCACATCTGTATTCCTATTATCAGCTGTGTATGTTTGGGAAAATACTTGGTCTCTTTCAGCCTCAGTTTCTTATCTGTATAATGGGAGTATAATCTCTGTCTCACAGGGGTATTTTAAGAATCAAATGTGACAGGGAAGGCCAAGTCTTCAGCTTAGTACCTACTAAAAAATGTTCAACTGGTAGGAACTATTTTTGTGGTGATGATGGTGTCTAAGAAGCTCTTGGAATCCTAGGCAAGGAGAGAAGACCATGATCAAAATGAGAGATTCACCCAAGCTGCAGAACCCAACCAAACTAAACAGTAAAATGTAATCCCTTCTGTCTGTACATGGTTTCACTGATGTCTCCATTACTCTTGTCCTGTAGTATTTAAGGATGTCTCGAGAGAGAACATTGTAGGTCAGATTGCTGCTCTGCACAATAACTTTTGCAGAAATAATTGGTGACCTAATTTTTGGTACTACATTTTATATTTACATGGTGACGTGGCATGTCTATGATGCACTATTCAATATGTAGAGACTTGGGAATAATTCATTTAGGCTTAATTTAAAATGGAACTTGATTTAAGTACAGGATTACCTTACAATAGATACTAGGTTGGATTTCTTTGGTGTTTGTAAACCTTAATTCTAATTGCCATCTGGTTGATGCCTTGTGTGTCAATATGTAGAGACTTGGGAATAATTCATTTAGGCTTAATTTAAAATGGAACTTGATTAAGTACAGGATTACCTTACAATAGATACTAGGTTGGATTTCTTTGGTGTTTGTAAACCTTAATTCTAATTGCCATCTGGTTGATGCCTTGTGAGAGCATGCTTATTTACAGCTTAAACCAGTCCTTACAATACCAACTTCTCATCTCACTCAACACAAAGGGTTTTGGAACATTGCCTTCCATCGGACGAGGTGGGCATCCACAGGAGGCTCCTGCAGCTTTTCAGAGCTGACATTAGTTTGGAAAAAATAGTCCAGCTGAAAAGCAAAACTCAAATCAAAACTAGACCTGGAGAACTCTATCCTTAACTTGGTATGTTAATTTAGCATGACTGCAATAAAATAGTATAAGTATACAATATTACTATATCTATAGCTGTGTAGACAATTTATGTACATCAAGTTCAATTTGTTGCATCAGTTATGTGTGCAGTTTCTTCAAGCTAACAGTTTTGTGTATTGGTCACCAACATGTATGTGTCTGTGTTCACAAGTGTGTGTGAGTTTCTAACATATTAATTTCACTTAACAAAACTGTATATTTATTGTGTACAACATGTTTTAAAATACATATATTTTATGGAATGGCTAACCTCAAGTGTGTGTTTATACATGTTTTTGTATAGGAATTAGAATAGGTTTTTTTTTTGTTTGTTATAATTCACAGAAACAAATCTTGAACAATCATTGCAATACAATAAACATAAAGCATAGTTTCATTTTCCCTAAGTATTTCTATTAAAAACCTTTTTAAAATAATGTAATAGCTTTATGTTCTGCCTTTTCTCTTGAGGTCTTGAAAATAGTTTTATTTTCTGTATCTCTGTAATTTAATAAGCTAGTGACATAAGCTAGACTATTAGATTTAATATTTGCTAACTCTAGGCAAAGCTTGAGCTGTGTCTTACGGGGTTTCTCTCCTCTGTCCCTCAGGGAGCTTATATCTTCTCACTAATGAGCTAAAAATGTAAAAACAGTAAAGAGCCAAGAAATGCATGGGGTTATGGCTAGTGGTACAGGGATTGCTCACACATGTATTTTACCTTAGTCACTGACTTACTGCCATTTCTCTCATTCTCTGTCTTGAGATTCTTATTATGTATTTCTCCTTCTCCATTTACCAGTGTTCAGAAGTCAACATCTAAAAAATAAATCACTGTAACCTGTTAAAATGTATACTGCAGAATGCAGATATAGAGATATTTAACTTTGTTTTCTATAATTAACTCCACTTGGTGTTGAGCTTCCATTTCTGTTTATGGTGGAGGAAAATAAAATTTGTCTTACCTTTTCAAAGTAATTGGTTCTCTTCCTTTACACAATTTCGGTTTTTTTAGGGCAATGAGTCCAGGGCTATTTTCTCCCATTTCGCCGTCCCTTTCCTTTTCTTGGGGAAGATCGGGAAGCGTCCATCACACCATGATGGTGGAGTGGGGTGTCAGGGAAGTCCTCTGGGTTCCTTTAGGCCACTGTGTGTGAAGAGACTGGATTTGCCTAGTCTCTGAGCATTGGTGAGCGCCCAGTGCTAGTGTCCCTAGAGTCTGCAGTGGCTTCAGGCTTCAAGTTCCAAAACTCTGCGCACATCTGCTTTCGTTTTACTGTGGTCACCAGGTATCTTCCCTACGCCTTTCTCAGTGACTTAGCACTATGCTTTTTATCTTAATTCTTGACTTCTCCCTTTGTAGTTTCTTCAGTCCATACCATAATTTACAAAGCCTGCCTCCCTGCCTGCCTGCCTCCCTCCCTCCCTCCTTCCCTTCCTTCCTTTGTTTTTTAAAAAAATATTTATTCCATATTCTGCAACTGACATTAGTAATCTTTATGCTGAGTCTTTCAGCTTTGTCTCATTGGGCCTCCTAAATCCATCCTCTCAACAAAGACTGGCTCTTACAAATAAAAGCTCTGGCTCTTACAAGTGTTGTTTCTGACGTGGCCATTAAGAATTCATTTTCATTTTGAAATTTATAAGTGGAGTATAATTGTATTTGCTGCATTCTGCCTTTCGCTTGAACCAATGGATGCCTCAGCGTCAAGGAATATAATGACTGTCAAGAATTGGAGAAATGAAATTATATCAAACAGCATTTTAGAATTATTTGATCTCATGACTTTAAGCTCATGCATTGCAGATCTTGCGTATTTGTTTTGTTCAGTATTGTTCACAGAGTATTTTGGTGGCTTTTGGACTTTCATATGCATTAGGTAGTCCTTCTTTCTCACAGTCTGTTGAGCTTTCAATCTGGTCATAAAATAGTAAGGTGATGAGGATAAATGAAATATTTACTGATATTTATTGGCAAATTTCTACGATTTCAGACATGTCGAAGAGTATTTGCAATGACTTTTATTCTGTATGATTAAAGTAACTACAGTTGATTTTTTTAAATGTGTAAATTTTTTAAACTACAGTTTCATAGAAAGTAATTTAAAAACCTACAGTGTGGGTGTTGATTTGTGACACTAAATTATACATGATTTTTTGTTTTATATAGACATTTGGAGTTTGCTGTGTTATTCCCAAAGCTATGGCACTTATCTGTAATGGTTCAGAGTAAAGAGGGGGCATAAACACAAATGCTGTTTCATTGAATGTAGAATTTGAAGGGAGAATAATTGATCGAATTTTCTAACTATGGAGACAACCTCTTGAGTGCCCTATACATATACATCTAATGGTGATGAAATGAGAGCATGGTGAAATGAAGCCTTGGCTTAGTAGCATGGAATCTAGCACATATTAGCTATTGAATATGTATAAATCACATTGAATCAAATTTTAAGGTTCTACTTAAGGCATTTGATTGAGGATCCAATTTGGTCCTGCGAACATGAGTCAGTAGTAGCGCGTATCCCCCTAAATGCTGAATCCCATGTATCTTATACATCCGGTGATTGGCTTTAGAAGTTTTTGTCCATTTCAGAATTTAAAATGACATTTGAAATAGATCATTCAAGTTTCCACAGAAATATAAAGGAATTTAATATTTATGAAGCGTCTAGTATACGCTAGGTACTACATTAATAGCTTATACGTATATGATGTTTCATTTAGTCCCTATTAGGTAGACAGTTCTCATAATAATAATAAAGCACTTCATAATGAAGCAACTGGCTCACAGCTCAGCTGGAATTTAAAAATTAGGTTTCTCCCCACACCCTATTGCCAAACGCAAAAATCATTTTCATACAATCTTTCCCCTTATAATCTGAGCAGCAGCTGACGTTTGAATAAGGTGATATCTTTAAAAGATATCCATAGAGAAAAGTTAACCAGATAACCAACAAAATGATTCATTAAATACATTTTTATAATACTATGTTTTGCTATATGATATTTAGTCTGAGTCTTGGTATATACGGCTTCAGTATGTGGCTTCGGAACTGAGTGTAAGTGATTTTGAAAACAAGCACAATACATTGGTACATACTCAGTGACTCTTGGGAATTAAGAATAACAGTAGTCAATGTATAAAGCATCAGTTTTCCCTCCTGGGAATTATTTTAGAAATAGGACAAACTTTAGAAGGGAAATATTTCTATCTATAAAGTGAAAAATTACTCATAATACCGTTCAGGTCCCCAAACATTCTTTGGGTGCTTTCGGGTAGGGTGCTATGTCACTTGCTCAGAAGACAAAGATAAATGAGGTGGGATCTCTTGCCTCTAATCAGACATCTATCCTAATTAAAATATTTTGGTACCCGTTGCCCTGAGACAGTTCCCTGAGGGCAGGTATTCTGTTTTCCTACATTTCTTCTTATGCTTTTAAATGGCATAGACATAGGAAGTGCCCTATATGTATTCATTTGATGGTGATGAATTGAGAGCATGGTGAAATGAAGCCTTGGCTTAGTAGCATGGAATCTAGCACATATTAGCTATTGAGTATGTATCAATCACATTGAATCAAATTTCAAGGTGCTACTTAAGGCATTAGATGGAGGATTCAATTTGGTCCTGAGAACATGAATCAGTAGTAGCGGGTATCCCCCTAAATGCTGAATCCCATATATCTTATACATCTGATGATTGGCTTTAGTAGTTTTTGTCCATTTCAGAATTTAAAATGACACTTGAAATAGATCATCTAGGGATTGCTTACACAGTTGTGAGAAAGAAAACTGACAAGGCTTTTATTAGCAAACTTTTATATCATGAAGATTGACCTTTAATTAACTCAAGGTTCTAAATTGGTAAGTGTGAGGAAATTCCTGACTTAGAATTACGGTTAATCTTTTAAACCAACATCATCTTTAAAAACAAACATACACAAGGAAGTCTTGCTGTATTCACCATTCAGGGCATTGTTTTGCGTTAACAATACTGAGTTAAAAAAAAAAAAAGGCTTAATGTCAAAAGTTGTGGCTAAGTGTGTAAGTCTTCTATTTACTTAGTCTACATTTTGACAAAATAGCTGCTTAGGAAGGCACTAACAGACCTTATATAAGCTAAGAAATGTGTATATTTTACAACTGAATGGAGAGAAGAATAAAAATAATTTATTAGCCCATTAATCAGCAGCATCCCTGTTGTGGGCTTCCATGATAGTGTCATTAAAACCAGCTTGCAGATTCATGCATTTCAAAAGTGTGTTTTGACCACCAATAAGAATATATTTAACTTTTTACTAAGTTAATGTTTCTAATGTTTATAAAGTTACTGTTGCTTTGGTTACCCTATGATTAATACTGTTTCACCTTCCTTTTATTTATAGACACCCTTTTATCTTTAAGGACCATGAAATAAGGAACAATGTCAGTGACATCTTGGTTCTTTATAGCTCCAAGCACAGAGATCATTGTCAATTCGAAATTCTATTTACTCTTTACATGTGGGTTATGCTATCTGGCAGCAGAAGAGACAGCTCCTAGCTAACTTCACTAGACTTTCTTAGAAAGACCTCTGCTGTTGAATGTCTCCTATATAAATATGCCCTCTTGTGGATTTTCATACCATTTTCTCTCTCCTTTACATTATAATAAATCTATTTAAGCTTAATTAACTTTTGGCCTCTTATCTGGAGTGTGATCCTTAATAGTCATTTTTTCCCACAAATTTTCAGTTTCTTTATTTGTAAATGTGCACAAGGGCATTTTAGGGGAAGGTATACAGTGTTAGCCAACCAAAAATAAGATACAAAGTTTGTTTGCCAACCCAAAAAATTTTACATGGAAAGTTCTCTGATTTTTATGAGAACTGAGAGGCACATTTCACAATATAACGGACCATTGAACAATTACATAGTTAACAAATTAGAATAGTTTCTATTACTTTAACATTTCTCTTCCCTCCCTCCCCTCTCCTTCCTTCCTTTTCTTCTTTTCTCCCTTCCTTCCTCCCTTCCTTCGTCTTTTTCTCTTTGATTTTCCTTCTTCCCCCTAACTTCCTATTTTTTCTTTCCTTTCTCAGTTTCAATTTCCTCATTTGTAAGATTGGGAGAATATTAATACAGATATAGTAGGGGAGTTGTTAGAATTAAGAGATTAACACACACTAGCATTTACCACAGCACTAGGCACAGAGTTAAGGGTTAGGTCAATTTGGGGTGATTAAAATAAATACATGACTTTTGTTCACCTCAGTCAAAACACATTCAGACTTAGATTGGAGAGCCTTGATAATCTGAAGAGTCCTAATGTTCTTTGGTTTACTTAAGGTATCTCACCTAGTCAGTTGCAAAGAGAATGCAGTCAGACCTCTTGGCGTCTATCTTAGCCTGTACTCTGCAAGCACAATCAATGGTTTACATCATTCAGAAGGTGTGCACTAGAAAGTTCTGGTCTTGAGTAGAAAAAAATGTTTTCTGGGTTCAACGTCGGAACATTAAATTCAGCAGTCTCTTTTTTATCCTTTCTTTTAGGCAAAGATTTATCTAGTATTACCTTCCTGGAAATGAGAGGAATAAAATACAGAGTTGATTCTCTTATCTAGGAAAGTAGGACGATGTCAGCTATAAGTTGAACTGGTTCTTATTCCCATGTTAGTTTTTGATTTGGTGTCTTCTTTTAACCTTATAAAAGAGGTTTCATAAAAATACTGAGATTTATTCTGCAGGCGAAAGCACATTTGCCTAGTGACGCAAGTACTCTGAAGGAGGCCTGTTTTGAGCTAGAGAGAGATTGAGAGAGAGCGTGGAGGTGACATTAGAAGGTGTCTCCTGTGTTGCTACCTGCAGTTTACTCTTGGGCCCTGGCCAAGCAGTGATGGGGCATCTGTTTGGACTCTAAATTCCTATTATCGTGAGAAACAGATTTTTTAGAAAAGAGTATATGATGGTATAATTAATGGGATTAGTGAAGTATGAAGTACCATATTGATTATATACTGCTGCTGAAATGTAAAGCCATAAATCTTTTTATCTCATGTATGTAAAAAAAAAAAAAAAAAAAAGAGACCAGGTTGTTTTGAATGTCCTTCCTTGTGCCATGATAACTTGGGGAATCAGATTTTACTGTGCCCAGGACCATATTCGTCCCTTGAGCTTACACAAATATCTCAGTGCATGAGTTTCTTGATCTTCACAATAGGAAATGTTGGATTGACCCAGCCAGATGTATGGATTATACTTCCTGATGAGAAGCAAAACAAACAAGCAGCAAAAACAAACATTAAGGATTTCCAGATCAAACAAGGTTGAATGTATCTTATATTCTGCTTTGATATTCATAATGACACACTGTTAAAGACTGAAGATATCCTGAAGTAAATAGTCATGTTTAGATTTGACTCAGTTTGCTAGAGGAACTTCTCTTCTTTTTTTGGTGACAGAGTTTACTAGCCATACTCTGGACTACTCACCCTCCCACAGATTTTAGACTAGAGTACCTCTAAATTCCAACTGTAAACATTTTGATGCTGTGTTTATAAAATACAATTTAAGAGACCAGTGTGAGTTGGTAGTCACCACTTTAAGTCTGCTCAGCTATGCGCCATTCACCTTTTATTGTTTAAAAGGGCCAATTACATGACAGATATGCTAAGGAAACTGAAATCAGGTGGTCAAGAGAAGGAATGTGGAGCCAAGACTGCTTGGATTCAAACTCTGCTTCTGCCACTTACTAGCCATGAGACCTGGAGCAAGTGAAGCAACTTGCTGCTTCATTTTCAATTGATATGTTTTGACTGTGTCCCAGCCCAAATCTCATCTTGAATTGTAGTTCCCATAATCCCCACATATGGTGGGAGGGACCCAGTGGGAGGTAATTGAATCATGGGAGCAGTTTCCCCCATGCTGTTCTTGTGATAGGAAGTTCTCATGAGATGTGATGGTTTTATAAAGGGCTTCCTCCTTCACTCCAATCTCATTCTCCTTTCTGCCACCACGTGAAGAAGGACGTGTTTGCTTCCCCTTCCACCAGGATTGTAAGTTTCCTGAGGCCTCACCAGGCCTGCAGAACTGTGAGTCAATTAAACCACTTTCCTTTCTAAATTATCCAGTCTCACAGTTGGTTATAGTAGCATGAGAATGAACTAATACATCGATCATCAAGTAAATGAGCATGATAATAGCACTTACATCTTAGGGCTCAGATCAGAAATAGTGCCCATGAAGAGTTCTGTCACTGTGTTGACCAACTCCTACTTCTATGGTAGAAAATAGTAAGCATTTAACTTATTTTTTTATTTTTTATTTTTTAGTTTTTTGAGACGGGATCTCACTCTGTTGCCCAAGCTGACATGCAGTGGCATGATCGTGGCTCACTGAAGCCTCAAACTTCTGGGCTCAAGGGATCTTCCCATCTCAGCCTCTCCAGTAGCTGGGACTACTGATACATGCTACCAAGTCAGGATTGTTTGTTAGTTTGTTTACTTATTTATTTGTAGAAATACAGTCTTGCTATGTTGAGCTGGCTGGTCTGGAACTCCTGGGCTCAAGCCATCCTCCTGCCTCAGCCTCCCAAAGTGCTGAGGTTACATGCGTGAGCCACTGCACCTGGCAGCATGTAAGTTTTAGAGACTTGAGATACATGTTCATGCTTCACAAGATAAATTACAATACTTTTGTCAAAAAGGAAGCCAAAATAGATTTCAAACCATGATGGAGTTAATTTACTCTCCTATGATCATTTAAAACAAATATTTTATCATAGCTAATCACTTGTATTTTTTTTCATGCCTTCTAAGATTCAACATTTGGCATGAGCTCTCGTTCTACAGCAGTATTCTGTCTATTGTAACTCCATAATTTTTAATTTCTATTCACAGGCCTTGAAAATACTGACCATCATCACCTCCCTTGAATGAATACCTCCTACCTTGCTGAGCATCATGTTATTTGTGTAATGAATCAGCAAGGTTTATATTCAGAGGCCTATATTGCTCATACAGTTATGCATTTTGCAAAAAGTATTATGAGATATATGTACACAGGTGTTTGTAACAAAAGCATAAAGAATAGCATTAAACACACACCTCTATTTTTAAATATCCAGGTTATAAAAATAGAACATGATCAGTAGCCTTGACATTTCCTGTGTACTCTCCTCTTACAGAGATAATTACATCTAAATTTGGTATTAATAATTTCCTCTTCTTTATGTCCCGAAATAATGTAAGTTTAGTTTTGACTGTTTTTGTCCATTTCATATAAATGGAATCATATTATGTATATTGTTCTGTGATTTGTTTTTCACTTTATATTTGAGACTCATCCATGTTGATGAACATACTCAGAATCAGTTGTGCTCACTATGATATAGAATTCGATTGAGTAAATCACAATTTAATGCTCTGTCATCTTGTTGACGAAATCTGAGCTTAGAGGTTTTTGCTATAATGAATGATGTTTTTGTGAACATTTTCTTATGTCTCCTAGTACACCCATGCAAGAGTTTTACTGGGCCTTACACTTAGAATTAGTCATAGGTTTATACCTGGTCATTGAATATTCTCATATTCAACTCTACTATGCAATAGCAAGTTGTTTCCCACAGTGATTATATCAAATGACATTTTCCTTCAGTGGTACATAAAAATTCATGGAGCTTTGTATCCTCCTCAATATTGTCAAGAAGATTGTCAGGCTTTTAGGTTTTGCCAGTTTGGCAGGTGTGAAATGGTATCTCCTTGGGATTTTAATTTGCATTTCTTTGCTTACTAAAGAGTCTGAGCATCATGTCATATGTTTATTTGGCATTCCCATTTCCTCTTCTGGGAAATGTTTGTGTGTTTTTCTATTAGCTTTTTTGTTTTTGTCTTATTGATTTATAGGAGTTCTTTTTACATACTCTAGGTGCAGTTTTTTTTGTCATATGTACAGCAAATATTTTCTCTGTTTTTGGATTATTGTTTCATGGTTCTTCTTGATAAACAGCAGTTTTACATTTTAAGAAAATTGAATTTATCAATCGTCTTTTTAAAAAAATTGGTACATAAAATATTATTACAATATCATAAAGATAATCACCTACATTTTCTCAAAGATCCTTACTCTTCACATTAAGGTCTTGAAAGAGATTTTTGCATTTATTCCAAGAAGGAATTGATTTTGTGTTGTGTTTTTTGTTATTGTGTGGATTTGTAATTATTCTGCATAATTTATTGAGAAATCCATTCCTTGCAGGTATGCAGTACCAGCTCTATCATATATGAAGTCTCTACATACACATGAGTCTGTTTCTAGTTCTGTCTCATTCCATTGGCCTATTTGTTTATCCTTAAGACAGTATCATTGTTATATTTTTATAATGAGTCTTAATAACTGGTAGGGATATTTTTTCAACATATTGTTTGTCCTTTACTCCTACATGAAAATATTTGGAATTATTCTGTCAAGTTCTTTGAAACATCCTTGGGATTTCTACTGAAACTGCATTAAAAGTATAGATCAATTTGGGGGAGAAGGTTGATACCTTTACAATATGGAGCATTTTTTCTTTTTCACAAACATAGTATATCTCTCCATTTATTTAGGTCTCAGAGTCTTTCAATAAAATTTTGAGCTTCATACAGGATTTGCACATCTTAATATTACATTTATTCGTAGGTACCACCAACCTTTTTTATTTGTAAAGGATATATTTTAAAATTGCATTTTTCTAATTTGTTCTATTTAAAAGCAGTGTACTTTATTTTAATAATTTGGAAATGCTTAAGTTTTCTATGCATAAAATGTCCATGAATAATGGATGTTTTATTTCTTTATTTACAAACCATTTGTGTTACCTTTTATCTAGACTTATTGCATTGACTTACAATTAAAGTTAATGTTGTAAGGAAATGATAGTGGGCATTTTTTGTGTGTCATTTCAAAGGGAATAATTTTAATATTTCACTATTGAAAAGATAATTGCTGTAAGGTTTTTTTGGTAGATACCCTTTATCAAGTTGAAATTGTATTTTATTTATTGTTTTTAATAAGTTTTTATTATGAAGTGATGCTGCATGTTAAAGAATGCTTTTTACCAGATATACTGAGATGAATATGTAAACTTTTCTTTCTTTGAACTGTAGCTGTGTTGACTTATATTTCTGGATTCTAATGTTCAACCAACTTTATATTCTTGAGATAAACACAATTTGATCATTTTGTATTTGCTTTTTTGGGCATTGCTGTGTTTGATTCGCAATTTTAGTTTAATGACAATATATAATCATTCATTGATATATGAATGATTATGATTGGCCTCTTATTTTTCATTTCTGGTGTCTCTTTGGTGTAGGTATCAAAAGTTAGACTTGTAAAAAAAATTTGGAGAAGTATTTCTTCCCCTTTTCTGTTCCATAGAAATTGTAGTAATATATCGAGGTTATTGATTCCTTGAAGGTTTGTAGAACTTGCTGGTAAAATGCTCTGGATATGATATTTTCTTTGGAAAATCTTAAACAGCTAACTTATGTTTAAAAAAACATTATTAGGATTATTCTAATTGTCTATTTCTCCTATCTCTTCTTAATAAACTGATAGTAATACTGACTTAAGTCACTTTTAATAATTCACACATTTCTAAGAATGTTTTACCATATTTTCATAGTTTATTGTTTATAATATCTTTTATTACTTTCATTTCTGATATTTCTCCCTCTTTAAAAAATCAGTATTTTTTAGAGACAGCTCAAGATTTTTAGCCATTAAAAACAGATTAACTCTGTTAATTCTCTCATATATTCTTTTCTGTGTTCTCTTCTTTTTTCTCATCTATTTCAGCTTTTGATTACTTTCTTCTGATAACTTGTTAAAAAATAATTCTCCTTTAAAATGGACTCTTTAGCCTATTTTAGCCCTGTGTGTGTGTGTATGCATTCTCTACCTTTCTTCTAAATGCAGTTTTCAAGTTTTGAAGTACTGTGTTTTCATCACCATTTGCCAGGTTTTCAACATGTCGTCTTTTTCATTATGCTTTACTTTTACATGCACTCTTTAGACATGGATTTCTTTAATTTCTGTGGTTTCTATCTCCTTCCTCCTTATTCTGCCTGCTCTTCTTGTCTTTCTCCTCCTTTTTCTTTCTTTCATTATTTGTTTCTCACTTAATTGTTGTAGTAAAAGAACATGATCTACATGACACTGATTATCTAAAACAGGATGAGATTTACTTTATGTTCTAAATTACAATCATTTTCCTAAATATCCCATCTGAACTTGAGAAAAATATGCAGTCTTCTGTTACTGGTTTCAGGATTTATTTGTCCATCAGGTCAAGCTTCTGATTCTGTTATTCAAGTCTTTTCTAATTTCAATAATTTTTTTATTGCTTTATAATATCAATTATCAATGTATCAGAACCTCCCACTATGAGGGCAGCTTCATAATTATTTTTGTATCTGTATTAATTTTTCTTTTGTAGGGACGTATACATTTGAAAATATTATGTATTCTTGGTAAATTACATAACTTATCAATAGGTAATGACTTCCTTTTGCCTCTGCTAAGGTTTTTGCCTTAGGGTCTATTTATATGAGTAGTGATTAGCTTGATTCAGCTAATATTTGACTAATAAATCTTTGACAAATTTAAAGATCTAATTGGCTGTTATAAGCAATTCATGAATTGGGCAACATCTAATCTACAAAATAGAAAGAGCTCCACTGGGCATGGCAAAACAGGTGGTTTTGAGCCAGAACTAAGAAAGTACAATACGAGAAAGGAGATTGGTTAACATCAGGTTACTTTGCTTGCAAGGGTTAAAGCAGAGGTTACTTCCTTGTTATGCTGGCTCAGGTATACTAGGCCTCTTCAGACTGATTGTTGTGAATCTCCCAATTTTGGAAAAACTGGTATGTTTGGGGATTTTTCTGTATTTTAAGATTTTAGTTTAATTATGTGGCCCTTGACAGGATGGTCTCCATTTTGGTTTGGTCTGCTGAGGCATGGTACAGGAGCTCAATCCAAAGTAATGGCCTCACATAAGTTCTATTTAACAGCCTTTTCTCTTTTAAATGTTTGTCTTTGTTAATAGTATATATTTGGATTTTATCTTTTTTGAATCAGATATCATCTGTGTTCTTAAAGAGTTTAGTTCATTTACTTTGATTATTGATGATATATCTGTCTTCATTCCTAACATATTGTTTGTGCTATTTTCTTTTTTCCTTGCCTTTTTCAACTTTTTTCCTCTTTCCATTCTTCTCCATTAGTTTAGATTTTATACATTTATGTCATTCTTTTAGGTCCTATACAGTTTGATAAACATATTTAACAAAGCCTAATACATATTTTGCCTCCTCCCAAACAGTATAAGGGTTTTAGAATGATTTCAGGTGAATCAGTTTCTTCCTGACTTGTATAATTGTCTTGGATTTTAGCAATATGTTGATTCTTCTAATTCTATAAATGAGACGTGTTTTATTTTTCTATATTATTTTGAGCATGTGTCTACACATTTCTCTTGTTCACAATTTCTGGAATTTTATACATTGCTTTTGAGGTATCTTTTTTTCTAACATACATCCTTTAGAAAGCTCTTTAGAGAGTCTCCTGTTTCTAAGCTCTGTTTCTATTGGTCTGAAAATATCTTGGTTCTACCCTCATTCTATTGAACATTCAATTATTGCAACTATTTCTTTCTCAGTATTTAAAAAATATTATTCCAAATACTGGCTTCAAGTTTTGCAAACAGAAATCAACATTCATTATATTCTTTTTCTTTTGTAGGTCTCTT
This sequence comes from Mandrillus leucophaeus, assembly GCF_000951045.1. Taxonomy (NCBI): domain Eukaryota; kingdom Metazoa; phylum Chordata; class Mammalia; order Primates; family Cercopithecidae; genus Mandrillus; species Mandrillus leucophaeus. The sequence continues at coordinate 5,150,198 of NW_012110141.1, read as the reverse complement.
TTTTTGCCAATTTTAATATCTTTCTTTTTTTTGGCATTCTGAAGTTGCATTACAATATATTGGTGAGTTTCTTATTATTTATTCCTGTACTATCTTAAACTGCTTAAATATATAACTCGGTGTCTTACCAGTTTTGCAAAAGAGTACGTCACATTACCTTTTCACGTATCACCTATGCCCCATCATGTCTTCTCTTTTGTGAGCTTTGAATAGATACATCTTTCATTTTCTCATTCTGTTCTCCAGTCTCTGAGCTTCTCTCCTTTTTTGGTATTTTTAAAATTGACATAGCATAGTTGTACATATTTTGGGGGTACATGTGATATTTTGATACAAGACTATAATATATAATGATCAAATCAAGGTAAATGAGATATCCATTACATAAAATATTTATCTTTTCTTTATGTTGGGAACATGTCAAATCTTATCTACTTCTTATCTAGCTTTTTTTTTTTTTTTTTCTCTGTCACCCAGGCTGGAGTGCGGTGGCCCCATCTTAACTCACTGCAACCTCCACCTCCCGCAGCCTCCCGAGTAGCTGGGATTTCAAGCATGAGCCACCAGGCCCGGCTAATTTTTGTATTTTTAGTAGAGACAGGGTTTCACCATGTTGGCCAGGCTGGTCTCAAACTCCTAACTTCAAGTGATATGCCCGCCTTGGCCTCCCACAGTGTTGGGATTACAGGCGTGAGCCACTCTGCTTGACCCTATCCAGCTGTTTTGAAACATACAATATATTATTATTAACTATGATTTTCCTACTGTACTACTGAACACTGGAACTTGAGCTTCTGTTTTAGATTTTGTCTCTCCTTGCTTCTCAGTGCTACATGTAGAATAATTTCTTCAGCTCTAAGTGCACAGACTTTTCCTCAGGTGTGCTTCGTCTGTTAAATGCATTTATGGAGGTTCTGATTTCTACTATAGGCTCTATCTCTAGAATTTTCATTGCTTTCCTTTTTAAAACGTTGTGGTCAATTTTTGATAGTTTCTTTTTCCTTTGACGTACTCTCAGTATCATCTTTAATTTCTTTAAGCGCATTTATAGATACTAAATATTTGTGGGGTTTGTAGGACGAATCCTGCAGTTAGCATTTTCTGCTGTCTCTCTCTCTCTCACTGTTTTCTTACATATTTTGTGATGCTTTTTTAAGTGTTAAAGTGTGTTCTTCTTCCAAAGAGGATTTGAATTTGCTTTGTATGTGGCATTAGAGATGCTACGTGTCCATTACATCTTTAAAATAAATGTGTATATGAGGGACTGTTGAACTAGTTACGTTGTGTAAATTGTGTTCTCCCAAAACACAACTGGACTTGGAGTTAGAAAGTCTTGGGAATTTTTTCCCCCATTCCTACCTAGAGTCAAAACCAAGGAGATATGCACGCCCCACCGTCTCTCTCTGCAGGAGGTTTTATTTTTGTAACTCAACCATGGGGAGCTTCCAGCTTCGTGTCTGCAGGTCTTCTGTCTGGCTCCCTATCTGTTGGGCCCTAAACTTTTTTCTTTGATTTTCTTTAAAAATCTAGGCTCTGAGTCAACTCTGGATTGGCTGATTGTCCCCAGAGTAAACACTGGCTTCAGTGCTGTGCACCTCTCTGTGTCCATCCTTTATCATTTCTGGCCTCCAAGGAATTCTATCCATTTCCCTAATAACTCAGCCCTGTGTGAAAATGCCTTTTAAAAAGTTCCGCCATTTTAAATTCTTCCTTGTTACTGAGTTGTGTGTGTGTGTGGTTTTTGTGTGTGCGTGTGTAAAACTAGTCTGCTGTACTACCAGAAGCCAAACATAACATTTTTTTCAAAAGGGAACTTTCTGTCATACTCAGATAAACTTTGTCTTTTGTCTCCCTGTATGTACACATGTGCACATATGTGTATGTGTATGTATACATATACGAAAAATAACACTATGTGTAAACAGTACATTTTAATTTTATTAATAATGGAACAGTTTTAGCTTTACATCCAGAAAATAGCATTTATCATAGACAATATTATGAGATTAAAAACTGTTTCTATGCTAACATGCCTTCTCCTTTTCCCTAAGGTATCTTTTGTTTTAAAAGCATAATTAAAATTACGATATTAAATATTGTAAGATAAAAATATACTTAAGATAAATTTAATATCGGGTTTAGAGCAAGGAATAAAGGGGAAAACCTTGACTTTAAGAAAGCAAATGTTTCCAGCCAACACAAAATATTTAGCATTTTAAAAATATTAAATATTTAATATTTTCTGTGACCGAGTCCAGTTCTAAATTGAAAAGGGATAGTTAACACAGGTCTGCTGCCCTCTAGAAGTTTAAGCTCGGGCTCATTGGTACCTCTATTTGGTAATACCTGTAAATATCTGAGCAAACTGACCAAGAGTTTATAAGAATTGCTACCTCAATTGTAGAGTAGCTGCTTCCAAAATCCAAATTCCAGCTGTTACTGTGTATGTGACATCAGGCGCATTGCTCAGCCACTCTAATTACCATTTCCTCATTTATTAAATGGGTTAATGAAAATAACACATGTAGAGGTCTTACATTGCTGCTGTGAGAAACAAACGATCTTATTCAATTGATATACAGTGCATGGCTAGTATAAAGTATACTAAAGTCCAGGCTTTATTTCTCTAAGTAAATGACACATTCTATAATTCTGGAGTTGTAGTTTTTTTGTACATTGAAATCCAGCAGTTGAATTTTGAAGGCCTTCCTCTGTACCCTCCAAATTGAGAGCCTACGCTTGTGGTATTTCCACTTTTCTGAAGTTGCTCAGCATTTATATATCTTACCTGTTACCATGAGCACAGATAAATTACCCCAAATAGGATGGAATTGGTGAGACAGCCTCATAGTGATTGCCAGTACAAAAATCTTACATGCAGCCATGAAAGCTCATTGGTATATATTCTGAAATTCCTGAGACTTCAGAAGGGAAGGCAAGTCATTGCTTCTCCCGTGAACTATTCTATTTCTGCCTCTTCTTGGCATTTGTACAATACATACAGGTATTGTTTCTCTTACACAATGTATTTCTCAAATTAGATGGTAAATCTCCAGA
>NW_012110141.1:5139141-5146810 GCF_000951045.1 Mandrillus leucophaeus | reverse complement strand
ATTTATATGTATATTTAAAATGTTCAGAATAATCTTACTCTTGGTTCATTCATTCATTCATTCATTCAATCAACAAGTACTTGTTGAGCACCTAGTAAAAGATGCTTACAAAGAGAAGTTTCTAGGCTCTGGGGTATTTACCAGTGAACAAGATATAGAAGATTCTGCTTTTACGGAATTTACATTGGCTTAGAGGGAGATAGGAAAATGAACAAGTAAATGAACAAGGTTTGTAAATAGTGGTCAAAGAATGCTTCTGTGAGAGGTGACATTTGAGGTTTGAATTAAACAATGTGACGCATCTGAAGATGTGAGAAAACAATCCGGGCAGGCAGAAGGGGTTGGCATTTTGAAAAACAGGAAAAAGATCAGTATAGCTGAAACACAACAAACAAGGGGTAGAGTGGTACAAGATTAAATCCGAGATGCAGACAATGGCTAGGTTATTTAATACGTGATTTTTATCAATAGTATTCCGGGTGAAATTGAATAGAATGTATTGTACTGACTTCTATTTCCTTTTGCCTCTTCCCCCTAAATAAGGGTTTTCCATTGCGAAACTCCTAAGTTAAAAGTAGCAAACTTGTCATTTCCTGATTCCAGTGAGTATCTCTTTTCCTATCCTAGTCTTCCATACTCATTGTAACTCCTTTGGTCACAAATGACCAACAAAGCTAGTTTGGTTAGTGATGTATTAAAGAATTAATGTATTAATGGGCTAGATTCTCAGGGTTGAGATTTTCCCTCTCTATGGAAGATGGATTTTGCAAAATGAGCTTTGCACATGAAGGGCAAATCACAGCAAGATTCTGGCTCCTTGCAACAAACAGATTGCAAATCCAAATAAATTACATGCCCTCCCCTGGTTTAGCTTAATTTGAATTACTATTGTCTTATATGAGTTTCCTGAATTGTTAATCGTAATTTATCAACAAGTTGATCGGGAAACTACAAAACTACTAATCCTGGTCTGATGACACCTCACAAAATTGCAGTCATTCCCACACCTCCCTACCTTCTTATGAAAGGAAATTCTGAAGATCTCAGAAAAAATTGTCAGACTTTCTCAAACAGATGTGGAGCCCTTGATTTTATGGCTTATAGGGTTTCAGAAATGAATCACTTTTTTTTTTCCTGGAAAATCACATGGCTTTTTGCATTAAATAAAAATAGGAGAAAATAAGGATTTGAAGGAAAGTTATAGGCAAATATGAATAATTTTGTGCTGTGACATTATTAGTCTTCCTGCTTATGTAAAATGGATATGCCACTGTTTGGAAATTACAGAACATAATGGATTAATTTGCACCTGCAGAGTGATTGTCAAGGGGAGTCTAGGTGATAGTCCTCAGTGAAGCTTGATTTTGAATTTGGTACCTACTCCAGCTGGGAAGTTAGGCTGGCGAAAACAGCAGGAACAAGCTAAATGTGTGCAGAGACTGGTGGTGGTGGTGCTTGTTCTCAGCAAAGAAAGCCTTGTATGATGTCTGAGCACTTGAGCTGGCTTGGACCAAATAGCTTAGGCATTATTTGATTTGGACTAAGTAGCCCTGAGATGAAATGGCCTTTTATTCAACTTTGTCAAACTGGGTGTGCTGGGCCTTGTTTCTCTGATGTTTGCCAAGTGAAAGGATTGGCAGCCTCGGAAACAGAGCAAGACATTTCTGCCACATCAGTCTCTCGATGGCAACAGTTTGAGCTAATAGGCAGCTTTTCAACTCTGAGGACTATACTGTTTGCTCAGTGTTTCCTTGCTTGTTTGGGCACACAAAAAAGAATAGGAAGAAAAAGAGGCAAAGGCCATCTCTTTACATAATGCAGCTAGGGCCCTCTAGTGGGTGCTAGTGAGAATGCAGGGAATTTGAACCGCAATTGGAAAGATTAAATTATTTCTAACCCTCATATACCCAGGCAGGATTCCAGGAGTTTGGGTTCAGTGGGTCCTAAAGCTTATACAGTTTTACATTGGATGGGCACTTTTAGGAGAAAATGTAAAATATCTTACTTATGTAAGTGTTACAAAAATATGCTAATATGTAAACACATTACATTACTAGGGTTCTTTTCCATCTCCCAAGTTTCATGAATTTCATGGTAAATCTGCCTCTGGATTCACCTGTTCTATGTTTGCTGATTTTAACTAAAATGGAAATTATGGAGAATGTATTTTTTTAAATGTTTGAGAATTGCAGCTTTTTTAGTCTATAAAAGTTATTTTGAACAAAAAATTCAATTTACTTTGTAAGTGCGATACAAAATTCAGACTTAATTCGCAATTCTTTCTTAGGAATAATCTGGCTTTTATAGCATTTTGCAGAGTGAATAGCCTCTTTTATTTCCCAGCTGAGTTTAGAATTGTGTATACTAAGTAATGCAGAAAACATTAGTCTTTAGCTTATAAAGTCTTAATTGAGTTATGGTACAGTGCAAAGTTAGCAAACATTGGTGAATAACATTGCCCTCACTAACCAGAAGAAAGTATTGTAATGATCAGCATGGTCAATTCTAATTTATGGTTTGCGTATATAAATAGATGTGTCCTATAATTAGAAATGTTATCAGAAATGTGTGAACTCACCACTTAAAAGAATAACAAGCCAATATAACAGTACAAGGTTTATTAGGCTCAGATTCTGAGAGGCGAGCTGAGACACAACCTGTAAGGCCGTCTGATCGAGTCTCCTCGGCCATTAGATCAAGGGTTGTGTTCTCCATGTTTTCTTCACATATAAGGATGGTTGATTTTAAGGGAAAACTTAGATTGAGCTTCTTGATCTCTCCCAATGTCGAGACAAACTACTTGAGGGACTAAAAACTCTGGATGATTATCCTGAATCACTAAATGTCTTTTAAGTTGAAATGGAAGTTAACTTTATGTTTGTAAGTAATAAATTATTTTAATTTAAAATCCAAAATAATAGCTAGCTTTTAGGTTTGCTTTTATGACATTTCAGTACTAGTCTATGTATCATGCTAGTGCATATACTTTCCATGTATTATTTCCTTTATCCTGGTTAAAAAAAAAACAACAAAAACCCATTGAAGCCGGAACTACAGATGAGAACACTAAGGACCACAAAGGTTAAATAAGTTTCCCAGGGTCATTTAGCTAGCAAGTGGCAGAACCAGGACTCATCTCGGGCATTCTGCCTCCCTATATATTGTCTGTCAGAATGCCCCAAGGAAACCTATTGGTGATGGGATGTGTGACAGATGAGTGCATTTAAAAAGGAGGAACACAGACACAATTATGAAACACAACTCTCAGAAGACAGTATCTGAACTCACACAGATACTAGATAGTGCATTTGACTCGGAATCTGAAACTCCTGAAGAGTGGTGGTAGTTAAAAATGTAAGAATAGAGCTGGGTATAGATCAAAAAGAATCAAAAGCAGAGTCTTGAAGAAATATTTGCATACCCATGTTCATAACAGCATTATTTGTGATACCCAAGTGCCCACCAACAGATGAATGGATAAACAAAGCATAGTATATAAATACAACGGGATATGATTTAGCTTTAAAAAGGAAGGAGGCCAGGTGCGGTGGCTCACACCTGTAATCCGAGCACTTTGGGAGGCTGAGGCAAGCAGATATGGTCAAGAGATCAAGACCATCCTGGCTAACACAGTGAAACCCCGTCTCTACTTAAAAAAAAAAAAAAGGGGGGGGCAAAAAATTAGCTGGGTGTGGTGGTGAGTGCCTGTAGTCCCAGCTACTTGGGAGGCTGAGGCAGGAGAATGGCGTGAACCCAGGAGGCGGAGCTTTCAGTGAGCCAAGATCGCACCACTGCACTCCAGCCTGGGCAGCAGAGTGAAACTCTGTCTCTAGAAAAAAGAAAGGAAGGAAATGCTGACACATGCTACAGCATGGAGGAAGTTTAAGGACATCATGCTAAGTAAAACAAGCCAATGACAAAAACACAGATACTCCTTGGTTTCACTTACATGAAGTATCAGTAATAGAGTCATGGAAATTGAAAGTAAAATGATGGTTTCCAAGGACTTGGAGGAGGGGAGAATGGGGGAATTGTTTAATAAATATAGACTAAATAGATATAGACTAAACTATACAATTAAATATGGTTAAGATGGTAGGTTTTATGTGATGTGTATTTTACCACAGTTTGACAAGATTCCAAGAAAGGAATTAGAGATAAGAGGAGGGATCACGGTATGGCGCCTTAGGAAGCACTAGAAAGGAGGAAAGAAGGCCTAAAAGTGAGACTGAGAAACAGTGGTTGGTGAGGTAGGAGAGCTGCCATCCAGCGGTGCCCTGAGGGGTAGAGAAAGACATTCTTACAAGTTCAAGGTAGCTGGCAAAGCTGGTAGCATACCCATATACCTTAGGTCTTACTGACTTAAAGGTATCTGGTCACATCAGCCACTTGTAGAGTCTGATGATACTTCAGTTAGTAAATGAGTTATTTTACATTGGAACAGGATAGTGGGCAGGGGCAGTAACATTCCTTAAGAACATCTCTCCTGTGGTTTAAGTTCTCATGCTGGTTAGTCTCAAACAAGAAAGAGCATGCCATTAATTTTGACTTTAAATTCCTATACAGGTGGTGCTAACAGATGTTTCCAACAACAGACTTATAAAAACTAACAATTTTACTTGAAGTTGAAACATAAACATGCACAGACTTTGTAGTGCTTTGTCATACCTCTTGTTTTTAAAAATAGCACTACCCTTTCACCTGCTTGGGGTGAGCGAGCCTTTGTTTAGTTATAATTTTCTTTTCTTTCTTTCTTTCTTTCTTTTTTTTTGAGATGGAGTTTCGCTCTTGTTGTCCAGGCTGGAGTGCAATGGTGCGATCTTGACTCACCACAACCTCTGCCTCAGCCTCCTGAGTAGCTGGGATTACAGGCATGTGCCACTACGCCTGGCTAATTCTGTATTTTTAGTAGAGACAGGGTTCCTCCATATTGGTCAGGCTGGTGTCGAACTTCCAATCTCGGTGATCTGCCCACCTTGGCCTCGCAAAGTGCTGGGATTACAGGTGTGAGCCACCATGCCTGGCCACAATTTTCGTATCTACAGTACCTTACCATTGTTGAGGACGTTAATGTACCCGCAAATGTGGTTTTCTCCTGTAATTTTTATGAATTTAATTTGAAATTCATACGATGGCTTAGGAATCCAGCAAATTCTAAAATAATATGAAAAGCGTACCTCCTCAGTTTAAGAAGAGTGGAGTTAAAATGCTGTAGACAGCAATGAAAAGGACAGAAAGACAGACGTGACTCTCAACTCCCACCAGCAGAATTAATTTGAATATGTTGAGTGGATTCCACGTACTAGATACTATACCTAGGGAGACAGCAATGAACAAAATGCTTTCCCAAGCCTTATTCCAGAAAGCAAACAAAATATGTGAATAAAATAGATGGTAACAGATGGGGGCAAGTGATTTTGGAGGTAAGGTGACCCAAGCTCTAACCTGATCCTGTGGCCGGGGCCTTATGAACTGTTTTTAAAGGTCATTCAACTTCTGTCACTGGCCCACTGCTAAAGTTTGCCTTTTCTTTACCCCGTGGGTCCTGAATTGCTGTTGTTTTCTCAGCTTCTTCCACGCAGGCTAACCTTGAAAAGCCAGGGTTGGTCTTGTCACATTGGCACACCTCCCAACTTTGCTTTTGTGGTCCTGACTTGTCTGTGAGAGTGCCCCTTCCTCCAGGAAATTCACTGTACATTTCAGCAAATATTTATTAAGAATGTCTCATACACCAGGCACTTTCCAGGTGCTGGGGACACAGTGGCGAACAAGACACACGTGGTTTTTGCCTGCATAGAGCTTACTATCAAGCTAGGGAAAAACAAAAAAAACATGTAAACAGTCAAGTGAATCTGATAAATGCTATAAAGGAAGCAAATAGGATGCCGAAATAGAGAATAATAGGGGAATGAATTCAGATATATTGTTAAGAGAGTTGCTCCTTGAATGTGTGCCATTTAGGTTAAGATCTGGAGAAAGAAAAGAATCAACCCTTGTATTTATGCATTTGTGTGTGCGTATGTGTTTGTGTGAGGGGAGGCCATGAGAACCCCATGTGCAAAGACCCTTAGCTAAGGGGAGCAAAACCCAGCACCTGCAAGGACCTGCACAAAGGCTTTTGTATCACTGAGTCAGTGTTGGAATACAGGGTGTTCTGAATCTGTTTCTTAAAGCTAATGCTAAAATCTTATTTGACTCCATGATTTAATTTTTTCTCCCACAAATCCTCTCTCAAAACTCCAGGGAATTTTTTTTTTTTTTTTTTTTTAAATGGCCTGTTGCTGCTGTTGGCTTTTTCTGAAGGGGAAAGGATGCTGACTTAGCCAGAGACTTCTGTACTTTGTAGGGCTGCTTTACTTGTCATAGCAATCACATATAACCTACATATATTCCCATCGGGAAATTTTCCATGTGGGGAATATTTTACTACATTCTGTTTAAACAAAATTTCAAAATCATAATGAGACTTCCCTAATGAAATTTTCCTCCAGAAATAGGCAGTAGATCTTAGTGGTTCACATGACTGCAGGACCCACTATATGGCATTCATGTGCCTGAGATGCTGGTGTCCATCACTGGAGGAAACTGCTTAGTTGAAGCTATCATGTTGGAAATCATCTATTAGTAAAACATAATTGGTTTTACATTACACAATAAAAGTGGAGGACCTTATCATACATCCCTTTTTTTTTTTTTGAGACGGAGTTTCACTCTCATCACCTATGGTGGAGTGCAAAGGCACGATCCCGGCTCACTGCAACCTCCGACTCCCAGGTTCCAGCAATTCTCCTGCCTCAGACTCGTGAGTGGCTAGGATTACAGGAGCCTGCCATTATGCCCAGCTAATTTTTGTATTTTTTAGTAGAGACGGGGTTTCACCATGTTAGGCTGGTCTCGAACTCCTGACCTCAGGTGATCCACCTGCCTTGGCCTCCCAAAATGCTGGGATTACAGGCATAAGCCACCACACCCAGCCGGGATAATTTCCATCATTGTTGGGTATTGGTACCTTTGGAAAAATATCAATCAGCATTGCTCCCAAATCATCTCTCCCCATCTATGCCGAGTCCTCTCCTCCAGGCTCTTCCTTCCTCAGAGGTTGTTCTCTGAGCCTGCTTGGGGGCTGCGGGAACCAGCACTTCCAAGCTTTCACACCAGGGTTTTTTCTAGGCTGCCACAGATTCCCTAGCAGCCCTCCATGTTATGCCAGGCTTATTAAATGGCTTCACATCCTTCCAAGATGCTTGCCACAAACACATGTGCAGGGTAAAAACATACAATTTCATTTTTTTACTCCTATACAGTTTTCCTTTTAAGTCTAGATTTCAGTTTCTTTTAAAAATACTTTATTTTTCAAAACTGCCAGATGGACAAATATTTAACTACACCCTCTATTGCCTTGGAGAACGTCAGTAAGCCAGCACACCTTTGAGCTCCATTGTGTAACTATCCATATTTGGAGATTTTTTTTTTATAGTATATTTTCTACCCAGCGGATCTGGCTCCAACTGTTGATATTTTCACAGGAAGGGGTTGCCCTCCTCTGTCTGTGTACGCATTTCGGGCTTAGTAGCTGGGCCAAAGGAAATATTTGTAGTAAAGGCTAATCTGTTAAAGAAATCGAGCTCCTTTCATTTCCACTATGGGGTATTCTTCAGCAATTTGAAGA
>NW_012110141.1:5134779-5136122 GCF_000951045.1 Mandrillus leucophaeus | reverse complement strand
ATAACTTACCCATGTTGTGCCTTAAATAATTCTTTTACCCCCAACATAAAAAAAATTTCCCCAAATTGCTTTTAAAATCTTGCGTTTCACATATGTGTGCTTCTTTCATCAATAATTGATTTGTGTGTATGGTTGACAAAAGGATTTTTTCCCACATATGTAGTCAGTTGTTCCAGTGCAATTTATTTGTAAAAGTTCATTCTTTCGACCGGACACGGTGGCTCACTCCTGTAATCCCAGCACTTTGGGAGGCCGAGGTGGGCAGATCACGAGGTCAGGAGATCGAGACCATCCTGGCTAACACAGTGGAACCCCGTCTCTACTAAAAATACAAAAAATTAGTCAGACATGGTGGCAGGCGCCTGTAGTCTCAGCTACTTGGGAGACTGAGGCAGGAGAATGGCATGAACCCAGGACGCGGAGCTTGCAGTGAGCAGAGATAGAGGCACTGCATTCCAGCCTGGGCGACAGAGCCAGACTCCGTCTCAAAAAAAGAAAAAAAAAAGTTCATTCTTTCTCCATTATGAACTTACTCATATATTGTGTTTATGCACTCACTATTCTATTTTAGGGCTTTCTGTTTTGTTCTAACAAACAACTAGGGCTTTGCCTCAGGTTCTATTTGTTAATTACTACTCCAATACCTATCTATCTTTAATAATATGGCTTTATAATTGAAGTTTGCTATCGGGTAGTTAAGTCCCATGACATTATTCCTCTACTTAATTAGTATGTATAACTACTGGAACTTCATCATTCCATAAATATTATAGAAGCAGTTAGGCTCCACATACAATACACACACACACGCACACATACATATGCACACACATACGGGGTTGGAATTTTTATTGGAATTGAATTTATAGATTAATTTGTGATCAAGTAACATTTTTGCAATATTGACTATTCCAATCTATTAACTACTTTTACTTACACTATTCTTTTATATCTTTCAATAAAATGTTATAATTTTCACCATAGAGATCATGCATATGATTTTTCTTACTACTGTCACTGGTAGAAAAAAAATGTTAATTAAAAAAACTTTAAAAACATTTTAAAGCTTTGTTGCTGGGCAATAGAAATTCAAATGATTTATCTGTACTTATTTCATATCCAACAATCTTGCTAATTGTGTTAATAAGTCATAATTCATTGGAAGATTATTTTTTATTGCCCACAAACATAATTATATCATAGTAAATAAAGATCATTTTACTGCTTCTTTTGTAATTCTCATACTTTTATTTTTTCCTTGCCTTACTGTATTGGCTAGGAGATCTACAGTGAGAATGAACAGAAATGGTGATAGCAGGGATCTTTGCTTTTCTTTGCAAACT
>NW_012110141.1:5130264-5132784 GCF_000951045.1 Mandrillus leucophaeus | reverse complement strand
TCATATATGTGTCCAGTTTATTTCTAATGAAATGTCAGTCTATCCCTTTCTGTCAGGTTGAGCCACGTAGTTACTGTTTCTGTCCATCAAACATGACAAAAAACCCCAGCAATGACATACGGTTCAATCTAAATAGTTTATAAGCCTTGGATGTGAAATCTAGAGAGTTTGTATTAATCTTAGATTATATAATGTTGCATATGTAGTTTTCTTCATGCCTAATAACCTACACTGTTTAAGAATTGTGTTTCTTTGAAAATTAACACTTTATTCCTCCTTTCAGTATTAGACTCCCTTCTAACATGGTTCGGTTTTATCTGATTTGGTATCTTTTGCATTTGTTCTGATTCTAGTACTGGGGTGCTCTTACCTTTCCCTAACTTCTTCGAGATTCCATTCAAGAATCACTCCCTTTGGGAAGCCTCTTTGACCTCTTTGGCATGGCCAAGTGCTTCTGTGGGGGACCCTACCTGTATTTCTTCCACGGAATTTACCACCTCTGCAGAGGTTGTTGATGTCCCCTCTTCTAATCTGGGATCACATTTCATTTACTTTCAAGTGCTAGGATTTAGGGCAGTGGCTGACTCATAGTAGATCCCCAACTGTTGTTCCTTTTACTGAAATTGTACTAATTGATCAGGATTTTCCCGTGGACCAAGGAATAAAGCAGTTATTTCTATTGCTTAATGCTATGTGATACACACCCAAGCAGCTGCCCTAGTCCCAGCGCTGGTAGAAATAACAGGACCACCAGAACAAAATGTGCTATGTTTTGCATTTCTATCCCACGTTCTTTATAATTATTCTCCTTTCCTTTGTCTTTCATTTTTGTTTTTATGTTTTTAAAAAATAACCTCCTGCTTTACAGTTACAGTCTCTGACTTTGTCTTTGCATCCTCTTTTCCTGAAACCCATGCGTGGAGTATGATGCTTAACTATTTCATGTGTATATGGATCACATATTGCTAAAGTATTTTTCCTGTTAGTGTCTTCTCCTTCATGTTACTTTAATACAGATTAGATATTTGTTAAAATATTGCCATTAGAAGAGTCAAATTATTATATTCAGACTGGACTGCAGAAATTTTCTATTTGGGGAGATGTTCTGCATTTTACCTGATCATCTGAATATTTTGTAGACGAACGAACCTCTTGTGTAGACTTCACATTTTCCCACCTTCAAATATTCTTTGTCATCCACATCTTTTTTTAAAAATCAGTTTAAAAAATCAGACATCTTTGATTTGTCACACTGATGTTTCCAAAACTTTCAACTGCTGATACCTGTTGCCTTTGACCTCAGTATAAATGACTCATCATAAACTCTTTATAACAAACAGAAACAAAACTATTTTTATTGAATAATATAGCCTACGTAGGAAAAACACAGCAAACATAATAAATGCATTATTAAGAATAATGAGGAAATGCACAACTATGTACACTTTACCCAGGAAAAGAAATACATTTACTATTCCCATTTCAGACAAGCTTGAGCATGTCAGGGTGGTGCGGCCGTAGACACCATTCCCATTTCAATCTCATCTTCCTTTCTGTGCAGGCCTTCAGAGGTGGCTACTATCCTGAATATCATGTTTGTTATTCCCTTGCTTTTCTTAATAACTTTTCTTTAAAAAAAAAAAAAAGTTTTTGGATTTCCTAAATATTACTTAGTTGTATCTGTTTTTTAATTTAAGTAATGATGAAATCACATTGTGTGAATTCTGAAGTAACTTGATTATATAATTTATCATTATAGTTTTGTGATGCACCTACTTCAGTGATTATAACTTAAGTGCATTCCTTTTCATGGCAGTATAGTATTACATGGTATAGGAGTATCACAACTTATTTTTTCATTTTACTTATGAGACACACATAGGGGTTTTCCAGATTTTATTGCTATCATAAGCAGGATAATTATAAACATTTCATGCATATTTCCTGGTACATATAGGCAAAAATGTGTCAAGAATTAATACCTAGTAATAGAATTTCTGAATCAGAGACCAGTACGTGTTCAACTTTCCTACATGATTTCCAAAGAAGTTTTACTCATTTACATATCCGCTTTTAATGGATGAACACCCTCTTTGCTCTCTATTAATGGCATTGCTTGATATTATTCTATATTTATATTTTTGCCAACCTTGTAGTCATGAATTACATCTCGAGATTTTAATTTTTCTTCGATTACTAAAAAGGTCAACACATTTTAATCTACTTCTGGGTCATTTATTTCTTCTCTCTTGTAAAATTTATGTTTATTTCCTATTTTCTCAGTGTTGTTTCTTATTGATTCATGGAGCTTTTTTGTATATGCTACATAGTAATATTTGTGTTGTGTCATATCCAAATTTATAGCTTATAGTTTTACTCCCTGATGGCTTTTGAGGATAGAAGTTTTTGATATAATTCCATTTACTAATCTTTCCCTTCATAACTTACCCATGTTGTGCCTTAAATAATTCTTTTACCCCCAACATAAAAAAAATTTCCCCAAATTGCTTTTAAAATCTT
>NW_012110141.1:5112441-5128769 GCF_000951045.1 Mandrillus leucophaeus | reverse complement strand
TAGGCCTTAATATCACTTAAGTCCCTAAGAAATTAGCTAAATCACTGGAGGTGAAGGATAGGATGTTAAACTAAACTAAAAGGTTATTTTTCTGTCACAAAACATACTAGAAGCTATAAGTAAAAATTAATTTCCATTATGGAGAAATAAAGTGGCATACGCTGCATACCTAAGTTTGTAACAAAAGTTCTTGCCCACTACACAGTGATGATTCAATAAAATGACACTTACTCTACTGCAGAAAGCATCCTCAGGGGCTGTATGTGAGCATTTGCTGGCTTTCTCTATGCGCAGTCTCTTAAGGAATTTAATTGTAGAAAATTCTCCCTATTTAGAGCAGCACAGTTACAGCTTAACTAGTCTTTGCAGCATTTCCTGGGGGAAGGGAAGACAGCAGGGTGTTTTCAGGGCCCCTTAAGTGTCTGTATAAATGTGACATTAGTGGCCTTGTGTGCTCTTTCACTAATACCTTAATAGGTATGGGAAAGTGATGGAAAGAAAACAGGACAATAGTATTACCCAGCTGTCCCATTCTGAAGGAAATCAGAGCCTCTGAAGTCTTACCCAGTAAAACCACTAAGTTCCAAGACAAACAAAAACAGAATTTTCAGCACTTGTCCTGACATAGGGAGGGTTTTCTGTAGAGTAGATGTTTTTCCCTCCTGAAATCCACTTGGAGACTATAGATGTCAGTCCCAAGACGTAATAAATCAAGGACCACCTCTGTCTGGCATACACTTGTCACAGTGGAAGTGGTCTGAGCCTTTGGAATAGCCTGGAGCATAGGTGAACTGATGGATAAGGGAGATGGATAACTCATACGTCTGGGAGAGGAGTGAATGAACAGTGTACAACAACCACCGGTAACAGATGAGGACATGCAAACTATGAATTTTATCCATAGACATATTTTATTTATAATTACCCAGAAATAAAAGGTGGCATATCCTGTATTATAGTCAGGGATCGAATTTGAGAGGCAGGATTACTCAGAGGAGAGGGTCTTGGGGAGCACTGTGCAGAATATAACTGAGAGATTGTGAAGTTACTAATATGGAGATCAAGATTAGCCTAAAGAACAGATTTCATGATGCCCAGCAGACATGCATGTAGGGCACAGTAACCTGGGCTTTGCCCCAGGAACAAACATTAAAAATTTGCATACATTCATCATCAAGTTTAGAGATTCATTATCTCCCCCAAAGAGTTCCAAACTGATTATAGGCACAAGTGTAATTGGCGCTTTGGGGAGTGGATTAATAGTAAGCATTGTGAAGTTCCCAAAGTCGCATAGTCTTCCTTTTGGTGTTATAACCTTAATGTATAACCTTACTGACACCGTTAATGACAAACCTTAACAAGAAAAATACAAGTCATAATTATACCTTATCAAGTTAGCACTTATGAATTTCAACTTGGCATGCCAGTGCTGTCTCTATGGTCTTATGCCAAGAGGTGAAAGAGAATAGAAGACAGGAAAACAGAATTTCTGGTGAGAAGTCAGGTGGCAGAACCATCTTTTTCTTTCATCTAACATTGTCATGTTTCTTGTCAAAATTATATGCAGCAATTATGGCTTTGCTAGAGTTCTTCATTGTTGAAGAACCATATACATGGAACCAAACATCTATCTAATAAAGAATGGAACACAGAACAAGTAAAATTCTTACTTCTCCTTTCAACTTCAGGATTCTGGTCATGCCATATGATTGTTAGAGAACTAAAAATGCTTGAATAGGCTGGGTTTAGTAATCCCAGCACTTTGGGTGGCCGAGGCAGGCTGGTCACTTGAGGTCAGGAGTTGGAGACCAAGCCTGGGCAACATGATGAAATCCCATCTCCACTAAAAATACAAAAATCAGCCAGATGCAGTTGCGTGAACCTGTGGTCCCAGCTACGCAGGAGGCAGGAGAATCGTTTGAACCCAGGAGACGAAGGTTGCAGTAAGCTGAGATTGTGCTACTGTACTCCAGCCTGTGGAACAGAGCAAGACTCTGCCTCAAAAACAAACAAACAAACAAAAAAACCACTGTCATACAATATTCATGCTATAAATTCATGCACATTTTTAGATCCTGGCTCCTTATCTGCCTTACTAGAATTATGCATTTGAGTTCTTTTTACATAGGGCATAAATATGAGTAAATAATATAACACAAATATACGATCATACAAAATGATAAAAGTATAGTATGAGAATATATAAATTATATTTATACAGTTTCTGTTATACAAATGGGTGAATTTCATATTATAGTCTAGAAATAAACTATGTACAGGCATGTGAGCCTGTTCCAGTGGATACAGCTGAGTTTAGTCGTTTTATTATAGATTAGAAACCTCTGAGTCTGTTTCATCTTTGTATCTCCCAGTCTCCTTAAGTGCTCATCAAATGAATAAATACATGGAGTGAATAAATTTATAAATGAGCTAATGAATATATCAATACCTGGTATTTCTGCAGGAAAAGCGGTTAGTACATATTGGCATATTTGGACTTTGTGCGATATAGTGTGAAATAGAATTTCACTTTTTAAATGTCTTTTATGTTAGTACATAAGATTTTGACTGTTGAGCATTTTAAAAATTGTTTTTGTCATTGTTTAAAATTGACCTATGTGCAATTAGTCACTTTTAAAATACTGTCAGTTTCTCTCAATACCATTCTATTTTCTTGATGTCTTAGACATTAAAAATTTTTAAAAAGATAAGAAAAAATCCAACACTTTTCTTCTATACCCCCATACGCAGACACTGAAAATGATGCTTTCTCATTTCAACTTATCTTTACTACCTGCGGGGTTTATTTGCCAAGATTCCTTTCAAGCACAACTCGTACTTTTCTACTTGTGAATTAAAATATACCCCCTCTGTTCACCAAAATTATGTCTCAGACTATCCAGCTGGCACAACAAGGATGGGATAAGTGGTGCTGAATGGGCTCTTCACAAGAAGTAAGACAAGAGCCACTAGTTTGGCTCCCTAGGGATAGAGAGTGAATAGATCTTTATCCTTTTTCTCTTGTCGTCACTCTGCAGTTTGCCCCCTTTCTTTCGTGTGTTTTGATTCAAGGAGACAGCTTCTGTTACTGTTCATCAGGTGGAAAATGGCTCAGCTCCATGTGTCTGGAACTTTGTGTCCAGGGCTGCTGAGGATGATAGTATCACCTCCTGCCGAGAAATCCACCGAGGTGTTTTTGCCAGTGCAGTCGTTACCCAAATTAAACCAGGCCTGGTGAGTCCTTTGTGGCTCGTTGGTGGTTTTATTTTTTTGAGGTTTTTTAGTCCCCAGCCATACACTCGTCTGGTCCGTAAGAGGAACTTGCGTTTCTCCCTTAGCATGGCCTCTCAGAAGCACACTCATCTCTTTTCCTTAATGTAAGAATGGTCTACATTTCCTTTATTCATGGACCTGGTGGACTGCTGCTAAGTTTGCATCAACAGCGGAGAAATCCAGAAAATGTTTTAAGTCAAAAGATATGAGACCCCTTCCAACCGCGATTCTCTCAAAGCAGTAGTAATGTTCTCGAACTGAAATAGGCTTAAAATTTTTGAATATTGGGAAATTATTTGTCACCGTGCACTTTGGATTTTAGGGTAAGAAAAGGGAAAGACATACTAAACTTTTTTCACATTTTTCAACCAGGACTCATTTTATTACTAGTATTTGTTGAAAATTGTAAGGCTACTGTGCTTATTCAACTCCTTAAAAAATTTATCTTTACACTGCATGGGAAATCTCCCTCACAACCAATTTTAAAGAACTGTATTTTATGTTCTTTAAAAATTTTGATTGAAATTGGGCACATTGAATAGCTTGTGTTTCTATACCTTACATGAATATCAGTACACTTCCCAATGAATCATGATGGAAAACCATGCCATATAGAAATGCACTGTGTGTACGTGAGGGTGTGTAGGGGTGTAATGTTGCTTCATTATTTGATTACACAAGCACTTTCTGCAACTGTGACTTTGTACATACGGCAGGACCCAAGCCAGTGGGGCCAAAAGGGCTTTCTGAAATGAAGCCAAAAAATAGATCCAGTTTTCACTACTGAATGTTTGGAATAAACCACACATGAAAATACGTGCTGTGCCAATAAGAGATATGCATGCTGTATGTGTGTAGAGCTTTTGCCTGTATTTCTTGTCATGTATATGCTACACCTCCTATATGTTTGTGAAGTCTTGTATATGCCTGTGAAGTCCGAAACCATGTACTTATGTAGAATTTTTAAAGATGTAAGTTTTATTTAACAGAGAAAGTGGTTGGATATAGAGCAGTTTGCCCTATCTTGGGCTCTTTAAAACTGCTTTGGGCAGCTCAGGTGCAAATCTTTTAGATGGTTTGAAGATGAGCAGAAGATTATCTTTATTACATTTGTTTGAATTCTTTTTTCACGTTATTAAAATAATGTCTTTCTCCTTTTTTGTTCTTCTGGTGATCATCTCATCTATATTAACTCTGATCCCCTAAATTTTACTTTTTTTTTTTTTTAGTTTTCTCTTCTGCGTCATGTACATTTCTATTGAATCTCCTTATTCTCTGCCCTAAACTCTCCTTTAAACAATGATTACCACTCAAACTTTATCTTTTCTTTTATTTTTTTATTTTTGTTCATTTTTGCTGAAGGGGTAACTGAGAGCCCTTACTCCGCCTCTTCTGCTGGGTAGAAATGTCTCCTTATTCTTACATAGAATCTGAGGCCAGTGAGCCACCACACAAGTTGAGAAAGGAATTTGATTAGCCAACTTCCTATGTGCTTTGGAGAAATAACTGAAATAGAATTTTCACAGAGTGGTAAGCCATTCTTTCAACAGGTATTTATTGAACATATATTCCAGATGACCCAACTTAGACATAAACCTTGATGAAACAGGCAAAGTTTCTGCCTTCAAGAACTACATTCCTGTAAGAAGAGACAGACAGTAACCAAAATAATAATAAATTAACAAGATAACAAGCTATGAATAAGTGTGAGAAAGAAAATAAAATGGGATAATTTCATAACATGTGACAGGGTATGTTCTTTTACCCCTGACTGGGTGTCAGGAGAGCTCTATATGAGAAGGTATCATGGTTATTATTGCTGTGCAGCAAAGTATTCCCAAAATGAGCACCTTAAAAAACAAACAAAAAAACTACCTGATGGTTTTTGTCAGACAGAAATAATGACTTATTTGGGTAGGCCTATTTCAAGGTCTCTTACGAGGTTGCCATTATCTGATGGCTGAACTGGGCTGGAGAATCTGCTTCCAAGATGGCGCACTCACACAACTGTTGGCAAGAAGCCTCAGTTCTTTCCTACACAGATTTTTATGTAAGATTCATATGAGTATCTTCATGACATGTTGACTGGTTTTCCCCAAAACCAATGGTCTGAAAGGGTAAGGCAGAGCAGCAATATATTTTATGTCTCAGCCTTGACACATCATGGGTCACATGCCATCATCTCACCATATTCTACTGATCACACAGATTAATGCTGATGCCGTGTGGGAGGAGACTATTACAGGGCATGTATACCAGGAGTTGAGGGTATTAGGAAGACATCATCCTTCCTACCACAGAACGGAACAGTTGCACTGAGGCCAGAATAATTGCAAGGAATCAGTTAAGTGAATACCTAGGGAGGAGGGCTTTCTATTAAAGGAAGCAGCAGTTTCTATGACACTGAGGCAGGGAAACCTGGGTGTTGCCGAAGAATAGACATAAGTCTAGGCTGAACAAACAGGGGTTGTATGAGATGAATCCAGTGATCAGGGGCCAGAGGACATGGACCCCATAGGGGTTTGAAATACATTCTGAATGATGGAGTAAACTGTTAGAAAGGCTTTTTTTTTTTTTTTTTTTTGAGACGGAGTCTCGCTCTTGTTGCCCAGGCTAGAGTGCAGTGGCGCCATCTCAGCTCACTGTAACCTCCGCCTCCTGGGTTCAAGTGATTCTTCTGCCTCTGCCTCCTGAGTAGCTGGGATTACAGGCACCCACCACCACCCCTGGCTAATTTTTGTATTTTTAGTAGAGACAGGGTTTCTCCATGTTTGCCAGACTAGTCTCGAACGCCTGACCTCAGGTGATCAGCCTGCCTAGGCCTCCCGAAAGTTTTAAGCAGAGGAGTGACATTAACTGCATGACTACATATTGAACATAAATACAATTATAAGAAAAGAATTGGATATGACCTGTAAAATTGCAATACTAACCAGAAAGAATCAGTTAGACTAAGACTATTGACTTCTACCCTTGATGGTCATATTATGCAAACTCGTAAAGATGAGACATACAAATATTGATTCTACTTTGTTGAATAATAGAAGAAAAGTGACCCAGGGATTTCAATATGAAATGTGAGGATCTCGGAATAAGTTCTGACCTCCTATTCTGCCATCATGAAAGAGGTTCTACTGTTGACCAGATTCTTTATAGGGAACAAAATCTACAGGGAACTACAGGCAAAAATATAGTTTATAAATGTTTCAAGGGCCAAGTTATATTCCTGCTGAGGTGTCGTCCCTATTTGTCAGATGTAGGGCAACACTCAGTCCGATTTCTCTAGTTCCTTTTTCATGCTGTTAGAATGCAGATTTTAACTCATTTACAGAATAATCACTTTAGACATAAAAGAATAGTCCACTCTCCCAGCTCACTGGCCAATGATGAGTGCTCGTTATAAAGTGGTTTCGACCTCCAGAGAAAATGCAGACTTTCATTTAAAATGAGATTATTCTGCTCTGTTGCTCGGTGCAGGTGTTGAGACTCTGGCCATGGTTCACTGACTTGGAGAAGAAATGTGTTCAGCTTTTCTCTTAAACCAGACATGCTTGCCTTGCCCCTGCTGAGTTCCTCAAAACATTTCAATGGTAACAGAATCTAGCAGATAAAATCTCAATCGTGTGCAACATTAACGTTTTCTCCAGGCCTAATGGTTTGATGCGACATTCTTATCTCTTCACTGCTTACTTACACTTCTTTCTTTTTACTTAAGAACAGGAATTGTGCTTTTTAGAGCCTTGCATATAATGTACCAGCTCTTCGGAAATTTTTGTACTAAGCATTGTTGTTTTTATTATTCAAAGTATTTCTAAAGTTGGAATGTAACTTCATTATAGAGTTCGAAAACTGTATCTTGGTTCACTCGCTACCTCTGGCCGCCCCTGTGTATGTGCTATGCTTTTATTCATCCTTAAGTATATCATGTGCTTCTGTGTCTTTACTCCTTTGTATACATGGTTTGCTCTGCGTGAGATGGCCTCTAACCTTACTCCTCTCATGAACTTATATTTCTCTGTCAAAGTTCAGTACAAATATCACTTTCCCTGAGAAGCCTTCTCTGATTCTTTTTTTTTTTTTTTTGATTTTTTTATTTTTTGGAGATGAAGTCTCACTTTGTTGCCCAGGCTGGAGTGCAGTGGCACAATCTTGGCTCACTGCAACCTCCATCCCCTGGGTTCAAGCGATTCTCCCACCTCAGCCTCCCGAGTAGCTGGGATTACAGGCACCTGCCATCATGCCTGGCTAATTCTTGTATTTTTGTAGAGATGAGGTTTCACCATGTTGGTCTTGAACTCCTGCCCTTAGGTGATTCACCTCAGCCTCCAAAAGTGCTAGGATTACAGGCGTGAGCCACCACGCCCGGCCCTCAGATCTAGCTCCTATTCCCACAAGCCCATGCTAGAACATTCAGGCTTACATTTGGAGCATTGTGTTCTAAGTACTATAATTGTTTAATTTTATCATTCAGTTCATAGTCCCTGACATATCCATGGACTTAATATAAGTTTATTATTATTATTATTATTTTTGAGACAGAGTCTCGCTCTGTTGCCCAAGGTGGAGAGCAGTGGCCTGATCTGGGCTCACTGCAACCTCTGCCTCCTGGGTTCAAGTGATTCTCCTGCCTCAGCCTCCTGAGTAGCTGGGACTACAGGCATGTACCACCATGCCAGGCTGATTTTTGCATTTTTAGTAGAGATGGTATTTCCCTATGTTGACCAGGCTGGTCTCGAACTCCTGACCTGAAGTGATCCAACTGCCTCGGCCACCCAAAGTGCTGGGATTACAGGCGTAAGTCACCACACCCAGCCCAAGTTGATTATTCAATGGCCCAAAGCCATTTTAATCAACGTAAAATATTTCAAGTTTTCCCAGAAAATTTGTTCCTGTGCCATTTGCTCATCAGAATCCTATAACAGCTTTGAAGAATAGGAAGCAACTTCAGATCAGCTGATCTCAAGAGATTTTAAATGCATCGAAGTGGGAAGTAATCACTATCTTTTTCATACACCCTAGAACTATGGTAACAGTAGCCATGAAGATCTGACGTACGTTTTAGGTGACAATTGTGATGATTGTTCTCATCACGTATTATCCACTGGAACTATTAGCAAAACTGATACACACAAGTCCATCTTCTGTCATGTCCATTTAGATTAGGTGACCTAAAATCAATGCCCATCAGTGTGGCTGGGCATTTAAAAAATAAAAGTATAATTAATAATCACACAGAAAGAGTAAGTCATGTAATAATCATACAAAAAGAATGTGTCTTGGCATCTGGAGTGAGAGGCGGGCTGTGGAGTTTTAGGTCCTCTGTGAGGAGTGACAGAGATAAGTAGAGTCTGAGTACATAGCCTCCTTGTGCCTTCCAAATCTTTGTGGCCTGGGGATAAGAAGGAGCTGCAATCCAAAGTACTTAGGGAAATAGCATCCATTTATTTAGCCATGCATTCATTGCATTCATTATTCATTCATTCGAGAACCATCTACAGAGCTGAGTGCTCCCTATGGGCAGCCACTTCCTGGGGGTCAGAACCATAGTGATGAATGAAACAGAGGTCTTGCCTTCATGGTGCTTCCAGACTAGAATGAGGGTAAACATGAATAATTTATTTACTACATTTTTGATAATTGTCATAAAGTAAAATTCCAGAGTGTTAAAAGAGCATATAATGGTAGAGGTGCGTGTTAACTTAGAGGGTTTTTCTAAGGAGATGGCATTTAAGCTGAACCTTGAAGGATAAGGCAGTCAGGCAAAGGAGAAAGGGATATGGGAGGAAAGGAAGGGGGCAGGAGGTGAAGGGAAATCCAGTGTTCAGGTAGGCAGAATAATTTCTCAGGACTCTCCATGAATTTGCCATAGATGACTAACAGCGTTAGCTTTCTTAATTTTTTCTAAATTTGAATCATGTGGAATCAAATTAACTTCTGTCATTTGGCATCACTTTTTTTTTTGCCAGAGAAGGATATAGCATTTGAAGGATTAAAATTGCTGTCATTAATAGAAACACAGAACACTAAGCAAAATAATCTAGCCACAGAAAGACAAATACTGTGTTAGTCCATGAATATGAGGTATCTAAAATAGTGAAATTTACAAAATCGGAGAAGAATTGTCATTACCAGGGACTGAAGACAGGGTAAAATGAGAAGTTCCTAATCAATGGGCATAAAGTTTCAGTTAAGCCAGATGGATAAGCTCTAGAGATCTGCTGTACACCATTGTGCCTACAGTCTTATGTTGTGCCTACTGTATTATACACACGCAATTTTGTTAGCGATATTTCATGTTCAGTATTCTTACCACAATAAAATAAAAATAAATTAAAAATAAAAATAAGATAAAAACACAAAACATACTAAAATTACTTTATTTATGCCTCTGTGCTCATTTTGCCACTTACAGGGAGAGTAAAGATGGGGGAGAAAGAAGGATAAAGAAGGGAGGGGATTCTTGGAAGGATTACTGGACAAAGGATAAAGGCATAGAAAGAGGAAACAAAGAATATAATGGAAACAGAGTGGTGAACTGTATGTACCAACTATTTTTTTAAAACCAGTTTTGTCCTTTCTTACTGGAGCATCAAAGGTAGATCATTATTATTCTTTTTTTTTTTTGGTACTCCCTCATGATATAAAAATTACTCACAACCGTTTTTCTTTATCTTGATATTTTCAGAGGAATTATTCTCCAGATCTCAGTGCCCAGAATCATATAATTGTGAGGGCTGGATAAAGTGAAGGCAAGAACCCAGGCAAGCTTCAGTTCATTGATACTGTGTAGTGAAATGCAAAGTGGGGAGCTACAATATGAAAACAGAGAATGGCAGCAACTTCTTAGGATTCTGGTTTTGGCTGCAGTGGACTCCTTAAGTTTGAGAGGTCTGGCAGGCTTCATCTGTTCCTGGTGTTGGAACTGGTGACAGACATGTATTCTGCTTTCTCTAGCCAGAGAGAAAACAAGCCAACAAACTAGTCGACACTCAGTGGCAAGATAGGTTATTCATCCTCCAAGGGATATCAGGATGTGATGTCAGTTGATAATAACAGTGATAGTTTTGAGTTTTAATTGAGTGGGTCCCTTGAACTTAAAATATGAGAGGAAAAGAGGTGAGAGAAAGAATAGTCACTAGTTTGGTGAGATGACAACAGTAGTCTAATGATTCAGCTAATGGTTAGATATTAGAAAGGAAAATGAAAACACACAATAGATATTGCTGGTGTTAATTTCAAGGGTATTTTCCCTTGCTGCTCAACACTCATAATAGGCTTATGAACACTTCTAAGCTATCTATCATGGAGGAGTGTAAGCAATTAACGTAGGCTTGAGCAACTTTTGAGAACAGATGTTTGAAAACCAATGACAGGACAAGGAGGTATTGGAAATAAAGCTAGTGAAACTGGAATCAGAAGCCAGTTAAATTTGGTTGACTTGATGTATATAATCAGATGGGACAGAAAAGCAATAGCTATTTAGCAAATACATTTACTGGCATGCCAATATGTGTCACTATTTTCAAAGAAGGTTTTTAAAAATCGGTCTTATTACTGTATTGTCCCACCTCTCATCCAAATGATTTCTTCTTGCAATAAATTTAATAAGCTGCATAAGGAACTTAAGTTAATGTCAGAAAGGTAACTTATATTCAGATAGTCTGTCTGGCTGCTATGGGACATCTAGGCATTATGCTCAAAGAAAATTTTAAACTTTTTGACATTTAAAATTTTGACACTTTAAAAATGTCTAACACACTGGGCGAGGTGGCTCACGCCTGTAATCCCAGCACTTTGGGAGGCTGAGGCGGGCGGATCACAAGGTCAAGAGATCGAGACCATCCTGGCCAACATGGTGAAACCCTGTCTCTACTAAAAATACAAAAATTAGCTGGATGTGGTGGTGCACACCTGTAGTCCCAGCTACTTGGGAGGCTGAGACAGGAGAATTGCTTGAACCTGGGAAGTGGAGGTTGCAGTGAACCGAGATCATGCCACTGCACTCCAGCCTGGTGACAGAGCAAGACTCCGTCTGAAAACAAAAAAAAAAAACAAAAATGTATAACATATTTTATAAGTAATATGAGTGGCTTTATTAACTTTTATATTTTTTCTTTACATCATGAAAATTCTAATTCATCTTTTCCACTAATAATTTCTGTTAAAATATTGAAGATCTCATGCTTGGATTTAAGAAAACTAAGTGGGTGTTTCATACTTATATAGATACCTTGCTTTTCTATCATCCAAATTAAATATACTTCTTTGTTAAAACATTCTTTCTCTAGTATTAATAAGAAATCATACACCCACGCACCACCAATACAGTTCTAAGAATGTTTTCAATTTGTCATGAAGTAGATTTTAGAAATACAGTTTAGGATAGAAATGCTCTGCTTTGGGACATAGAGGATGGAGATGAAGTGGTTTTACAAATTGAGAAGAAAGGATGGCAGCAATGATGCTTAAGGTGAGGGAGGATGGCATACTGGACCCATGTGCAGTTGGCAAGTACACCTGTATAGATTTTCACTCAGGCTCTGTTCAAGGGCCATCTTGAGCAAGTTACCTATACTTTCCTAGTCTTGGTTTCCTTATCTGAAAAATGAGAGATAGTGGTACCCATTTTACAAGGGTTTGTTTCCTAAGGGTCAAATAAGTGAATGCGTGTAAAACTTACAGAAGCTTTCATGCTTCTATGCTTAGAAGTGCAACCTCTTCTATTAAGCTGAATTTATTATTTTCATGTAAGAGGAGGCTATTTTTATGCCAATTTGGGGGCTTTTCTTTGGATCGCTTACTGAGACTGAAACATCACCCACTCCCTTCCCCCAGCTTTAATGAAGTGTAATTGATAAATAAAAATTGTATATATGTTAGTGTTCTCATCCTTCAGTTTTGTTATCTACATATATCAGATAGTGCAGATGGGAATGGAGGTGCGGTCTGCTTTTGTCAATATGAATGAATTCTCTCTGACTTCTGAGAGGGGGCACACCATTCCACAACGTGTTTTTCTTCCTCAGCTCTTGGCCCTTTCTGTGGGTTGTGTGTGTTACTCTTCCTTTTCATTCTTCTCCTACTTCAGAATCTTTATTAGGTCAAAGGTAAGTCACACTAATTGTGTGGGCTAGGTCAGGGGTAAGGATTGATAAGAATAGGTGAGAGTGGCTGGGGTGGTGGCTCATGCCTGTAATCCAGCACTTTGAGAGGTTTGGAAGACAGAGGCAGGAGAATCACTTGAGCTCAGGAATTCGAGACCAGCCTGGGCAACATAGTGAGGCCTTGTCTCTACAAGAAATTTTAATAAAAATTAGCTGGGGCCGGGCGCAGTGGCTCACACCTGTAATCCCAGCATTCTGGGAGGCTGATGCGGGCAGATTACGAGGTCAGGAGATCGAGACCATCCTGGCTAACACGGTGAAACCTCGTCTCTACTAAAAAATACAAAAAATTAGCCGGGCGCCTGTAGTCCCAGCTACACGGGAGGCTGAGGCAGGAGAATGGCGTGAACCCGGGAGGCGGAGTTTGCAGTGAGCCAAGATCGTGCCACTGCACTCCAGCCTGGACGACAGGGCAAGACTCCGTCTCAAAAATAAATAAATAAATAAAAATAAAAATTAGCTGAACATCGTAGCATGCACCTGTGGTCCCAGCTACTCGAGAGGTTGAGACAGGAGGCTGGCTTGAGTCCAGGAGTTTCGGGCTGCAGTGAGCTATGATCATGCCACTGTACTCCAGCTTGGGCAACAAAGTGAGACCCTGTCTCAAAATAAAAAGGAGAAAAAAGAATAGGTGTGTTTGGGTATTTGAGACCAGAGGTGATTATTTCCTCAGTTGATTCCATGGTCCTTGTACATATTCATGGACATCTTGTACCTGGACTTGCTGTGATTCTGCCAGAATCAACACACAACTTGGCTTTTCTTCTCTGTGCAGAACCATGTAAGTGCTATAGAAGATATGAAAGTAAATAAGATGAGATCCCTCATGACTAAGAAATGTTTCCCTGCAAACATATACAGGGTTAACTGACACCTCCATGGAGATCTGTAATAAGTGCCCTGAGAGCTACTGCTCAAAAGGCTGGAAGATGAAAGATACTGTTGTAGACTCAGAGGTCTTCATGAGACTCACGTTTTGGGGTTTTTCTTTCTTGCAGTCTTGGAAGTAAATTTTAAGCAAAATAAACAGTCTTTGTACTATCTTCTCATTTTTTGAAATTTAATTTTTGTGAAATGAAGAGAAAAGATATTTGTACAAATTTGGTCACAGTAACACTTTAGACATGGTAAAAGTTTAAAAAATGTAGGCAAACTTGGAGGAAAGTTATACAGTCAACTAAGAGAAGGTAAGAAAATTGCTATGAAAGCACTTACGATATAATGTCAAATAAAAATCAGGATTATAATAGTTTTAAGTAGAAGACAAAAAACTTAAAAATAATGGTGGTCAGTGAGAATTGTGAGATGATTAGTTATTTTTAATTTTTCCAATTGGCCTTAAAGCCATTGTCGTGTTTATGAATGCTTTAAAACAAAATTAAAGAGATTAGATATTCAAATACAGTTATTAACATCAAGAAATTAAAGGTAAAGAAGAGGGTCGAATAGGAACAGCTCCAGTCTGCAGTTCCCAGCGAGACCAATGCAGAATGCGGGTGATTTCGACATTTCCACCTGAGGTACCCCATTCATCTCATTGGGACTGGTTAGTAGGTACAGCCCACAGAGGGTGAGCAGAAGTAGGGCGGTGTGTCACCTCACCAAGGAAGTGCAGGGGGTCGAGGAACTCCCTCCCCTAGCCAATGGAAGCTGTGAAGAACCGTGCCGTGAGGGACAGTGTTATCCAGTTCAGATACTACGCTTTTCACGTGGTCTTCAAAACCCACTGACCAGGAGATTTCCTCAGGTGCCTACACCACAGGGGCCCTGGGTTTCAAGCACAAAACTGGGAAGTCATTTGGGCCGACACCGAGCTAGCTGCAGGAGTTTTTTTTTTTTCTTTTCTTTTTTTTTTGGTACCCCAGTGGCACCTGGAATGCCAGTGAGTTAGAACTGCTCACTCCCTGGAAAGGAGGCTGAAGCCAGGGAGCCAAGTTGTCTGGCTAAGCAGATCCCACCTCCATAGAGCCCAACAAGCTACGATCCACTGGCTTGAAATTCTCACTGCCAGCACAGCAGTCTGAAGTTGACCTGAGACACTTTAGCTTGGTGCAGGGAGGGGTGTCTGCCATTACTGAGGCTTGAGTAGGTGATTTTCCCCTCACAGTGTAAACAAAGCCCCTGGGAAGTCTGGACAGGGTGGAGCCCACCCCAGCACCAAAAAGCTGCTGTATCCAGACTGCCTCTCTAGATTTCTCCTCTGTGGACAGGGCATCTCTGCAAGAAAGGCAGCAGCCCCAGGGGGTTATAGAGAAAACTCCCATCTCCCTGGGACAGAGCACCTGGGGGAAGGGGTGACTGTGGACGCAGCTTCAGCAGACTTAAACGTTCCTGCCTGATGGCTCTGAAGAGAGCAGTAGATCTCCCACCACAGTGCTTGAGCTCTTCTAAGGGACAGACTGCCTCCTCAAGTGGGTCCCTGGTCCCTGTGGCTCCTGACAGGGAGACACCTCCCAACAGGGGTCAGCAGACACTTCATACATGAGAGCTCCCACTGGCATGTGGCAGGTGCCCCTCTGGGATGAAGCTTTCAGAGGAAGGAGCAGGCAGCAAACTTTGCTGTTTTGCAGCCTCCACTGGTGATACCCAGGCAAACAGGTTCTGGAGTTAGACCCACAACAAACTCCAGCAGACCTGCAGTAAAGGGGCCTGATTGTTAGAAGGAAAACTAACAAACAGAAACCAATAGCATCAACATCAACAAAAAGGATGACCATGCAAAAACTCCATCCGAAAGTCACTAACAGCAAAGACCAAAGGTAGATAAATCCATGAAGATGAGGAAAAACTGGCACAAAAAGGCTGAACATTCCAAAAACCAGAATGCTGCTTCTCCAAAGGATCATAACTCCTTGCCAGCAAGGGAACAAAACTGGATGGAGAATTAGTTTGACAAATTGACAGAAGTAGGCTTCAGAAGGTGGGTAATAACAAACTCCTCCGAGCTAAAGGAGCATGTTCTAACCCAATGCAAGGAAGCAAAGTACTTCGTGAAGCATACACAAGTATTAATAGCTGAATCGATTGAGCAGCAGAAAGGATATCAGAGATTGAAGATCAACTTAATGAAATAAAATGTGAAGACAAGATTAGAGATAAAAGAATGAAAAGGAATGAACAAAGCCTCCAAGGAATATGGGACTATGTGAAAAGCCCAAACCTACGTTTGATTAGTGTACCTGAAAGTGATGGGGAGAATGGAACCAAGTTGGAAAACACTCTTCAGAATATTATCCAGGAGAACTTCCCCAGCCTAGCAAGGCAGGCCAACATTCAAATTCAGGAAATACAGAGAACACCACAAAGATACTCCTCAAGAAGAACAACCCCAAGACACATAATTGTTAGATTCACCAAGGTTAAAATGAAGGAAAAAATGTTAAGGGCAGCCAGAGAGAAAAATCAGGTCACCAACAAAGGGAAGCCCATCAGAATAACAGTGTATCTTTCAGCAGAAACCCTACAAGCCAGAAGAGAGTGGGGGCCAATATTCAACATTCTTAAAACAATTTTTGACCCAGAATTTCAAATCCAGCCACACTAAGCTTCATAAGTGAAGGAGAAATAAAATCCTTTACAGACAAGAAAATGCTGAGACATTTTCTCACCACCATGACTGCTTTACAAGAGCTCTCGAAGGAAGCACTAAATATGGAAATGAACAACCAGTACCAGCCACTGCAAAAATAACCCAGAATGTAAAGACCATTGACACTGTGAAGAAACTGCATCAACAAATGGGCAAAATAACCAGCTAGCATTATAATGAGAGGATCAAATTCACACATAACAATATTAACTTTAAATGTAAATGGGCTAACTGCCACAATTAGAAGGCACAGACTGGCAAGTTGGATAGAGAATCAAGACCCATTGGTGTGCTGTATTCAG
>NW_012110141.1:5107349-5112391 GCF_000951045.1 Mandrillus leucophaeus | reverse complement strand
TGAGAGCTCCCACTGGCATGTGGCAGGTGCCCCTCTGGGATGAAGCTTTCAGAGGAAGGAGCAGGCAGCAAACTTTGCTGTTTTGCAGCCTCCACTGGTGATACCCAGGCAAACAGGTTCTGGAGTTAGACCCACAACAAACTCCAGCAGACCTGCAGTAAAGGGGCCTGATTGTTAGAAGGAAAACTAACAAACAGAAACCAATAGCATCAACATCAACAAAAAGGATGACCATGCAAAAACTCCATCCGAAAGTCACTAACAGCAAAGACCAAAGGTAGATAAATCCATGAAGATGAGGAAAAACTGGCACAAAAAGGCTGAACATTCCAAAAACCAGAATGCTGCTTCTCCAAAGGATCATAACTCCTTGCCAGCAAGGGAACAAAACTGGATGGAGAATTAGTTTGACAAATTGACAGAAGTAGGCTTCAGAAGGTGGGTAATAACAAACTCCTCCGAGCTAAAGGAGCATGTTCTAACCCAATGCAAGGAAGCAAAGTACTTCGTGAAGCATACACAAGTATTAATAGCTGAATCGATTGAGCAGCAGAAAGGATATCAGAGATTGAAGATCAACTTAATGAAATAAAATGTGAAGACAAGATTAGAGATAAAAGAATGAAAAGGAATGAACAAAGCCTCCAAGGAATATGGGACTATGTGAAAAGCCCAAACCTACGTTTGATTAGTGTACCTGAAAGTGATGGGGAGAATGGAACCAAGTTGGAAAACACTCTTCAGAATATTATCCAGGAGAACTTCCCCAGCCTAGCAAGGCAGGCCAACATTCAAATTCAGGAAATACAGAGAACACCACAAAGATACTCCTCAAGAAGAACAACCCCAAGACACATAATTGTTAGATTCACCAAGGTTAAAATGAAGGAAAAAATGTTAAGGGCAGCCAGAGAGAAAAATCAGGTCACCAACAAAGGGAAGCCCATCAGAATAACAGTGTATCTTTCAGCAGAAACCCTACAAGCCAGAAGAGAGTGGGGGCCAATATTCAACATTCTTAAAACAATTTTTGACCCAGAATTTCAAATCCAGCCACACTAAGCTTCATAAGTGAAGGAGAAATAAAATCCTTTACAGACAAGAAAATGCTGAGACATTTTCTCACCACCATGACTGCTTTACAAGAGCTCTCGAAGGAAGCACTAAATATGGAAATGAACAACCAGTACCAGCCACTGCAAAAATAACCCAGAATGTAAAGACCATTGACACTGTGAAGAAACTGCATCAACAAATGGGCAAAATAACCAGCTAGCATTATAATGAGAGGATCAAATTCACACATAACAATATTAACTTTAAATGTAAATGGGCTAACTGCCACAATTAGAAGGCACAGACTGGCAAGTTGGATAGAGAATCAAGACCCATTGGTGTGCTGTATTCAGCAGACCCATCACACGTGCAGAGACCCACATAGGCTCAAAATAAAGGGATGGAGGAAGATTTACCAAGCAAATGGAAAGGAAAAAAAAAAAATAGGGGTTGTAATCCTAGTCTGATAAAACAGACTTTAAACCAACGAAAATCAAAAAAGACCAAAGGACATGACATAATGGTAAAGAGATCAATGCAATAAGAAGAGCTAACTATTCTAAATATGTATGCACCCAAACAGAAGCACCCAGATTCATAAAACAAGTTCTTAGAGACCTACAAGGAGACTTAGACTTCCATACAATAATACTGGGAGACTTTAACACCATGTTGTCAATATTAGACAGATCAACGAAACAGAAAATTAACAAGAATATTCAGGACTTTAACTCAGCTCTGGACCAAGTAGACCTAATGGACATCTACAGAACTCACCACCCCAAATCAACAGAATACACATTTTTGTCAACACCACATCGCACTTATTCTAAAATTGACCACATAATTGGAAGTAAAACACCCCCCCCCCAGCAAATGCAAAATAATGGAAATCATAACAGTCTTTCAGACCACAGTGCAATCAAATTAGAACTCAGGATTAAGAAACTCACTCAAAACCACACAACTACATAGAAACTGAACAACCTGCTCCTGAATGACTACTGGATAAATAACAACATTAAGACAGAAATAAATAAGTTCTTTGAAACCAATGAGAACAAATACACAATGTACCAAAATCTCTGGGACACAGATAAAGCAGTGTTTAGAGGGAAATTTGTAGCACTAAATGCCCACAGGAGAAAGCAGGAAAGATCTAAAATTGACATCCTAACATCACAATTAAAAGAACTAGAGAAGCAAGAGCAAACAAATATAAAAGCTAGCAGAAGGCAAGAAATAACCAAGATCAGAGCAGAACTGAAGGAGACAGAGACATGAAAAACTCTTCAAAAGAAAAAAAAAAAAAGCAATGAATCAAGGAGCTGGTTTTTTGAAAAGATTAACAAAACAGACTGCTAGTTAGACTAATAAAGATGAAAAGAAAGAAGAATCAAATAGACATAATAAATGATAAAGAGGTTATCACCACTGATCCCATAGGAATACCAACTACCATCAGAGAATACTATAAACACCTCTACACAAACTAGAAAACCTAGAAGAAATGGATAAATTCCTGGACACATACTCCCTCCCAGGAAGAGTGTCAAATCCCTGAATAGACCAATAACAAGTTCTGAAATTGAGGCAGTAATTAAGAGTCTACCAACCAAAAGAGCCCAGGACCAGATGGATTCATAGCCAAATTCTACCAGAGGTACAAAGAGTAGCTGGTACCATTTCTCCTAAAACTATTCCAAACAATAGAAAAAGAGGGACTCCTCCCTAACTCATTTTATGAAGCCAGCATCATCCTGATACCAAAATCTGGCAAAGACACAACAAAAAAAATTTCAGGCCAATATCCCAGGTTAACATTGATGAGAAAATCCTCAATAAAATATTTGCAAACCGAAACCAGCAGCATATCAAAAAGCTTGTCCACCACAATCAAGTTAGCTTCATCCCTGGGATGCAAGGCTGGTTCAACATACTCAAATCAATAAATGTAATCCATCACATAAACAGAACCAGTGACAAAAACCACATGATTATCTCAATAGATGTAGAAAAGGCCTTTGATAAAATTCAACACCGCTTCATGCTAAAAACACTCAATAAACTAGGTATTGATGGAACATATCTCAAAATAATAGCTCTTTATGACAAACCCACAGCCAATATCTTACTGAATGAGCAAAAGCTGAAAGTATTCCCTTGGAAAACCAGCACAAAACAAGGATGCCCTCTCTAACCACTCCTATTCAACATAGTATTGGAAGTTCTGGCCAGGGCACTCAGGTAAGAGAAAGAAATAAAGTGTATTCAAATAGGAAGAGGGGAAGTTAAATTATCTGATTGTACATGACATGATTGTATATTTAGAAAACCTGATCGTCTTAGCCCCAAAATGCCTTAAGCTGATAAGCAACTTCAGCAAAGTCTCAGGATACAAAATCAGTGTGCAAAAATCACAAGAATTCCTATACACCAATAATAGACAAACGGAGAGCCAAATGATGAATAAACTCCCATTCACAATTGCTACAAAGGAAATAAAATACCTAGGAATACAACTTACAAGGGATGTTGAAGGACCTCTTCAAGGAGAACTACAAACCACTGCTCAAGGAAATGAGAAGACACAAACAAATGGAAAAACATTCCATGCTCATGGATAAGAAGAATCAATATCATACAAATGGCTGTACTGCCCAAAGTAATTGATAGATTCAATGCTATTCCCAGCAAGCTACCATTGTCAATTCCTTCACAGAATTAGAAAAAACTACTTTAAATTTCATATGGAACCAAAAAAGAGCCCACATATCCAAGACAATCCTAAGCAAGAAGAACAAAGCTGGAGGCATCATGCTACCTGACTTCAAAGTATACTACAAGGCTACAGTAACCAAAACAGCATGGTACTGGTACCAAAACGGATGTATAGACCAATGGAACAGAACAGAGTCCTCAGAAATAACACCATACATCTACAACCATCTGATCTTTAAACCTGACAAAAACAAGTAATGGGGAAAGGATTCCCTATTTAATAAATGCTGTTGGGAAAACTGCCTAGCCATATTCAGAAAACTGAAACTGGACCCCTTCCTTACACCTTATACAAAAATTCACTCAAAATGGATTGAAGATTTCAGCGTAAGACCTAATACCATAAAAACCATAGAAGAAAACCTAGGCAATACCATTTAGGACATAGGCATGGACAAAGACTTCATGACTAAAACACCAAAAGAAATGACAACGAAAGCCAAAATAGAAAAATGGGGCCTAATTAAAGAGCTTCTGCACAACAAAAGAGACTATCAGAGTGAACTGCCACCCTACAGAATGGAAAAAAATTTTTGCAATCTATCCTTCTGGCAAAGGGCTAATAATCAGAATCTACAATAACTTCAACAAACTTACAAAAAACAACCCCATCAAAAAGTGGGCAAAGGATATGAACAGATACTTCTCAAAAGAAAGACGTTTATGTGGCCAAACAAACACATGAAAAAAAAGATCATCACTGGTCATTAGAGAAATGCAAATCAAAACCACAGTGCAATACCATCTCATACCAGTTAGAATGCTGATCATTAAAAAGTCAGGGAATAACAGATGTAGGAGAGGATGTGGAGAAACAGGAATACTTTTATACCGTTGGTAGGAGTATAAATTAGTTCAACCATTGTGGGAGACAGTGTGGCAATTCCTCAAGGATCTAGAACCAGAAATACCATTTGACCTGACAATCACATTACTGGGTATATACCCAAAGGATTATAAATTATTCTACTATAAAGACACATGCACACGTATATTTATTGAAGCATTATTTACAATAGCAAAGACTTGGAACCACCCTAAATGCCTATCAGTGTTAGACTGGATAAAGAAAATGTGGCACATATACACCATGGAATACTATGCAGCCATAAAAAAGAGTTCATGTCCTTCACAGTGACATGGATAAAGCTGGAAACCATCATTCTCAGCAAACTAACACATCGACAGAAAACCAAACATCACAC
>NW_012110141.1:5069455-5107299 GCF_000951045.1 Mandrillus leucophaeus | reverse complement strand
TTTGACCTGACAATCACATTACTGGGTATATACCCAAAGGATTATAAATTATTCTACTATAAAGACACATGCACACGTATATTTATTGAAGCATTATTTACAATAGCAAAGACTTGGAACCACCCTAAATGCCTATCAGTGTTAGACTGGATAAAGAAAATGTGGCACATATACACCATGGAATACTATGCAGCCATAAAAAAGAGTTCATGTCCTTCACAGTGACATGGATAAAGCTGGAAACCATCATTCTCAGCAAACTAACACATCGACAGAAAACCAAACATCACACATTCTCACTCGTAAGTGGGAGTTGAACAATGAGAAGACATTGACACAGGGAGGGGAACATCACACACCAGGGCCTGTTGGGGGATGGGGGCCTAGGGGAGGGATAGCATTAGGAGAAATAC
This sequence comes from Mandrillus leucophaeus, assembly GCF_000951045.1. NCBI lineage: Eukaryota > Metazoa > Chordata > Mammalia > Primates > Cercopithecidae > Mandrillus > Mandrillus leucophaeus. Next base: position 5,106,886 of record NW_012110141.1, on the reverse strand, counting down.
CTAATGTAGATGACAGGTTGATGGGTGCAGCAAACCACCATGGCACATGTATACCTACATAACAAACCCGCACGTTCTGCACATGTATCCCAGAACTTAAAGTATAATTTAGAAAGAAAAGCTCTGTTAAAATATTTTTAAAAATTAAGGGTAAAAATTCATTGTGATACTTGACACCCAAAACAATTAGTAGTCTATAACTTTTAAGAGGGCAACTTTCAGGATACTAAGACCAGGGAAAATTCTATTACCCTTTGGGTCTCAGATTTCTTGTCTATAAAATATTCTGTGAATGTTGGAAAGATTAAATGTAATAATGCATGTAAAGCAATGATCATAGTACCCAGGGGCCAGCAATTGCACAGGAACATATGAATTTAATGTATTAGTATCTTTTAAAATATTGACATATTATTGAAAAATAAGTGTTAATTTACAGGGTAGAAATTCAAAATGAAAATTCCACAGGTAAATACCAAGTAAATCATTATCATATAAGTCATTCACCTTACAAGTAGCAAAATAATATGAGACACAACAGAGAATTCCTTCTCAGTAATGGAAAAAAATATAAATGATGGATAGGTTGTACTCCCTATAATAAATAGAATTCATGGGGACTTTAGCTTGAAAGCTCACTGCTGAACAAGTGCAAAGGAAGTATGGCCAGGTCCGGGTGGCTCAAGAGATCAGATGCTGGAGCCAGGCTGCCTGGGTTCAAGTCCCAGCTTTGCCAGCAGCAGCATGAACTTAACCTCAGTTTCCCCATCTGAAAAGTGGGGTTAATAACAGCATTCACTGTATAATGTTATTGGTGAGACTTAAATGGCCCAAAGTGTGCAAAGAGCCTGGTACATAAATGAGGGACATTTAATTTACCTAGAAAATGTGCCTATGAAGTTTTATGCCTTTGAATATTTTCATTTTCATAACTTTAGCTTTTTATCCACTCTTAGAAAATGTAAAATCCTGATACTTTTTAGATGGTGGAAACCTTCAGATGTGCGTTCTTGAGGCATAAATACTTATTGAACGAGTACAAGAAAATCATCTCACAATGCAATTTAACACGTAATAACCAAATGTTCCCCCATTTTACATATCTGATAAAGAAATATCACTTCATTCTTAGAATATGAAGAAGTTAGACTTTTGGATGAACATCAAAACAGTTATCAAAATATCAGCTATAATGGAGGGATATTAACTGTGGGATGACATTATCAGAAGACCCACCAGCACTCTGTCTCAGCTTTAAAAGTCAGTATACATGGAAGTACAGACTTAGTACAGAGATACATTCCCTTGCATTTACTGGTTTTAAAAAGGTATTTTCCTCAGGAGTGCTATACATACACAGTTTCTCCTAGTATAAATCAATTCACTTTATTTCAGTTGTAGATATAAATTTGTAAAGAAAACATATCTTGAACAGCTTAATCAGGCCCATGCTTTGCTATTACATTGAAAAAAATATATGTATAATGTTTTGCCCTTACTATCAGATAGTTTTTACTGACCAGCCATTGGGTCCTTGGCATGAAGATTCTCATCACACCAGCACTGAAATCGCTATAGTTTGCCTAAACTGTTCTTCCTCCTGTTTTCCCTCTTCTGAAAAGTGATTCCACCATCTACTAAGTTACTCTATTTGACAACCTGGGATCCATCTTCTTCTCTCTCTTCTTTACACACTATCAACCTATCATCTAGTCATTTACCATATTCTCTCAACTCTCTTCCCTATCCTTCATCTAAGAGCCCGTCCATTACATTTTCCTATCAATTTAAGGCCTCATGATCTTTATCTATATGATTTCAGCCCTCTCCTAATGGTTTTCTCCTCTGGTCCATCTGTTACATTACTTTAGAAGGATAACTTTAAAGCAACTCTTCTACTGATGCAAATTTACTTTATATGACTAGATATTTCCCAGAGTGCTCGGCAAACACTCATTCTGCACATGTTAAAGAAGGTACACTTGATGGCTAACACGGTGAAACCCCATCTTTACTAAAAATACAAAAAAAATTAGTCAGGCAAGGTGGCGGGTACCTCGTAGTCCCAGCTACTCGGGAGGCTGAGGCAGCAGAATGGGGTGAACACGGTAGGCAGAGCTTGCAGTGAGCCGAAATCGGGCCACTGCACTCCAGCCTGGGTGACAGAGGGAGACTCTGTCTCAAAACAAAAGAAAACAAAACAACAAGATGATACATTTGAGAAATGCTGGCTTAACCATGTTAGGGTTCTTCATTGTAAGATTTATCAGAATGTTTAGGTTTTATGCATTATGAATATCCAAGATGTTATAATTCGCAACTTTTCCTAAATTTTACTTGTGTGTGTGTGTGTGTGTGTGTTTTAAAAAGAGTACCGAGAGAATTGGTTTTCTCTGGAATATGCTTTGTAAAATACTATTTTATTTGCCTCTCTAAGCCTTCAAATTTTATATCAACTTGTAAGTCATAGCACAGATTTTTTAACATGCCTCACAAGGGCCTGCTGCTATCACCCTAGCCTCGCACATGGCGCTTCTTCTTGCACCTACCTTTTGTTTTGGCCCCGTCAAACTGTGTCTAGATCCCATGTCAGGCATACTGTCATGGCTCTCATGCATTCCTCCCTCTCTGAAATCCTTTCCCTTAGCTCTTCTACTTGAAGTCCTCTTCACCCTTGAAGATGAGGTTCAAATGTCACCTTTTTAAAGCTTCCTCCGACACAGCCAAGGAATCTTTTTTTCCTCTATACACTCCCCATATGGAGCTCTCTCTTGGAGTACTCATCACATTTTATTAAACTTTTTGCATACCATTCTCCTTATGTACCAGTCTGGGGGATCCTTTATCATCAGTGTTCTTCAATCCTATGTGCCTCGCACCTGTCACATAGTTGGTGCTCACTAAGAAAAAGAGTAGTTCATCTCTAGTGGTAAATGGACACACCACTGTTGAGAGAGGGGCAGTGCAAGAAAGTTAAGACTACAGTGAAATCAGAGGCAAGGCTGTGTTTACTCATTAATACAGTGACTTCAGCCATGAAAACATTATCCCCAGAAACTGCATCTGAATTCCAACTCCATTTCCTCCTCAAAAAGATGCTCTCCAATCAAATGTTGAGCATTTGTAACTTTGAAGATTACTTCCTACTTTCTCTCTTTTCTGCATTCACGTTCACCATCCTTCTGAATAAAAGAAAAAAGAGACAGAATGGCCTTCAGGTGGGCTGAAATCCTTATTGAATATGTCACATCTCAGATCTTGGAAGCAGATCAAAGGAGAAGCAATAAATTGATTTTTTTTCTTTTGATTTAACCACCCACTCTTGGTTGGCTATAGATCATTCATTTTTGAAAACAAGATAATTGTGGCAACAGCTGTCTATAAGAAGCTGCAGAGTTGGCTTTCTTCCAAGAGAAAAGAGATTCAGATTATGAATTTACTCAATAATAACCTTACAGAGTTTTTACAACTAAAACGAGCATATAGAAACCCATCATTTTACACATAAAAAGATGGATGCTGGCACAGAATAAAAGACTTGCCCAAGGTTACAAGAAGTATAAATTTACATTTAGTGGGTTGCAAAGGTATGTTTTTGCTCAGGTTTAAAAACACAGTTCAGAAAAGACTCAAGAAATTAAACCAGAATAGACTTCAACATCATCAGGCAAAATAATATTTTATCAAGGTTTTGTCTCCTTTTTACCTTCCATTTGTGTATAGTATTATGTCTTTTATACTAGCTGATGTTTTATGTTAATAAATTGTTTTAGCAGAGGTGTGTGGACAGGATTGATGAAGGAATGGATTATAACGAGGTGGTTGGTGTCTGCAAATGAGGGCAGGATGGTGGGACGCCTGGCCAGCCAATGGGTATTATGTGAATCACGATCTTGTAAAGGATTTTTCCAAGTGGATTTAAAGCATTCTTTTAAATTTTTTGTTTACTTTTGTTTCTTAGTGCAGGAGACTCCTAGTTCTTGACTAGCAATTTAGCATTTTTTAAAATGAGTGTTACAAAAATTAGTAAAAATATTTTTAAAAATCTTCAACATTTGTGGAAGCAAGATGGTTTAGAGAGTTTAGACATGAGGCACTGGGAATGCAGAAATGATTAGAGATGGTCACAGTGGTAGGTTCTGGTCACGTTTGCTTAAAGTCAATTCAGTCATAGATTAGTGGTAGCTATGGGGACTTAGACAAAATCCCTTTGTGGCTAAGGTGGGCTGGTTAAGAGAAGAAAATGGCTCCATGGCTACAGAAAAATAGGCAGAGTCCAAAACCAAGTGTGGTTTTGCTGGAATCAAAGCTGTCTATGAAAGAGGTAGGGGATTTCTTTTGATACTTGGAAAATTCCAGCCATTCTCATATGGATGAAAGGTAAGAAGGGACCCTTTGTCTTCTTTCCTTTCATCTTCATCTTTTTATTCCACCCTCTTTCTTTTCTATCCTTGCCCTTACCACCTCTGTACTTTAGAGATTGCATTACATTTGATCTTATCACGTACACATAAAGCTTATGCGAACTGTCTAAATATGTACAAGACCAGTTTGTTAAAGTGGTTTGGCATTCAACCTTTAATAAATACTGTTTTGGTAGATCATAATATTTTGGAGAAAACCAAAGTGATTTCTTTTTAAAAAAATCATTTAATTTTTAGTAGACAATAATTATACATATCATGTACATCATGTTTTAAAATATGTATACATTGTGGAATGGCTAATTTGAGCTAGTTAACATATGCATTACTCACATTCTTATAACTTTCCATGGTGAGAGCATTTAAAATCTCTCAGCAATATTCAAACATGTAACACGTTGTTGCTCACTATAGTCACCATGTTGTACAGCGGATTTCCTGAACTTATATCTCCTGTCTAAATGAAATTTTATATTCTTTGACCAACATCTTCCCAACACAGCCTCTGGTAACAACCATTCTACTCCTCTCGTCTGTGAATTCAATGTTTTTAGATTCTACGTATAAGTGAGATAATATGATGTTTATCATTTTGTGCTTGGCTTATCTCACTTAAAATAACGTTATCCAGCCAGGCGCAGTGGTTCATGCCTGTAATCCCAGCACTTTGGGATTGGGCAGATCACAAGGACGAGAGATCAAGACCATCGTGGCCAACATGGTGAAACCCTGTCTCTACTAAAACTATAAAAACTAGCCGAGCATGGTGGTGGGTGCCTGTAGTCCCAGCTACTTAGGAGGCTGAGGCAGGAGAATCACTTGAACCCGGGAGGCGGAGGTTGCAGTGAGCTGAGATAGCACCACTGCACTCCAGTCTGGTGACAGAGTGAGACTCCATCTCAATAATAATAATAATATAATAATAATAATGTTATCCACTTTCATATATGTTGCCACAAATGACAGAATTCCCTTCTTTTTTGTGGTTGAATTGTATTCCATTGTGTACATATACTACATTTTCTTTATCCATGCATCCATTGATAGACACTTAAACAGATTCTATATATTGGTTACTGTGAATATTGCCACAAGGAACATGGGAGTGCAGACATCTCTTTGACATACTGATTTCATTTCCTTTGGATATATACCCAGTAGTGGGGTGGTTGGATCTTATGGTAGTTCTATTTTTAATTTTTTGAGGAAACTCCATACTGTTTTCTGTAATGGCTATACCAAAACAGTTTCTAGTAGGATAAATTTGGGGGCAAATACTCCATTTAATATGTGTGAAGAACAATTGAAACTTTAACCTAAAGCCAGATGTCTCAACCTTGGCACTGTTGACATTTTTGGCTATATAATGCTTTGCTATAAGTGGCTGTCCTGTGTGGTGGTATGATGGTTAGGAGAATTTCTATCCTCTACCAACTAGATGATGGCAGTACACACGTGCCCACCTGCAACAACTAAAAATGTCTTCAAATATTGTCAGATGTCCCCCAGGAAAGCAAAATTCCCCTGATAGTTACTGACCTAGGCCATAATGCATGGTTTCTTCCTTACTATAAACATTTGTCTTTGAGTCAGTAGAACTTTTCAACTAGTGATGAAATTTTTTTCTTTACTCATCGAACATTTGTTGAACCTCTTTCAATGAATCAGATGTGAGAAATGCGAAAAATAAGAAATTGCCCTCACCGACTTACATTTCGATAAAGAAGACAGACACATGGAACAAACCATTACTCTCTAGGTTTCAAATGTAATTCTGTAAAGGTAAATCCATGGCTCTGCAGGAGCCAAAAGGATGTTGAATCAAATTTGGACAGAAAAACTCAGCCAAGCTCCATAATGAAAGAAATCTTGGCCAGGCTTGGTGGCTCATGCGTGTAATCCCAGCACTTCAGGAGGCCAAGGCAGGCAGATTGCTTGACCTCAGGAGTTCAGGACCAGCCTGGGTAACATAGATTGCATTTCTAAAATAATAATAATAATAATAATAATAATACAAAAAGTAGCCGAGCGAAGTGTGCATGCCTGTGGTCCCAGCTACTTGGGAGGCTGATGAGGGAGATTGACTTGAGCCCACGGAGGCCGAGGCTGCAATGTGCCATGACTGCTCCACTGCACTCCAGCCTAGGTGACAGAGTGAGACCCTGTCTCAAAAAAAGAAGAACAAGTCTATTATTTTTGGAAGTTCCATAGCAAATCTCCGCATTGTTTTGTGTGCTGTTTCTCCCATGGCTCCTCTTAGCTCCGTGAATGCAGGGCATTTTAGTCACTGAAACCTCCTCCTAATAAAAATTGCACAATTTTATGAAGAAAGAAGTTGGTCCTGGAAAGTGCCTTTCACAGCAGAATTCTGTGTTGATGGAGGGACTTGTTGGGACAGAGGTGGTTGGTATCCTAAGTTGTCATTTTTAGAAAGGTGAAAAAAGCAATGTCAATGTCTGATAAACATGTCATGGCTTTAAAGGAAATGAACAGAACCCAGAATGTCCAATAAAAGTCCAGGAAAACCCATTGTGTTACCGTAATATTCTGTATCCACCTTGTCTGAAGGGCTGAGCAGCAGATTCTATGAGTAACCATACATGCTACCTCAACTGGCCATAATTAGAGAACCTAAAAAAAAAAAAGTTAAATTGGTTTCAATCTAAATTTTCCTTTGGGGAAATCAGTATATCGGATATCTGCACTCCCATGTTTATTGCAGCACTGTTCACAATAGCCAGGATTTGGATGCAATCTAAGTCTCCATCAACACATGAATAAAGAAAACGTGGAGTGTGTGTGTGTATATATATATATATGATATATGTATACACACACACACACACACACACACACACATAATGGAATACTATTCAGCCATATAAAAGAATGAGATTCTGTCATTTGCAACAACATGGGTGGAACTGGAGGTGGTTATGTTAAGTGAAATAAGCCAGGCACAGAAACACAAACATAAGTTCTTACTTATTTGTGAGAACTAAAAATCAAAACAATTGAACACATAGAGATAGAGAGTAGAAGGAAAGTTACCAGAAGGTGGAGAGGATAGTGGGAGGGTGGGGGCAGAAGAAGATGGTTAATGGGTACAAATAAATAAATAAGACCTATTATAGCACAACAGGGTGATTATAGCCAAATAATTTAATTGTACATTTTAAAATAAAAGAGTATAATTGGATTGTTTGTAACAAAAACGATAAATACTTGAGGGGATGAAAATCATGGTGTGATTATTATACATCACGTGCCTGTATCAAAATATCTCATGTGCCCCATATATATACCTATATACCCATGAGAATTAAAAATTCAAAATTAAATTCATTTGGAGAAGAGAGGATTCTAATGTTAAAAATTAAAATTCTGTAGTACAATGAATAAATATTAAACTTTAATTTTTTGTTTAGTTAAATAAACATTTACGAGAAAGCTCCCAAGAATAAAAGACAGCATTGTGGGATTGCAAAAAAATGAGGGAAGATATAAGCGTTTAGTCTTGTAAAGAAGATGAACACACAACCGAGTTCATTTATCAGAGGGTAAGATTAGTGCTATGGTAGGGGAGTTCACATGAGGAAGAGAAGAATTATAACTGGTGAATGAGGCAGTGTGAACATTAATCTTTGTGTTTTCTGATTTCCTGAGCACAAGAACGTATATCAGGAATATTGCAGGTCAAAAGATGCCATCCACCAATATTAATGAAGCTGATAGGAGTCTGGGATATGGCTTCAGAAGATTGTTATTAAATTCATTTTTCTGTTAGAAAAACAATAAAAGGAAACTTTCTCTAAAAGTACAAGAATATTTGTTTTCCCATCCATCCATTCATCTTTCCATTTCTCTATCCATCCTCCAAAAAGCAGTTGAAATGATCTTTTTCGAACAAAGCAAATCCTGTGACTCCTGTGACTCCTGTGACTATGTTTTCAGTGGCTTCCCATTGCTCTTAAAATGAAAATCAAACTCCCTCTCTTCCATTACCTACAACATGCTGCAATGACCTGTCCCCTCCTACCTCTCTGGCCCCAGGTCATCTCACTCTCCCGCTTGTTCATTGTCCTCTAGCTACTCTGCCTACCTCCCCTCCCCCAGTGAATCTTAGGACCTTTGCGTATGCACCTGCAATCCTGATGCCTCTGCTCCTGGCTCCTGCCCTTCTTACTGCTGGCTCTTCCTCATGTTTCACATCGAAGCTTCAGTGTCATTTCCCTCTACCTTTGTTTACATCCTTCTTTATACTCCAAAGCACTCCTTGAGAGTGGGACCCTTATCTGTTTTGCTCACTAATGTGTCCCTGAACAAGGCATAAGAAATAGTATATGCTCAGAACATAGATTTCGAATGAGTGAAGCAATACTTTTCTTGAGTGTCTGTCACCTACACTGGATTATAAGCTTAAGGACAGCAGTATGTGCATTTTGCTCACCATTGTATAACCAATGCCTAAATCAGTGCCCAGTCCAACGAAGATGGTCCAAAAATAATTTTTGAAGATGTAAATAAATGAATTCATAGATAAAATGATTTATAAGATCTATTTCATGTAAAAAAAAAAAAAGCAAAATTAGAACAATAACAATAAAAATTTGTGATCCCAACATCAGGCTGCCAATGGTATGGGAAGGGAAAGTAAAAATTATAGCTTCAAGGTTAAATGCAGTTGTAAATATCTATTCAACTTGAATTTATTATGAAAAAATTCCCTAAAATCATTCAAGCCAAATTCTAAAATGTACTTCCCCTCCTATATAGAATTGTGAGTGCTATTTTATTATTCCTTATGATTCTGTCATTTAAATGGTGTTTAAAGGTTATTAATGGAGTGTATTCTCCTAATGTCAACGAGGAGTTATCAAGCCTTAACTTAAGGACTGCATGAAAGACCAGTATTCACATTGTACAGTTTTACCAGTCTAAAATGATTCTCAAAATTGACCACCAGATGGTGGTGTCTGGGAAAACCATTCCACACGAAGAATTCTTTCTTCAGCCACTTGATGGCATCTCTCCGTTGTTTTCAAGATCTCCTGACCCATTCATCTTAATTCTTTTTGTGTTTCAGGTCTGCGTTGCTTTCTGTTCTGCAGTTCTTTCCTATCTCATGGACTCCCACCACGACACCAGTCACGCGTAGGGTGTACTAAAGAGAAGGTCTTTGGGACATTCCTTTGAAAAATATCCATTGTGAACATTTTTTTTTATTCTAATTGTTTTAATTGCATTTTGCAGCAGAAGAATTTTTTTCCTTTTTATCTTTAAAGGAAATAGCTGTGCAGGCTTCTTTAAATTTGTGAGAAAATATATATCTTTCAAGGGACAAAAATACTGGTTAGCGTATTTGTGTGTGTGTGTGTGTGTGTGTGTGTGTGTGTGTGTGTGTGTGTGATGTTTTTAAGGCTTGATGATTAGCCGGCACCATAGTGTTATGTTGCTGAGCTATATTATGATTCCAAATAGGAACATTTAAGCTGTACTCTTTGTAGTAAAATACAGACTACTTATACATCCTTTGCTTATGTAACTTGCTGTGATTTTTGAAAAATGTTTATGATAAGAATATACAATCACATCAAAGCTCCAATGTAGAGTTTGGTTTTATAGTGTTTGCAAGTAAATGAACATTTTCGAATGAATATATTTTTCTTAAGGTAAGGACTGGTAATTTTTCTCCTGAATTTAGTTATATTCTCATTAACTTATTTGTTTTGGCCTTATGGAGAAGTCTTGGTTGGCATTTTATAAAGCAAAGTTTTGGGTGACCATAGTTTCAGGGATTACTTTCAGAGCATTTTAAAGATCCTCCAGATGAGTTTTGCTATTAACAGTCTGCAAATGAAATGAGCAAGTTTTTTCAAGTGCTATTTTTAACTCAGGAAGTATATTCCCGAGGAAACATTTTTTTCATTGCCTGCTCTTTAAAATCAGGTCATAGACATCTTAAAGCTCATTAGAGATTTATCTGTTTTGAAATAAAACTGTTTTCCTCTTCTTCCTTCACAAAGATTTTTATCTGTATATCTTTAAGTGGCATATCTTTATACTTTGGGCCATAAGGCTCACTTCTTTCAAAACCCCTGCTTCCACAAAACGCGGAACTTTTATTTATGATCATGATGCTCAGGCAGGTTGACAGTCATAAGTAGTTACGTACATGTGTAACAATAGTTGGACATGCATTATAACACACCAGGGCTCTGTTAAAAGTGTCTTGGCTGACTGGGACGATCAAGCAGACAATAAGAGTAAGTTGTGAATAGCTGGAAAAGGGGACTTTCTCCTCTGGCCACCTTAAATCAGTTAAGATAGGATTTGCAACACATAACAAACCTCAGCAAAATTAAAATAAGAGGAAAATGTGTTCTCTCACATAAAAAGAAGGACTGAGATATGATCAAGTTGGTTAACGTAGAGCCTAAAAGATACCCTTTCTGTCTTCACTTCTATTATCCCCAGTCTGTTAGCTTTGTCCCCTGGTGTGTTCCTTCATGGTCACTAGATGATTGTATATTTCCAGAAGTCACATTCAAATACCAGAATGTCCAGAGGAAGAAGAAACCACTTAACCATACCCAGAGGCCCTGCAGCCAACTCGCTTGGGTCTCATTGGCCAGAGTTGGTTGAACACTTCTTTCTAAACCAACTCATGGTGAAGCAATTTGATTTTTATGATTGCTTAGCCTATGCAGTTTACTAAGTCACATAGTGGGAGAATTTTCTGAAGGAAAACACGCAAGAAGGGTGAATGGGTTTCAGATTGACAACCGGTAATTTCCGATGCCTTACATTTCCAATTATTAGAGGTTTGGAAGAGCTTGAACAAGTTCAGTAATCAGAAGAGAGTGAGATGTACTTCAAATCTCACTCATTTCAATGTTCTTGGATTGAGTACCTGAGAAGGACAGTCTATCAGCTTTTGACACTGTGCTGTCAGCCTAGCAAGTTTGATCTTTTTTGTCTCCTCAAATATTTCACTATTACATCTACTTTAAGGCCTTCAGTTTAGCTAGTAAAATAGATCATTTGTTATAAATTTAAGGCTCTGGGCCTCCTTGTTTTAAATCCTATTTCATGATTGTTGGATCTCATATTTCTGCCAGGGATGATAATTCTAGATAATCACTAGTGACTAAGCAGAAAGGAGTCTGATCTGGTATTCCAGGATCCCATTGCCCACAGGAGCTCTTTCCTTGCTCTGAGCTGATTAGCTTGTATCACTGAGAAAATAAGAGTTCAGTTCATATGAATTTCACCAGCTAATCTTCTCTTTGACATCTCTGAGTTTGTCCCCCTTCCCTTCTATTTCTGAGGATGGAATACCTCTTCTCCCTTCCAGTGCAAATTCTTCCCTGGTATTTTTTATTCCTTCCTCTCCTGACTTTTTTGAGCATTGTCATCCAGTTTCTTCTCCCAAGTCACCTAGGCCTAGGCACTTTGTACTGATTTTTGATCCTTTCCTTTACTCCGTATGCAATGGGTTGCCAATTCCTATTGATTCACCCTCTATTATTTATTTATTTATTTATTATCATTATTAAATAATTATTATTATGTTATTTATTTACTTACTTATTTTGAGACAGAGTCTCACTCTGCCACCCAGGCTGGAGTACAGAGGCATGATCTTGGCTTGCTGCAACCTCCGCCTCCCAGGTTCAAGCGATTCTCCTGCCTCAGCCTCCCGAGTAGCTGGGGTTACAAGCATGTGACACCACGCCCAGCTAATTATTGTATTTTTAGTACAGATGGATTTTGCCATGTTGCTTAGGCTGGTCAGGTGTCTCAGGCCTCTAATCCCAGCACACTGGGAGGACGAGGCAGGTAGATCACCTAAGGTCAGGAGTTTGAGACCCTTTCTGTTATCTTATTCCTCTCCACTGCCACTGTTGTCCTTTGCTAAAGTAATTTTGGACTTTTGGAGCTCAGTAGACTCTGTTCCCTGAATCTAGCACTTCAACAGTCTTGCGTTTGAAATAGTTTCCATTTTGCTAGTTTTTAGCTTTATTAAATATTCTGAGAGGTAACCTTTCAGTAATCTATATTTGCTTTGTGATACACTAGAATTACGTGTGCATGCAAAACCTGAAGAGGCTAAAATAGTAGTAACTAACTACCAAGTACAGAGAAAGCACTAATTAAAGTGTCTTATAGCTAAATCTTCCTGATATTAGGGTAGATAAATTAGAACTGTGTGAATTTTCAGAGACCAATTTTGAGATGGCAAAGTAAATCCCATTATTATTCATACCATAAAAGTAGGTTTATAAAATTGTAGGCAAATGTCAGTTAATTTTCTGAAACCAGTTATTTGTGTAAATGGCTATTAAACAGGGCCAATTCAATTCTGGGTACTGTTTGTTAAAGCCATTGTTTGCTTTTCTTTTGCCTTTTAGTTAAAAATTTCAATCCATTTTACATTATGGCCAAAACTGAAGGGCCTGATGAAACTTCTCATTTTCCAGAACCGTGTGCTAAAATGTGTGAAGGGGAAGCACCTTAAATAATTTTGAGTTTGTGTAAAATGGTCTATTGACTGTTCTACTCTTGAGTTCATTGATTTTGTCCATTCACAAATCCAAAATGTGATCTGTCTTGTTTGGAGACTTGGCATACATGCCTTTTCTTTTCTAATTGTTTTCTAAAGTACAAATAATTTGAAAAAAAATTAAAATCACTTAAAAACCCTGGAGATGAACATAAAACATTCTTGTGAAACTATGATCTTGTTAGGACTAATGTTTCCTTGAATTGCTTTTGTACCCATTATTGGATCACATAAAGGAAACATTAGACAACCAAATAAGGAGTCAAATTGTGCAGCAACCCACTTCCCAAACTCCCAATCCAAGTCCCATTGTGTAACTTTAAAAGTTGTAAAACATTTAAAATCCCAATCATATTCCAATCCCTCCTTTCTTAACTAATGACCCTGGGTTTTGCTTCACTGACAAAATTAAAAAGCTATTCTCCGTTAACTTCATCAGATATCTTTTCCTTTTCTTCTCTTTTCTAGATGTCTCTTCTGTTCTTCCCCTTTTTGGGGTACTTGAGTCCTCCTGTTTTCCAGTGTTAGCTACAAACCCTGTGTCTTTGACATCTGTTCCTGTTTCCTGAGCTTTTTAGCCACCATCCTTTAGTTATCCACATTCAAATCATGACACATTTAAACCATGGTCAGCCCTTTTCTGAAGTCCCTTATCAAGTGGGCTTGTCTGTATCAAGCCATTCCTGTTCATTCAGCTTCAGCTTCTCCATAGTTCTTCTATTTAGTTCTTTCATTTCCACCACTACTGCCCTGGTTAAAGACTATCCCACTTGCACATCCTTCTTACTACTAATTTATTCTTATAAATTATCTCAGCTATGTTCTTAAAACAATTGTAATTATGTTACTCCTTACTTCAAGAGCATTCATTCTTTCATTGCCTCTAAATATCTAAAGAACGAAATTCAGATGTCTCTTCATTGCATCATTATTATTATTATTATTATTATTTTTTTTTTTGAGATGGAGTCTCGCTCTCTCACCCGGACTGGAGTGCAATGGTGTGATCTCAGCTCACTGCAACTTCCGCCTCCTGGGTTCAAGCGATTCTCCTGTTTCAGCCTCCTAAGTTACTGGGATTACAGGTGCATGCCGCCACACCCGGCTAATTTTTTGCATTTCTAGTAGAGATGGGGTTTCGCCATGTTTGGGGTCTCAAACTCCTGACCTCAGGTGGTCCACCCGCCTTGGCCTCACAAAGTGTTGGGATTACAGGCATGAGCCACCATGCCCAGCCTCTTCATTGTATTTATAATCCCCCTTGATCTGACACAAAACAACCTTTCAAAATGTTTCTCCTAGAATAGTCTTTGATCCAGCCATCTCGGACTTGCCAATGCTGTGCCAAGCATCGAAATTGTCCTGATTGTCCTGTCTCCGTTCGTGTTGTTCTAGCAACCCCGAATATCTTCCCCACCAGCCCGTGCTGTTAAAGCCTATTTATCTTTCAAGTTCCATTTTGAATACCATCTGGATTCTGGCAACCCTCTTCTCCTAATCCATCACTAAGAATTAACCAATCGTTCTCTGTACTACTAAATTAAATTCCATGTAGTGCTATCAAATCCCTCACCTATCCTGCTTTTTATTGTAGCCTGTGGTTTATTTGCATTTTTTCTATTAGATGGTATACTCTTCCCACTTCCCTGCCCCAAGCACCTAGCAAAGTGCTTTACACATATCAGGAGCTCAACATTTGCTGGAAAGACATTGCCTGTTATCCAAATAGTCTGGCTTATGTTTGAGTGGATCTTAATAATGTTATGAGATTTGTAATAAAAAGTAAAGTATGGTGTACAGCTTTCTAGTGTGCAATGTACTGGTTGGTTCCACATGTGTTTTTGATGTGTTTAGATACTGATTCCTTTTCTCCTCAAGGCAGCATGACAGTTTGGGTGACTTAGAGGATTTTCCCCAGTATGTAGCACAAATATTATCATGTTTTGTGTTTCCCATGTTACGAAGAAGGTTGGCAGAGTGCTGAGAGTATGAGCACTGGAATCAGAATGGCTGCGTTAGAAATATGACTCTGCCACTCACTCATTTGAGGCTCAAATTATTGAGGTTCAGAGTGTGGAGTGTTAGTTTTATTTTTAGACTCAGGTCAAAGGGGTCCCTGCTCCCGACCCCATGCTTTGGAAAGCTCTACTCTGGCCTCCCTCTGATGACCTCTTTTCTTACAAGATGAGGTGTTCATGCTGCTGTGGGAATGTGCTTAACTGTTGCCTGTACCTCCCCTTTTAGGACAAGCCCTGGATTCCTGGGACCTCTTGCCTAAATGCCCTTGTTCCCCCTTCTAGTATCTTCACGGGCCTCTTTCCTCAGCTTGCCTTACTATGGGTAGGCCGTAGGCACAAACCCTTGTCTTGAGATGGCTGTTTGAGGTGATGAGGCTTAAGCTAAGACATGTGAGCTGGAGGTTCACAGCCATGCACCTCATGTCCCCTGCAGTGTGGGCAGAGAGGAATACAAGAACTCAAAATCAAACATCTTATGTTTCTATGGAGGTATATTTGACAAGGTAAGGGTAAAGTCCGTATTTGAGAGTACATATTTTATGTAGCAGCCTATTGGCTTGGTTTATAACTTTTGAATATTTAAACTTAAGATGTGTACATTCCATTTGTCTTCTTCCCTAGGCCCTGCACATGTTATTAATGCTTTTTTCTCTTACAGATTGACTGTGTAGGTTAATTAGGCTAATGTGATTACAGTATATTGGTGTTTAGTAAGTGATCAGTGAATATAAGGTCTTGTTAATAATAATTTATTCTTCCATTCATTTGTTTAAAATATATTTATTGAGTACTTGCAATGCATAAGCCTGATTTTACATAAAAAGACAGATAAGATTCCTGCTCTCATAAAGGTTACATCTCAGAGAGACAGACAGTAAAGACTTAAAAGGAAAAGTTGCAAGTAATACCAAAGGCAATACATCGAAATGAAATAATATGCCAGAGCCTGGCAGGGCAGCACTATGCAGTCAGGAAGATGCTCTTCCAGGAGGTGACAGCTGCACAGTGGAGATGACAGCAGATGGAGCCTCTGTACAAAGGCAGGTAGTTAGAGAATAGCAGGTGCAGGCCGGGTGCCATGGCTCATGCCTGTGATCCCAGCACTTTGGGAGGCCGAGGCAGGCAGATCATCTGAGGTGAGGAGCTCAAGACCAGTCTGGCCAACATGGTGAAACCCTATCTCTAGTAAAAATACAAAAATGAGCTGGGCGTGGTGATGGGTGCCTGTAATCCCAGCTACTTGGGAGGCTGAGACAGGAGAATCACTTGAACCTGGGAGGTGGAGGTTGCAGTGAGCTGAGGTCATGCCACTGCACTCCAGCCTGGGTAACAGAGCAAGACTGTCTCAAAAACAAACAAACAAAAAAACAAACAGGTGCAAAGGCTCTGGCTCTGACACTGGGACACAGATGAGCTAAGTGGCACTGGGGAAAATGATGGTCAATGTACAGGAGGCAGTGATTTCAATGTACCCCAGCTACACTGGTTTGGTATTAAATTGGGTAAACAGGGCAAAATGACTTATGTTTAACTCGATAAGCAGCATGAATTTTACTTTGAGGCAATGGGGTGTCCTTGGAAGGTTGTAAGCAGGGAAGTGATATAATCGAATTCACACTTTTAAAAAGCTCAATTTGTCTAAAATATGGAGAATGGATGATGAAAGGTGGTGAAGGCAGTCATGGATGATAAAACGCCAAGAATAAAAGTAGGAAGATTAGGGGAAAGACTCAGACTAAAAGCCCAGGCAAGAAGTGGTTGTGGCAATGATGGCAGTAATAGTGGTAGTAATGGGAGTAGTACTAATAATATTTACAAAAGTAACATCAATATTAATATCAGGAATAATAGCCATAATAGTGATAGTAGTAAATAGACATCTTTCTCTGCCAAGTTCTAATTGAATACTATAGAATCCAGTTTTTAGGTAGCCAACTTGTATTTTTGCATCAAAATCTAAATTCTTCTATTGGCATTTCATTCTGTTAACAAAAGTCAAGCCTAAACAGATTGTTTTCACCATCTAATCCGGTAATGACCGAGACTTTTCAGAGTAGTGCCATGTAGATATACAGAGTGTTCTGTAGGAAATTAGACATTTCCTCAGTTAACTGACTATTTCACGGACTCTGCCCCCTATAGATCATGCCATCATCTGCCAGTGAAAAAACCACATCTGTGCAGTTAGTGACCTAAGCTGGAGGTACTTTGGTTTAATTGTGGTTTCTTGTCTGTGTTATAGGCATACATCGTGCATAGACTGGTATTTTGTCCTACTGAAGAACAATGGAAGCTTATGGCTAAAATATTGCTTTACCCATCTATCTGCTACAAAAATATTATTTAAAACTGTTGAGGGGCAGTAATTTCCCAAGTTAACACATATGCAAATATAAGTGTCTTTGTCTTAAAACCTCCTTCCAAAAGCAATAATATATCTGAGTCATTCTGATTCTCTGTGCCCACTGGCACAATGAGCATTGCTGCTGGATATCTGATTAAATGAATGTCCCACATAAAGTCACATGAGCTAGATTTTTGCCTAGGAATATTTAGAAGGAATGTTAATTTGAACAAAGTCCACGTTGGTCTCTGTTAAACCTTTCATTGTAAAGTGGATCTGCATGTATCACTTAATGTATTTCTATGATTTTTTTTCTCGCAAGATGAGTTTAGGTTTTATAGTATATCATATTAGTAAGCTTATGAAGCATTAATATATTACAGAATAGAATGCTCATGTATTATGTGAAAGATATTATATGGTTGCAGATTTCAATTCAGAATTATTTTTAAAGTAATTGAACCCACTGAATTTTTGGCTAGATTCAGTTAAGAAAGGCCAGGACCATAGTGAAAGGAGCTATGAAGTGCATAAGCCAGAAAAGCTCTGGCAGCTTTGCCAGTCTTTACCACCAGAGAAGATTTTAAATTCAGAGGTGTGAAACAGGAAAACTGGTGAGTGTGCGATTACCTGAGGTTCAAGGTCTGTTTGGAGGATGTTGCACTTAGATGAACTATTAGATTTGTGCTATTAGTTTTAAATCCTACAAAGAAGTGATAATTTTAAGTTATTTGTCTTTACTTGCATTTCTGTTGGAAGCCAACTGAGAGCATTTTAAAAGCATTTTATGTATTTGGAACAAAAAGAATGGATTTTAAAGGAACCTAATGTTCGTAAGAGTTGTAGTGATCGACTAATAATATAAAGCACAATATACATAGTAGGAAATTTTTAACATAAAAAATTTGGTATCCTACTAGGAGCCAAAAGAGTTCAATTAAAATTTTATCCCTGGCATGACCTAGATACTACTCTATGAATTCCTTTTAGCAGACTAATCCTAGGATGGGTAGACTGCAGACTCTTCTATTTTCTTTTGTTTTGGTTTTCTCCTTGAATATTGTTATTCTTCTCTCTTGCAACCTTGCTCCCTGAATCTAACTCACCACTAAAAATATTTTTATGAAAGTCTTAAAATAATTTATTTAATTGCTATCTTTGTTCCAACAGGAGATCTGTTGCTATTTTAAACGATTCTGGCTGTTTGATGCAAACATTTAAAGTTGCATTGATGCTTTCATGAACTATTTGTATCAGAGTTAATATAGACTTGGATAAAATATATCAAACTAATGAGCAAAGCTATATGGCAATAATAACGTATCCTGTTGCTATTAGTCATGATTAGAGTTACAATACATTCATTCTTTAACTCACTCAAGACAGCACTTGTTTATTTCCTCCTCTAGTAGACGGAACACTAGGGATAAAAAGATGAACACGGCATAGTTCTTGCCCTCCAGGAACTTGTAATCTATCTAATCTCTCTTCTCATGGTCATTTTAAAGATTATCACAATAACTTAACATTTCCATAATAGAATCAAAATAATTATTCAGTGTTAAAATAAAAATTGTTTTAATTTACAAAATACACTTTAAATAAAGAATCTGGCACAGGGGCAAAAAGTGATACGTATAAATCTCATCTAGTTCCAGAGGAAAGGAAACTACATTTATGTAATAAATTTCAAGATACACTAAATTATCCCTCTCGGCTATATTCAGATGCCATAGGTTCTCTTTAGTTAATTCTTGACAAAAGAATGAAACCTTTCAAATGAACAAATTCCTAGGTTGCAAATGTTGTGAATAAACTCTACAGGCTGCCCTCATTAATTCAATTTTCTAATGAAATTCCTTTTTTTTCAACAAAGACCTAAATAGGCAAAGCAATCTTTGAAAATTCCAATTCATGAGGCTCTAGGGTAGTGATATAAATTAGTTTCAGTGTCCAACTTTTATATTTGGTACGCTTAAGTACTTGGAGACAATAAATTACATGACAGCATGTTTTCACCATCCCTATTTAATTTCCCTTTTTTCAAAGAATAAAAAGTCCATTTAATAAATTGCTAATTCTAAGAAGCACATATTGTAGTACTTTTCTAAGGAATAAATGGTATATTGCATTTTCTGTTGAGTTATGTTCTGAGTTTACATCACATGAAACAGGCAAATATTTTCTGTAAGGTACTCTATATTTGACTTATGACTTTTGAGGTAAAAAGGTGGTTTTGTTTTCAATTTCTGCTAATACTTTTAGTGAAATTTATTATTTTCAAAATATTCTTTAATGATTTAAAAAAGATCCTCAGATCATTGTGTGTATTACTTGGAGCAGTCAGAGAGAGTTATAATTTCACCTGAGTTAGAGAATGATGTGTAGAGAAGGAAGCCAGACTTAATCTTTGAAAATAAGGTATATTTTCCTATATAGTATTGACCTGTAGTGGATGTAATTTAATATTTTTAAGAATTCAGAAGCGCCCTAAAATATTTAAATTGCAGGACCTATATGTTTTGAAGTATTTGTCTGTGAGAAACTTTTCAAAACATAGCAAAAATTGTGCTAGTAAACTTGTTCTTCTATTTTGACTTCGGAAATTATATCCCTAAAAATGCATTAATGTTGCTAAATTTCACTGCATGAAATGTTAAATGTTCCACATTGGATTTGTGGTACCAGAATTTTAAAATGCTGGGTTCTTTTTTTTCCTTCTTCAAGGGAAGGAGGTAGGGAAGGTGATCTCAAGAACAAGAGATGCATTTGATCTGACACAGTCACATGTACTTTTAGAATATTTCAGTCTGAGATATGTATTTTGGTGACAGCAGGTAGAGTTGGAAGAGTGCTATGTCAAGAATATTAATACCTCTTAGGACAAGGGTTGGTGATTTTTCAGAAGTATTATCCAAAACTAACATGAGTACTCTTGAGGTGTACTAGGGAGAGAGAAAGTTCAAATACCTTCCACAGGTAAAGAGTAGATGGTTGTTCATATGATGTGATTTAAATAGCACCAAGAAGATCCCCCTTACCCTTAAATGTATTCCTAAGTTTTCTTGACAACCTTCACATAGCCTGAATGCTTGAAGTTCTAGCAGTTGCAAATGCATTATAATGACAAGACCCTGTTAACAAGCAAATGGCCTTTGAAGGATAAAGATGCATCACATCAAAATTTATATTGATAATATTTAATCATAAACATTCCAGAAAGAGGGCTTCCTTAGTCAGTAGATACTGATGAAGAAAAAAAAGTTCATTTTGGAGCAGTGGGAGTTCGAGAAGAACTGCAACCTGAGAGATAAGGAAGAGGGCTGGTCAAAATTAACTGAGGGCTCCCTAAAATAAAGTAAGGGAGTACCATGGCCTGGCTCCATTCTGAACTTCTTTCCCTATGGGTGAATTGATAAATTATCTGACATCAGTGTGTGTATCACTTGGAGCAGGCAGAGAGAGTTATAATTTCACCTGAGTTAGAGAATGATGTGTAGGGAAGGAAGCCAGACTTAATCTTTGAAAAATCAAGCATCACCTCTGACAGGCATGATTCATGATCTATGTGAGATGGAATAAAAGTAGATTTACTGAGAAGAAAATGGATGTCCTAATAATTTAATAATACTGCTGCCTTTTTTCCCATAGAAAAACTTCTACATTCTAGAAATGCAGGAGAGGTGTTACTTTGATTTAAAAAACTTGAATTTCAGCCAATTCTTCATTGTAGTGAACAATCAGAAGTTTGACAGATACACCCTACACTCTCTGCCGTAGTTAGAAGGTGTCCCCTCCAAAATTCCGGTGTTGCCAATGCAATACTATTAAGAGGTAAGGCCTTTAAGGCTGAATGAGGGCTATGAGGGAATCTCCCAAATTAATAGGATTAAGGCCCTTATAAAAAAGGCTTCAAGCAGCATTTAGCTAGCTTGCCCTTCTGCTTTCTGTCACATAAGGAAGCAGCAAGAAGACCCTCACTAGACCAAATGCAAGTGCCTTGATCTTGGACATCTCAACCTCCAAAACTATGAGAAATAAATTTCTATTCTTCATCAATTTCCCAGTTCAAATATTCTGTTATAGTGGCACAAAATAGACGTGAGACACTCTCTAAGGAGAAATATGGAGGTGAAAAATCTGCCAAGCACTTTCTAGGAGTGTTTTGATATTTCTGCTTGGAAGAATAATAGTTATATTGAAAATGGTATCAAACCTTTAAAAAAATTAAATCCTGTCAGCAGTACTCAGGACTTAAATGAAACTCATTTTCCAGACGATCTAATAAATGCAAGTAGAAAATGTGGGCTTTATGTTGCTATCCACACCTTTTTTTCTCCTCAGCCATCTTGTAGGAAAGTAAAGCAGATTCATGAGACAAGGTGCCTGGGTGAAGAAAGACTACCTAAAATCCCAAGAAGGGAATATTTCTAATGGATATGATCTAGGAAAATATTGAGGTCATATCGGTCATACTTGAGAACCGTGTTCATACTATCATCACCTCATTCAGAAGAAAAAGACTGTTTTAAAATTATATTAAGTCTCTGAATTGATCAAAAATTTGAATTATCAAAACAAAACAGCTTAATTATACCTGTATCTAGTACATATCAGCACAGCACCAAACTATGCCTGCCTTTATTGTAACAGATAATTTTCCCTTCCTTTCTTCTTTTCCTTTTCCTTTGCCATTTCCCCTTTCCCTTTCCTTTTTTTTTTTTTTTTAATAATTTTTTTTTGATGGAGTCTTGCTCTATTGCCCAGGCTGGAGTACAGTGGTACGATCTCGGCTCACTGCAACCTCCGCCTCCCAGATTCAAGCGAGTCTCATGCCTCAACCCCCCAAGTAGCTGGGATTACAGGTACCTGCCATCACGCCTGGCTAATTTTTGTGTTTTTAGTAGAGACAGAGTTTCATGATGTTGGCCAGGCTAGCCTCGAACTCCTGACCTCAGGTTATCTGCCCACCTCTGCCTCCCAAAGTGCTGGGATTATAGGTGTGAGCCACTGTACCTGGCTTGTTTTATTTTTCATATACCTACGTATGTGTCCTGCATATGTGTAGGTTTAAAAGCACATGCCTACATTTATCTTAGCAGATATATTTGCTGAAGGGAGTGTGCATAATTTCTTTCAGTTTGGACAATAAACAGAGGTGTATCTTATGACCTGAAGTGAGATGATTCATCCCCAGAGGATTCTCTGGAGGTTTGGGGAACAGCAGTTGAGGAGATATGCATAGTAAAGTACCTTTCTTTTGAGTCCTATTGAGTGAAATAAAAGTATATACTTACTATTGCTTTTCCTAAACTTTTCCTGCTACTTCTTTTTATTTCCTTCTGCAAACGTGGGGCGGGTAGAGGGTGGTGTGAGGAGAAAGGAGGAGGGAAGAGAAAGAGGAGATGGGAATTATAGGATTTTAGAATTAAAAGAAACAGTATAGAGTGTAGACTGAAAAATCACACCTTATTTTACCGATAAGAAAACCAATGTCCAGAGAATTTAAATGACTTATCACAATCTATACATGGGGAAAGTCATGGATCTAACACTAGAAATCAACACTCTAAATTTCAGCCAAAAGGCATTTCCACAACACACAATAGACAACACATTTGAGAATGGAGACAGTTAATTTATGTATCCCTGGAAGTGGTTTTGTAGGTTATGCCTGTTAACTTATTATATGACATCGGTAGACCATAGAAAGTTGTGGAGCTACTTAAACTTTTGTCACCACCATAGGTACAAATTATTCTACAGGCCCACAATTTGCCTTTCAGGTAAGAAATTAATGTACAACAAATAAAGGAAGTTATGAAGCATTTTGTAAGCTCAATCCTAGGTGTATGTAATGTCCCATTAGAATAAAGAATGACTTTCTACTATCATGGATAGCTTGGGATAATACAGAAGCAGTATGCATCAACAGAGAGCCCTTTGCAAGTCTAGAAACTGGAGTTTTTCAATATTGAGAATTTCTGGGAAACATCCAGATTGGCACCCATTTGTGTGTTTGACTTTGCAACATTGCAGACGTAATATCTGAGTCTCAGAGTCCCACATCTAAAGAAAACAAACACTTACTGCCAATTTCCAATTTAATTAAAGCAATTTACTGAAATTATATCACCAAAGCTAAAAATGTATCCTATTAGTGATCAGAAACTCTGGAAGATATAGATCATAAAACATAGACACTACCTTAATTCATATTTATCTGTTGCATCTGTCAGACTGCCCAGACTAACCTAATTGATATAGTCATTTGTTCATTTATTCAACAAATAAATATATTGATTACCCACTATGTACTTGGCACTGGGGATACATAGTGAACAGGGTAAAGCCCCTATGACCATGGGCCTCATGATCTAGTGTGGGAGACAGACAGTAAAGCATAAAACATGCCTAATACAGTTTCGAATAGTGACATGTTCAATGCTGACAAATCAGGGTAAACTTCTGGAGAATAACTGGGGAGGATGAGAAAGATTGTAATAGAGTGTGTGGTCAAGGAAGGCCTCTCTGAAGAGGAGCCATTTATGGAGCAGAGTCCTGAATAGGTGAGTGAGTCAGCTGCAGTGTAGCAGAAGAACAATACAAAGAGAGAACAGCATTAGCAAAGGCCCTGTGGGGCACCAAGCCTGGCATGTTAGAGGTACAGCAAAGAGGCTAGAATGGAGCCAGCAGGTGGAGTGGCATGGTTGGCGCATTAGGTTGGCGCTGTCATCAGGACCCAGATCACAGAGGGAGAACTGCTGTTCAAGAGAAGGAATTTGAGGTTGGTCCTTACCTTCTCAGAACTTGTCCTGTGAAGCCTCTATAGGGTAGGTGAGAAATGGTTATTTGCACACTATTTGTTAAAAGGTACATGGAATTCCTGAGGGGGCAGCGTGAATGTCTTATTTTACAAGACCGAGAACAGAGAACGCCTGTAGTAAAGAAGGTGGTGGATAATAGGATATTATGAGTGGATTGTGTCTCCCAACCTGTGCACACTCCTCCAAATTGACGTGTTGAAGTCCTAACCTTCACTACCTCAGAATGTGACTGTAGTAGGAGTTAGGGGTTTAAAGAGGTGATTAAGTTAAAATGAAGACATGAAGGTGGGTATAACTGGTGTTCTTATAAGAAGCGATTAGGATACAGACACACACAAGAAAGACCTTGTGAAGATGCAGAGAGAAGACCATTTACAAGTCAAGGAGAGAGGCTTCAGAAGCAACCAACACTGCCAACACCTTGATTTTACACTTCTAGTCTCCAGAATTGTGAGGAAAACAATTTCTGTTGTTAGTCATCCAATCTGTGGTAGTTTGTTCTGGCAGCACTAGCATGCTAATACATATGGGTCATCAGAATTTCATATTGTGGTTGTCAGCTCCTAAGATGGCCTCCAATGATCCCTGCCACCTTGTAGACCCACGCTTGTATGATTCCCTCCCATACTGAATTGAGCTAATCCATGTAACCAAAAGAAAATGGTGGTGACTTCCAAGGTTAAGATATGCGATACTTCTGTCTTGATGGATCACTTGCTTTGGAGAAACCAACTGCCATGTTGTAAGGACATGAATGCAGCTCTATAAAGAGGGTTGCATGGCAAGGAACTGAGACCTCGTGACAGTCAGGCACGTGAGAGAGTAACTGTAGGAGCAGGCACTGTCCCTCTGTGAATTTCTTGACTGCACCCTCATTAGAAATCTTAAGCCAGAACCCCACAGCCAAACTGCTGTCAAATTCCTGGCCCATAGGGATTGTTAAATAATAAATGTATATTGTTGTTGTGAACTACTAAGTCTGGGGACAATTCGTTACATAGAAATAGGTAAGCAATATAATAATTAAGAAAGGGACCTCGGCAAAATAGCTCCAGTCCTTCTGGTGAATCTGAAAGTAGGTCAACCGGATTTTATTCAGTCTGATTAAACGAACGACTTTTGAGCTTCACTGCAGAGAGAAGTCTCAAGCCTGGAATGACATTTTAAAGACTTAAATGAATTTTTGGCTATTGGGGTTTTGAAAATTTGGCCTCTTGCAAGCTCTAGAAGTCTTTCTAATGCTAATAATAACACCTATAATTTATTTAACTGTGATTTCAAACACATTTTCATATAAATGTTCTCATTTAATGTAGAAGATGGCAATTTTTTCTGCAGTTTCCCAGAATTCGTGCAGTTATTTTTCTAAAATTATCAAGGCTGTTCCCCACAGAATATTGTATAAGATAATGATTTTTTTTTTTGTTTTTTATGGCACGGATGATGTCTTTTCAAAGTAATATAAGATTTTCTCACATCTCAGTATGTCTTTTAAGTTTGCATATAATACTTATACCAAGAATTGAACAATTGAAGATAGCGGTATATAATTTTTTAAAGCAGATTTTGACTGGAATATGAATATTTGCTACTGAAACTTTACCTTAATTATTGAATTGTAATTTGGAGACAAGTGAGTTGTCTGTTGGCTACAAGTGATTATTACAGCTTTAAAAATAAAGAAGCATGGAGTCTTTAATACAACATGAATCTGTGATTCTCCTTTTGAATTTTAAAGGAGGGAAAAATGATTAATTTGATTTGAAAAGGGCATTATTTCTTATCCTTATTGGGCTTATTAGTGCAATTGTCTCATGTGATCTGAGGACAATGTTTTATTGTTGAACAGTAAGGCAGGACAGTAAAATGAAGACCCTGGTTTGTCCTTTTTCTAGGTACATATGGCACTCGTAGACGTCAACCCTAGCAGAGGTGTAGGGCTTGAAGCAGGTCTCTCCTGGATGAAGGCTGATGACAGAGCAGATACAAAGCTGTTCATAGAAGAAAGGTGATCTCAGGATTACCCCAATGAAGCAGTGTAATAATGGGGACTGGAATGTTAGCTCAGTATAGCACCAGTGCAGAAGGTAGCAGGGTGTATGGAGAAGAGCTACAAACTTAAGTGTGGACCAGTAAGGGAAAAGGACAGTTACAGAATGAATACCGGTCGGGTGTGGTGGCTCATTCCTGTAATCCCAGCACTTTGGGAGGCCGAGGCGGGTGGATCATGAGGTCTGCAGTTCAAGACCAGCCTGGCCAAGATGGTGAAACCCCATTTCTATTAAAAATACAAAAATTAGCTGGGTGTGGTGGCACACATCTATAGTCCCAGCTACTCAGGGGCTGAGGCAGGAGAATTGCTTGAACCCGGGAGGTGGAGGTTGCAGTGAGCGGAGATCATGTCACTGCACTCCAGCCTGGGCAACAGAGCAAGACTCTGTCTCAAAAAAAAAAAAATACTGAATTCACTTTTTAAGCGTGTTAGAGTATGCATCAGGGAGTGAGCAGAGCAAGGAAAATGAACACCCAATTTTTATAGCGAATAGATCAGAAGTTGGATGGTAGATCATTGATAGCATGTGTCTTGGAATCATATTGGCTTCAGTTTAACTTCTGGTTTTATAATTTACTAATTAATAGTGTGGCCGTGGTAGGTTTTTAAGATGATGTGATAAGATTCCTAGCACGGATCAGACTAACTTGAAGTGGTTACAAACAGTACTTGTGCCAGCCCATTGCTAGATGGGAAGCTCAGATGCCCTCTAGTTGCTATATCTTTTCCTTCTCAGAAACTGCCCATTGGATATCAACATCTTCATGAAATTCTGCTCTCTAAAGCTAGCCTTCATTTTTAACTTGTAAAAGATGGTAGTTTATAACTAGCAGGTATCTTTAATGTCTCTGAAGAAACATAAGGTCTTTGGAGTACTTTGAGTTCACCTCCTTAAAGGGACTAATATACATGTGACATTTAAATAACCTGATTTTTAAATCTTTTATTCAAGTAGAAATGTGTTTGTTTGTTTGTTTGTTTTTCAACTTTTAGGTTCAAGGGTTTCATGTGCAGGTTTATTACACATCACTGAGGTTTGGCATATGAATGATCCCATCACTCAGGCAGTGAGCATAGTACCTGATGGGAAGTTTATTTTAACCCAAACTCCCTTACCATCCTCCCCACTCTAGTAGTCCCCAGTGTCTATTGTTGCCACGTTTATGTCCATGTTTACCCAGTGTTTATCTCTTGCTTATGAGAACATGCAGTGTTTGGTTTTCTGTTGCAATGTTAATTTACTTAGAATAATGGCCTTCAACTGCATCATGTTGCTGCAAAGGGGAAACATGCTTGTATGTATCATGTACGTATAACAGTTTGATATTGCTGCTATAACAAATGGACACCAATTCAGTGGCTCAAAAAAAAAAAAAAAAAAGCACAGATTTGTTTTCTTCGAATTCTGGAGGTCAAAAGTCTTCAAGTGGGTCAACACAGCTGCATTTCTTTGAAGGCTCTATGGAAGAACTCATGTATTTTTATGTTCTAGCTTCAAGAGGCCACCAGTATTCCTGGTGTGGTTTCATATTCAAAAACAGTTATGTAGCATCCTCCAGTCTCCCTCTCTCTTTTACCCTTTGTTTCCATTGTCCACATCTCTTTCACTCAGATTCTCTTACTTCTCTCTTATAAGGGAGTTCTTATAAGACTCTCATAATTGAATTGGGTCACCCAGATAATCCAGCATAATCTCCCCACCTCAAGATCCTTAATTTACAGTCAACTGTAAAGTCCCTTTTGCCATTTAAATTAATAAATGGGCTGTGGGGATTAGGATATTACTATCTTTGAGGTGATCATAATTCAGCCTACATCAGTGTGTATATTGTGTGTATATTGTATGTCAAAGTAGCTTGACATATTCCATGGAAAAACATTATTTTATTTCCTTTATTTAGCTAGGAAAAACTGGTTAAATTGTGGTTCTGAAACCTAGTATAAACAGTAATATTTCCTTTCTGCTTTCCTTTCCTATGATAAAGGAAATTTGAAGATTGCCTTTAAGATCTGGAGGATAGACAGTCCAGAAGTCAAAACAGGAATATTTACTTAGAAACACAGAGCTTGGAATCTAAAGAACAGCATTTGCAACGCTGAAGTCTTGGAAGCTTGACTGTAGCCTTAGGTGCTCTTCGGTTCATGGCCAATTTAGAATCTCACTGTCATGGAGTCTGTGCAGATCAGGGTCCTAACTTAAAGTAAAAGCATGAGCAATCTGAATCAAGTCTACTTTGCAAGTGTAGAATTTGGGGCAGAAATGGTTCTGCTGCAAAGTTGGCCTACAAGCACTTCTTTAACTTTAATTTTTAATTTTTTGTGGGTACATAGTATGTATAGATATTAATGGGGTATATGGGATATTTAATACAGGCATACAATGTATAAAATTACATCAGGGTAAATGGAGTATTCAGCACCTCAAGCATTTATTCTTTGTGTTAAATGATTCAGTTATATTCTTCTAGTTATTTTTAAAATGTACAATTATTGGCTATAGTTACCCTGTTGTGCTATCAAACACTAGATCTTACTCATATTTTCTATTTTTTTGTACCTACTAATCATCCCCACTTCTGCCCCATTCCCCCCACTACTTTTCTCAGACTCTGGTAATCATCCTTCTACTCTTGATCTGCACAAGTTCAATTGTTTTAATTTTTAGCTCCCACAACTAAGTGAGAATATGCAAAGTTTGTCTTTCTTTGCCTGGCTTATTTCACTTAACATAATGACATTCAGTTCTATCCATGTTGTTGCAAATGACAGAATCTCATTTTTTTAATGGCTTATTCTTTTTATGGCTCAGTCTCACTCTTTTAATGCCTCCATTGTATAATAATACTCCATTGTATATATGTACCACATTTTCTTTATGCATTCACCTGTTGATGGACACAGGTTGCTTCTAAATCTTGGCCACTTTGAATAGTGCAACAGTAAACATGGGAGTGCAGCTATCTCTTTGATTTCCTTTCTTCTGGGTATATACCTAACAGTAGGATTGCTGGATCATATGGTAGCTCTATTTTTAGTTTTTTGAGAAACCTTCAAACTGTTTTCCTTGGCGATTGTACTAATTTACATTCCTACCAAGAGCATACAAGGGTTTCCTTTACTCCACATTCAAGCCAGCATTTATTATTGCCTGTCTTTTGGATACAAGCCATTTTAACTGGGGTGAGGTGATACCTTACTGTACTTTTGATTTGCATTTCTCTGTTGATCAATGATGTTGAGCATGTTTGCACATACCTATTTGTCATTTGTCTTCTTTTGAGAAATGTTTATTCAGATCCTTTGTCAATTTTTAATAGGGTTATTTGAGTTCCTTATATAGTCTGGTTATTAATCTCTTGTCAGGTGGGTAGTTTGCAAATATTTCCTCACATTCTGTGGGTTATCTCTTCATTTTGTTGATTATTTTCTTTACTGTGAAGAAGCTTTTTAACTTGATGTGATTCAAACTTTTTCTTTGGTTGCCTGTCCTTGTGGGGTATTACTCAAGAAACTTTTGCCAAGTTTAATGTCCTGGAGAGTTTCTCCAAAGTTTTCTTTGAGTAGTTTCATAGTTTGAGGTCTTTGATTTATGTTCTTCACCTATTTTAATTTGATTTTTGTATATGGTGAGACATTGGGGGCCTAGTTTTATTCTTCTGCATATGGAAATCCAGTTTTTCCAGCACTATTTATTAAAGAGAATGTCATTCTCCAATACATGCATTTGGCACCTTTGTCAAAAATGAGTTCACTTTTGATACATAGATTTATTTCTGGATTCTCTAATCTGTTCCACTGGTCTATGCATCTGTTTTTATGCTGGTACCATGCTGTCTTGGTTACTACAGCTCTGTATTATAATTTGACGTCAGGTAATATGATTCCTTCAGTTTTGTTCTTTTTGCTTGGGATAGCTTTGACTATTCTGAGTCTTCTGTGATTCCCTATGAATTTTTTAAATCTTTTTTTCTACATCTGTGAAGAATGTCATTGGTATTTTTATAGGGATTACATTGAATCTTTAGATTATGTTTGGAAGTATGGACGTTTTAACAATATTGATTTTTCCAATCCATGAACATGGAATATCTTTCCAATTTTTGTATCTTCTTCAATTTATTTCGCCAATGTTTTATAGTTTTTATTGTATAGAACTTTCACTTCTTTGGTTCAGTTAATTCCTAGGTATTTAATTTTATTTGTAGCTATTGTAACGTGATTATTTTCTTATTTCTTTCAGATTGATCACCATTGGCATATAGAAATGCTACTGATTTTTGTATGTTGATTTTGTATCCTGCAACTTTACTGAATTTATCAGTTCTAATACTGTTTTTGATGAAGTCTAAGTTTTTCCAAATAGAAGATTTTATCATCTGAAAACAAAGATAATTTGATTTCTTCCTTTCCAATTTGGATGTCCTTTCTTTCTTTCTCTTGTCTGATTGCTCTAGGTAGGATTTCTAGTACTATGTCAAATAACAGTGGTGAAAGTGGACATCTTTGTCATGTTCCAGATCTTAGAGGAAAAGTTTCAGTTTTTCCCCATTCAGTATGATACTAGCTGTGGGTCTGTTGTATGTAGCTCTTATTGTGTTGAGGTATACTCCTCCTATACCAATTTCTGGAGGATTTTTATCATGAAGTGATGTTGAGTTTTAGCAAAAGTTTTCAGCATCAATTGAAATGATTATAAAGTTTTTGTCCTTCATTCTGTCGATACAATGCATCGCATTGATTGATATGCATATGTTAAACCATCCTTGCATCCCTAAAATAAATCCTACTTGGTCACAATGAGTGATCTTTTTAATATTGTTGAATTCACTTTGCTAGTATTTTGCTGAGAATTTTTGCATCAGTGTTCATCCAAGATGTTGGCCTATAGTTTTCTTTTTTGATGTGTCTTTGTCTGGTTTGGGGATCAGGGTAATACTGGCCTCATAGAATGAGTTTGAAAATATTTCCTCCACTTTACCGAAGCCAGCACAGCACTGGGTCTTGCCCAAGGCCTGCTGTAGCCACTACTGGGCTATTTGCCTATGTTTACTTAAAGCCCTGGGACTCTGCAATTAGCAGGTAGTGAAGCCAGTCAGATTTGTGTTCTTCCCTTTAGGGGGTGGCAAGTTCCTCCTGGGTCCCAGACAGGTCCAGAGAGGCTGTCCAGGAGTCAGGGCCTAGAGTCAGAAACCTTAGAAATCTACCTGCTTCCCCAATATATTGTAGCTAAGCTAGCACTGAAACCACAAGACAAAATCTTTCCCATTCTTTCTTCCCCTTTCCATAGACAGAGGAGCCTCTCCCCATGTCCAACACCACCACAGGCCTACAGGGAGTACTGCCAGGGTATCCCCCAAGGATTCTTCAGTTAGAATAGTTAGAATAGAATTGCTATTAGCTCTCTAAATGTTTGGTAGAATTCAGTGGTGAAGTCATTGGGTCCCAGGCTTTTCTTTGTTGGGAAATTTTTTATTATGGCCTTAGTCTTGTTACTTGTTACTGGTCTATTCAGGCTTTGGATTTCTTTATGATTCAATCTTGGTAGGGTGAATATGTCTAGGGATTAATTTCTTTTAGGTTTTCCAATTTATTGGCATATAATTGCTCATAGTAGTCTCTAATGATCCTTTGGATTTCTATGGTATTGGTTCTAATGTCTCTTTTTTTCATCTCTGATTTTTTTTTTTATTTGGGTCCTCTCTCTTTTTTTCCCTAGTTAATCTGGCTAAAGGTTTGTCAATTTTCTTTATCTTTTCAAAAAATTCAGTTTTTGTTCCATTGGTTTTCTTATTATTCATTTCAATGTCATTTATTTCTGCTCCTTTATTGTTTCTTCTAACTTTGGGTTTGGTTTGCTCTTGCTTTTCTAGTTCTTTAAAATGCAACATTAGGTTGTTTGAGGTTTTTCTTATTTTTCAATGTGGGAACTTACAGCTGTAAACTTTCCTCTTAGTTTTGCTTTCACTGTATCCCATAGGTTTTGTATGTGTGGCTCCTTTATCATTTGTTTCAAGACACTTTTCAATTTTTTTCTTAATCTCTTCATTGATTCAGTGGTCATTCAGAAACATACTGTTTAATTTTCATCTGTTTGTATGGTTTCCAAAATTCTTCTTGTTATTGATTTCTAGTTTTATTCCATTATGGTCAGATGGTCAGAGAAGATACTTGAGAGATATATATATATTTATTTAGAGGTGAAGTCTCATGCTGTCACCCAGGCTAGAGTGCAGTGGTGTGATCTCGGCTTACTGCAAGCTCCCCCTCCCAGGTTCAAACGATTCTCCTGCCTCAGTCTCCCGAGTTTTGTGGCTTAATGTATGGTCTATACTTGAGACTGATCTATGTACTGAGAAGAAGAATGTGTACTCTGCAGTCATTGTATTAAATGTTCTGTAAATATTTATAGGCCCACATGGCCTATAGTGCAGATTAAGTTTGATTTTTTGTTGTTGATTTTCCATCTGGAAGATCTGTTCAACACTGAAAGTAGGATGTTGAAGTCTCCAGCTGTTATTGTACTGGAGTCTATTTCTCTAGCTCTAATAATATTTGCTCTAAATATCTGGGTGCTCCAGTGTTGGATGCATATATATAATGTGTGTGTATATATATATACACACACACACACATATATTTATACACACACACACAATCATATCCTTTTCCTGAACTGACTCCTTCATTATTATATAATAACTTTCTTTGTGTCTTTTTATAGTTTTTGACTTGCGATATTTTTTGTCTGATATAAGTATAGCTACTCCTGTTCTTTTTTGGTTTCCATTTGCATAGAATATCTTCTTCCGTCCCTTTTTTTCAGTCTATATGTCTTTAAAGGCCAAGTGTGTTTTTTGTAGGCAACAGCTTGTTGCATCTTTTTAAAATCCATTCAGCCACTCTGTCTTTCACTTGGAGAGTTTAGTCCACTTAAAGTCAATCTTATTATTGATGAGTAAGGACTTACTGCTGCGGTGTTGTTTTCAGGTGTTTTTGTCACCTTCTCTTCCTTCTTTTTTCCTTTTTGTCTTCCTTTCAATGAAGGTGATTTCCTCTGGTGATATGTTTTAATTTCTTTTTATTTTTCGTGTATCCATAGTGTGTTTTTAAATTTGAGATTACCATGAGGCTTGCAAATAATATTTTATAACCCATTATTTTAAACTGATGATGATTTAAGTGATAGCATAAACCACAAAAAAAACCAATAAAACTCTATAACTTCATCTCCCTGCTTTTTTTTTTTTTGCCTTCTGTTGTTTCTATTCATATCTTATTGTACTGTCTGTGTCTTGAGAAGTAGGCTGGGTGTGGTAACTCATGCCTATAATCCAGCACTTTGGGAGTGTGAGGTGGACGATCACCTGAGGTCAGGAGTTTGAGACCAGCCTGGCCAAAATGCTGAAACCCCATCTCTACTAAAAATACAAAAATCAGTGGGACATGGTGGCAGTTGCCAGTAATCCCAGCCACTAGGAAGGCTGAGGCAGGAGAATCACTAGAACCCAGGAGGTGGAGATTGCAGTGAGCTGAGATGGTGCCATTGCACTGTAACTTGGGTGACAGCAAGACTCCATCTCAAAAAAAGAAAAGTTGTAGTTACTTTTTATTGGTTTATCTTTTCATCTTTTTACTTAAGATGTGAGTAGTTTATATACCACAATTACAGAGTTATGCTATTCTGTGTTTTTTTGTGTGTGTCCTTACTATTATCAGTGAGTTCTGTACATTCAGATGATTTCTTATTGCTCATTAGTGTCCTTTTCTTTCTGATTGAACTACTTTCTTTAGTATTTCTTGTAGGACAGCTCTGGTGTTGATGGAATCCATTAGCTGTTGTTTGTCTGGAAAAGTCTTTATTTTTCCTTCATGTTTGAAGGATATATTTACTAGATACACTATTCTAGGGTAAAAGTTTTTTTTTTTCCTTCAGCACTTTAAATGCGTTATGTCGCTCTTTCCTGGTCTGTAAGTTTTCCACTGAAAAGTCTGCGGCAAGACAAGACATACTGGAACTCTATTGTATGTTATTTGTTTCTTTTCTCTTGCTGCTTTTAGGATTCTTTTTCAATCTTGACTCTTGGGAGTTTGATTATTAAATACCCTAAGATAGTGTTCTTTGGGTTAAATCTGCTTAGTGTTCTATAACACTCTTATATAGAGTGTATCAATATTAAATATTGGTACCCTTCTATAAGTTTGGGACATTCTCTGTTGTTACCCCTTTACATAAACTTTCTACCCCTAACTCTCTACCTCCTCTTTAATGCCAATAACTCTTAGATTTGTTCTTTGGAGGCTATTTTCTAGATCTTATAGGCATGCTTTATTCTTTTTTCTTTTGTCTCTTCTGACTTTGTATTTTCAGATACCTGTCTTTAAGCTCACTAATTCTTTTTTCTGCTGAATCAATTTTGCTGTTAAGAGACTCTGATGCATTCTTCAGTATGCCAGTTGCATTTTTTTTTTTTTTTTTTGAGACGGGGTCTTAGTCTCTAGTTGCATTTTTCAGCTCCAGAATTTCTGCTTGATTCTTTTTAATTGCTTCAGTTTTCTTGTTACATATATCTGATAGCATTCTGAATTCCTTCTCTGTGTTATCTTAAATTTCTTTAAATTTCCTGAACTCAGCTATTCTGAATTCTCTGAAAGGTCTCATATTTCTTTTTCTCCAGGACTGGCCCTTGGTGCCTTACTTAGTTTGTTTGGTGAGCTCATATTTTCCTAGATAGTTTTAATGCTTATGGATGTTCGTCAGTGTCTGGGCATCGAAAAATTAGTTACTTATTGTAGTTTTTGCAGTATGAGTTTGTTCGTACCTGTCCTTGGGAAGGCTTTCCAGGTATTCAAAGAGACTTGGGTGTTGCGATCCAATGGTCACTTTAGCTATATCTGCTTTAGGGGGCACCCCAAACCCAGTAATGCTGTGGTTCTTGCAGACTTATAGAGATACTGTCTTGATAGTCTTAGGTAAGATCTGGAAGAATTCTCTGGATTACCAGATGCAGATTCTTGTTTTCTTCCCTTACTTTCTCTCAAACAAATGGAATTTCTCACTGTGTGCTGAGCTGCCTGGAGCTGGAGGAGGGGTGACACAAGTATTCCTGTGGCCACCACCACTGGGACTACACTAGGTCAGACCTGAAGCCAGCACAGCACTGGGTCTTGCCCAAGGCCTGCTGTAGCCACTACTGGGCTATTTGCCTATGTTTACTTAAAGCCCTGGGACTCTGCAATTAGCAGGTAGTGAAGCCAGTCAGATTTGTGTTCTTCCCTTTAGGGGGTGGCAAGTTCCTCCTGGGTCCCAGACAGGTCCAGAGAGGCTGTCCAGGAGTCAGGGCCTAGAGTCAGAAACCTTAGAAATCTACCTGCTTCCCCAATATATTGTAGCTAAGCTAGCACTGAAACCACAAGACAAAATCTTTCCCATTCTTTCTTCCCCTTTCCATAGACAGAGGAGCCTCTCCCCATGTCCAACACCACCACAGGCCTACAGGGAGTACTGCCAGGGTATCCCCCAAGGATTCTTCAGTTAGAATAGTTAGAATAGAATTGCTATTAGCTCTCTAAATGTTTGGTAGAATTCAGTGGTGAAGTCATTGGGTCCCAGGCTTTTCTTTGTTGGGAAATTTTTTATTATGGCCTTAGTCTTGTTACTTGTTACTGGTCTATTCAGGCTTTGGATTTCTTTATGATTCAATCTTGGTAGGGTGAATATGTCTAGGGATTAATTTCTTTTAGGTTTTCCAATTTATTGGCATATAATTGCTCATAGTAGTCTCTAATGATCCTTTGGATTTCTATGGTATTGGTTCTAATGTCTCTTTTTTTCATCTCTGATTTTTTTTTTTATTTGGGTCCTCTCTCTTTTTTTCCCTAGTTAATCTGGCTAAAGGTTTGTCAATTTTCTTTATCTTTTCAAAAAATTCAGTTTTTGTTCCATTGGTTTTCTTATTATTCATTTCAATGTCATTTATTTCTGCTCCTTTATTGTTTCTTCTAACTTTGGGTTTGGTTTGCTCTTGCTTTTCTAGTTCTTTAAAATGCAACATTAGGTTGTTTGAGGTTTTTCTTATTTTTCAATGTGGGAACTTACAGCTGTAAACTTTCCTCTTAGTTTTGCTTTCACTGTATCCCATAGGTTTTGTATGTGTGGCTCCTTTATCATTTGTTTCAAGACACTTTTCAATTTTTTTCTTAATCTCTTCATTGATTCAGTGGTCATTCAGAAACATACTGTTTAATTTTCATCTGTTTGTATGGTTTCCAAAATTCTTCTTGTTATTGATTTCTAGTTTTATTCCATTATGGTCAGATGGTCAGAGAAGATACTTGAGAGATATATATATATTTATTTAGAGGTGAAGTCTCATGCTGTCACCCAGGCTAGAGTGCAGTGGTGTGATCTCGGCTTACTGCAAGCTCCCCCTCCCAGGTTCAAACGATTCTCCTGCCTCAGTCTCCCGAGTTTTGTGGCTTAATGTATGGTCTATACTTGAGACTGATCTATGTACTGAGAAGAAGAATGTGTACTCTGCAGTCATTGTATTAAATGTTCTGTAAATATTTATAGGCCCACATGGCCTATAGTGCAGATTAAGTTTGATTTTTTGTTGTTGATTTTCCATCTGGAAGATCTGTTCAACACTGAAAGTAGGATGTTGAAGTCTCCAGCTGTTATTGTACTGGAGTCTATTTCTCTAGCTCTAATAATATTTGCTCTAAATATCTGGGTGCTCCAGTGTTGGATGCATATATATAATGTGTGTGTATATATATATACACACACACACACATATATTTATACACACACACACAATCATATCCTTTTCCTGAACTGACTCCTTCATTATTATATAATAACTTTCTTTGTGTCTTTTTATAGTTTTTGACTTGCGATATTTTTTGTCTGATATAAGTATAGCTACTCCTGTTCTTTTTTGGTTTCCATTTGCATAGAATATCTTCTTCCGTCCCTTTTTTTCAGTCTATATGTCTTTAAAGGCCAAGTGTGTTTTTTGTAGGCAACAGCTTGTTGCATCTTTTTAAAATCCATTCAGCCACTCTGTCTTTCACTTGGAGAGCTTAGTCCACTTAAAGTCAATCTTATTATTGATGAGTAAGGACTTACTGCTGCGGTGTTGTTTTCAGGTGTTTTTGTCACCTTCTCTTCCTTCTTTTTTCCTTTTTGTCTTCCTT
>NW_012110141.1:5063458-5067615 GCF_000951045.1 Mandrillus leucophaeus | reverse complement strand
GGTCTTGCCCAAGGCCTGCTGTAGCCACTACTGGGCTATTTGCCTATGTTTACTTAAAGCCCTGGGACTCTGCAATTAGCAGGTAGTGAAGCCAGTCAGATTTGTGTTCTTCCCTTTAGGGGGTGGCAAGTTCCTCCTGGGTCCCAGACAGGTCCAGAGAGGCTGTCCAGGAGTCAGGGCCTAGAGTCAGAAACCTTAGAAATCTACCTGCTTCCCCAATATATTGTAGCTAAGCTAGCACTGAAACCACAAGACAAAATCTTTCCCATTCTTTCTTCCCCTTTCCATAGACAGAGGAGCCTCTCCCCATGTCCAACACCACCACAGGCCTACAGGGAGTACTGCCAGGGTATCCCCCAAGGATTCGTCAGTCAGATTGTA
Organism: Mandrillus leucophaeus; assembly: GCF_000951045.1. Classification (NCBI taxonomy): domain Eukaryota; kingdom Metazoa; phylum Chordata; class Mammalia; order Primates; family Cercopithecidae; genus Mandrillus; species Mandrillus leucophaeus. The sequence continues at coordinate 5,067,234 of NW_012110141.1, read as the reverse complement.
GTGAATTCTGCCAGGGCTGTGACTCACCTTTCAGGGAAGTGGACTCCGCTGTGGCCCAGGATAGGTCCAGGATTGCTGTCCAAGAGCCAAGGCCTGGAATTGGGGACCCCAAGAGTCTGCTTGATGCTCTGCCTCACTGTGGCTGAGCTGTTACCTAAGCCAAAAAACAAGACTCTTTTATTTTTCCCTGTCTTTTCTGAAGCAGAAGAAGTCTTTCCTGGTAGCTACCACAGTTGTGAATACCCTTGGTCACACCTAAAGCCAACACATCTGAGTCTCACCAAAGGCCCATGATATGTACTACATGGCTATTGCTGCTGATTATTCCAGGACCTCAAGGCTTTTACGTCAGCAGATGATGGATCTTGCCAGGAATGGGTCCTTACCTTTAAGTCAGTGGGTTCCCTTCTGGCTGAGGATGTGTCTAGAAATTTCCAGGAGCTAATACCTGGAACAGGGGCCTCATGACTCTGACTGGTGCCCCGTCCTTCTGTAGCTAAGCCAGTATCCAAGTTTCAAGATAAAGTCCTCTTACCCTTCCCTCAAGAGGAAGGAAGGGGACTCTTTTGGAGATATGAGCTATGCTGCCTGGGTTTGGGGCGAGGAGTGGAACAAGCATTCCCTTAGCCACCCTGGCTGGTGTCTCAGTAGGTCACATGCCCCCCCATCCCCACCCCCGCCAAGTCCACTGGCTCTGAGCCCAGTTCAGCACTAGGTCTTGCCAAGAAGTTGCAGTCTTTGTGGCCTAGACTGCCTTTCAAGTTTATTTGGAGTCCCAGAGCACTTTATCCCATGGTGGTGAGGCTTGCTGAAACTCAAGTTCCAACCTCTGCCATGGGCAATTCCTCTCTTGCTAGGGCTGGTCTAAATGTTCCCTCTGTGGGTATCAGCTGAGTTCTGACTGGTGTTGGCAGCACTGAGTTCCAGTGCACAATCCCACAATCACTGTGCTCTGCCTTCCCCAAGCACACAGACTCTCTTTCCACACCATATGGCTGCTGCTGGGGGATGGGGGAGTGATGGTGTTGTCAATTCAAGACTGTCTTATCCACCCTCTTCAGTCCCTCTTTTAGTGATATGAAGTTAAACCACTTACTGTGATTGCTCTCTTGATTGTTGGTTCTTGGGAGGGTGCTTTTCTGTGTAGATGTTAAATTTGGTTTTCCTCCAGGGAGGACAATTAGTGCAGGCTTCTATTTGGACATCTTGCTCCACCTCCTCAACCCTACAAGCACTTTTGTGTTCATTTATTAAAATTATCTGTCTCAATCATCAGAAAGAATACATACGAATGACTCCTGGTCAGGCTTAGTGTCCTTACTCCCCCTTCCCAACAAACAAACTACCAAATGAACAAAGGATCACCTCTTCTGTGATAATCACTCTTCTGTGACAAGAATGTTTCGTGTTTGTCAGTAGAACTTTATTTCTTTAACTTTTGGACTCAGATCCTTATTCAACCCCAGGCATTCTGGGGAGATTGAAACTGTTGTCAGACATAGAAAAATGGATTTATTATTATATTTTTAGTCATTCATTCAGCCAGTCATTTGTTCATTATCTATTTATAGCAGTGTACTGCTCAATATCAGCTTCAACTAATATATTTGAAGCATATCCTGAAGGCAAAACCTGTGGGAGGTACCTGGATCACATATGAAGATGAATTAAACATAATTCTTGCTTTTCAAGAGCTAGTGATTCTTTAAGGGCATATAAAAAATGTAAGAATTAATCCACATCTTAGTGGTAGGGAAATTGATATTTATTTTATTACATTTCAAACAACTGGGCACACACATTGACTCATTGCAACTCTGGGTAGCTGCTGCTTCTGAGGCAGACATTTCCCTTCATCTACCTCCCTCAAGTATGTTCTAAATTTCCTACTCTTTATCTTACCTGGTTTTTATTCCCCAATTTGTCTCACATAGGCTCTGGAATTAGCCATTGCCAGAAGGGGTTCCCAGAGGTAATTGGCCTGTGTTTGGTCCAGTGATCTGGCCAAGACTTGATCTCATTACCACCTCTATCCTCAAAATGCTGCAACCACATGTGGACCTCCGAACAGGCCCCATGAAATATGCCAGCAGTGAGCCACTATTAGCTACTGGGCCCTGCAACTGAGCATGGTCCCAAAAGACATATGTGATAAGTACCAAACACATACCGGATTTCTCAAGGTTTAAAATGGAATGTAAAATTACAAAGAATTATTTTAAAAGAATATAAAATTGATCAATAGTAATTTTTAATGTTTTTAGATAGATTAAAATATTTAAATTGATTTATTTTTAATATGGCTCCTGGAAATTTAAACTTATATATATTTATGTGATACATATGTTTCATGACATTTAAAATGTAAAATTACACTATATTTTACTGCACAGTTCTGTAGTATGAGGGTCGGCAAACTTTTCCGGTAAATGTACAGATTGCAAATGTTTTTGGCATGGGGTTTGTAGGTAATACATAATGAACAAGAGCAGCTACATTGAGAATAGAACAGAACACGGAAGAGTCAGGATTTGGCCCAAGGCCATAATTTACAGAAACCTAATCTAATACCTAAAGCAATGGGTGAAGAACTCCCTCAGACATGCTGGTTTTCGTTGGTTTTTGAACCTCTTACTCTTTCTACTTAAGTCATTTTCACTAGCTCACACATGCATTCACACAGCTACCAGTAATCCCAGTAATGCTCTTGATTGGCCTGTCTCACATTTTACTATCTTGGAATTAAGGCATATGTGAGGGGCCCCAAAAGAAAGAGTCGTGAAAACAACTGATTTGCATACAAGGTGGAATAAGATTAATGTTAAAGCAAAGTGAGTGCTGTGGGAGCCCAGGAGGCTGTTGGATGGGCAGGGGATGGTGTCAATAAGTTTGTCAGCTTTTTCCTTGGGAGCACTCTTTGGAGGGTGGTCATGTATTTTTGTGTGTAGACTTTGTGTCTGTCAGATGCACATATTCTCTCATTTGCTCTTCAAAATCTGTGCTATGTTACTAAATCCATTCTAGAAGGAGACAATGACTTAGGATAAGTAATGTGTTTGAAGGAACATAGCTTGTAAGGAATGGAGCTGGGATCAGAACTGGAGTCTATCTGAGACCTAGGTTTATACATAGTCTTTTTTTCCTAAGTTGTACTACCTCCCATGAAGGTCCTGAATGTTTGAAGGTATAAGCAAAGTATCAAAATAGGACAAGAACTAAGAAAATTTCAGTTGGTCCTTAAGTCAGTTAATAAAGGCTATTGGAAGTACATGGTCTGGAATTAGCTTCTTTTCCCTAAATCGCCTATTTAGGTCAACTGGTAAATAGATCACACAAAAAAAGCAATATTTATTAATACTAAATTCAGTGACCAGAAAAGTAATGACATCTATTAACTATTCTAATGCACCTATGGCAGGATTTTCTAAAATCTAGTAGTCTAGATATCACCTTTGCAGAGAGCTGCTAGTGTCAAATACGGGATAAACTATGATTGACTCTTTTGGGTCCAGTTATTTAAAAACCAACACTAGAGGGACTTTTAAACATGTAATTTTTAAGGGAGCATTTTATTATACAATTCACCAGGCTGAAATAGATACAATAAACAATGAATTATAAAACAATGGGGACCTGATATCAACTTCTTTCTCACTAGTGAAAACTCAATCTGGTGGTTTTAAACCTCTTGGTGAGGAGTGAGGGGCATGGAAGGGAAATATAATCCATTTTGAAATTACAATAAAAATTTCCCCAGAAAAATGTAGCTTTGAACA
>NW_012110141.1:5046949-5063008 GCF_000951045.1 Mandrillus leucophaeus | reverse complement strand
CCACCTGTAAACACATTCTATGACCCCCTGACTTGAATGCATTGTCCATACATTCTGTCGATCCTCTTTTATAATCTCTGTTGGGCAGTCTGATTTGCCCAAGTTCACCCTGATTGGCCCTGGTTCTGAACGCCCAGATTAATGTTGTTCATACCATGTCAGTATCTAAAACAGTTTCTGAAACTCTGGAAAAATGTCTGTGATATTCTGTAGCACATGCTTAAACACTTGTGTCAAGAAGTGCCGTAGAAAGTTAACTGTAGGAGAGTGTGCAATGTTTAGTTATCCCAAGTGAGCAGCAAATGACAACAGTTTCTTTTTTCTGAGTTCAGGACAACTACTTATTCCTGTCAATGATCTAAATATCTTTAAATGACTAGGCTAGCTGATGCTATCACTTAAAAACTTGAGATACAGATTTAGAAAGTACAGACTGTCTCCAAAACTTACTACAGTTGACCATTAAGAGGTTCAGGAATATGTATACTATTTAAGAAATTAAAGCATACACTGATGAGTGCTGTTTCTTGTCAAATCTGTGAGGTACGTACTAAAATTTTTAGAAGGTTTTTAACAGCAATTGAGATCCATGAAAAAAAGCCCTCCCCTCATCTCCCAACCCCCACCCTCACCCCCAATAAACACACACAACCTTCTTTAAAAGTTTGGTAATTCTAAATAGATCCACTGCAAAGAAATGGAAACGCAGCCTCTTTCACTAGAAAATTTTGAGCACAATCATTACACAGCCATGAAACCACTGGTTGATAAGTTTCTCATTCTTTTAGAATTGGTTAAGTTAGCATTCATTGTGTAAAAGTCTCCTTGCCTGGTGAGCACTTAGTCCTCCAGTCTTTTGTACTCCTAGATTATATAGGACTTTGAATAGATTATGTAGCATTCATTGGACTGTGGACCTGCCTTTCTCAGTAGAATATACCTTTGGCCTTATCCATTTCGTATCCCCAACAAGATGGATAAACCATTGTGGACCTATGTACTGATATGTAAACACAAAGGCCCGAAGTAAAATTCATAACATTCTACCAAAAAAAATCACTATACTTTATTATTTTATGTAGATGAAAGTGTATTTTTGCTCTTTAGGCAATCGCCATGTGAAAGTGATTTAGGCATGGTGACTTGTGCATAATAGGTGTTCAATAAATGTGTTGTGTGTGTTGGATGAATGAGGTATGAGTTTCTATAAGAAGGACCAAAAGGGAATGGTCATTTCAGATAGCCAAGTGAAGGATGCAATGTCTGTAATGGAAAACTAAATTCATTCTTGGTGAGATTCCTTGGCAAATTTCATAGGTATGAAGAACTTTAGCAGCTAGATTGTCTAGGTTCAAATCTTGACACTGCTGTTTACGATGTTACCTTGGGCAAGTTATTTAATCATACTATGCTTTAATTTACTCATCTAAAAATGGTTGTAAAAATATATCTACCTAATACATTATATTTTTATGCTATTGTTATGATTAATTAATATAGAGAGAGTGCTGGACATGTAATGAGTGCTACATGAGAGTGTGTTGTCATTGTTGTTTTTGAGTCTGTATATCTGAGATAAAGAGAAATAAACAGACAAACTGTATGCCTGCTTCACTTCCCAAAATTCTATGTGCAGGATACACTGGGATTGTGTGGATAGGGAAAGTTGGAGACAGACCCAGACTGCTATAAATTAAAATTTAAATAACCACGTGTCCCTTTTCTTGTTTTACCATTAATCAAATTTTGCTTTAAGACATGATGACAATCAGTTAAGCAAAGCCATCTTATTGGAAAAAATTATTTATAGATAATCCTGACAGTCTGTGATTCAAGTGAATTAATTGGCAGCTTGACAAGGAGATATTTGGATGGAAACAGTGATCCTGTCTTTTCCAGGCCCCAATCACTCCAAGGTAGTGAGTTGAGTCCTAGAAGAGGATCTTGAATTCCTCCAGTATTCCAGGTCACTGTTAAGGACAGCTCAGCAGAAAGGCTCTGGAGGGGATGCTGTGGGCAAGACGCACTGTTGTTTAAGCTTCATGCCCACAATACCAGGTTCGTTTGTTTGTTTGGTTCCCCAGTGGATTTCCTCACTTTCCCCAGAGCAGAATGGTCTGTCTCAAAGAGCATCAGACTTCATCAGGACAGCTAGATTTCAATCCAGACTTAAAAACAATTGCTTTAAACCTTTAGATGTCAAAGTCTTTCCATTTCTCCTGGGCCCAGCATTTTATAAATGGCTTTAATCAACACACATTTTTATTGTGCACATTATAAGCACAGCACTGCACTAAATACCGTGGACAGAAATTCTGGCTTCACAGAGAAGTGATGAAGGTGTCTGGGTTGACTTCATTATGGGAGCCAAACGCTAAATATCCCTTCATTCCTTGTCCCCCAACCTCTGTCTGACACACACATACTTTAGTGCCTGCAAAAGTGTAAGAAGGTGACTGTTGCATGGCATATTTTGCTAAATATGACCATGAACCCTGTTACACTGTCTAGAGTTTACAGGAGAGAGAATGTTTGAAGAAAGGTCCACTGAGTATGCTTGTGCAAAACTCATCTTACAAGTTACAGCAATGGTATTTTCACGAAGGATGTCTTCTTGGGTGGTAGTGTGAAAGTATTTGCTGTTGCCCAAGGGATGATTCTATTATAGTTGTATTCAATTCAATCTATGAACATATGGTGAGCACCTAGTTATGAGTCCAGTGCTGTTAAGATACAGAATGATGAGTAAGATAGAAATTCATCTCTTAGAGAATTTACAGGGAAGAGGATCTAGCTAAATATGAATATGTCAGGTAGAGTACTGAGTTCAGTGCAAATGTGCTCTTTGCATGGCATTTCACTTTCCATTTAGCCCTATTGAGCAATTAACTAATTATGTACCTTTCTTTTCCTGTATGTGTCTAAAAGCTATTGTGGACATATTTACTGACATGTAAACACAAAGGCCCAAAGTAAAATTCATAACATTTTACAAAAATAGCTATACTTTATTATTTTATGTAGGTTAAAGTACAATATTTTCTCCTTTAGGCAATTGCAATGTGAAAGTGACTTGTAATCTTTGATTCCTTTACTTCTCCCCAAGAACTAGATGACTATGAGAGAGAAAATAAGTACAAAGATCTTTAAATGCATTTTATCTGTATGACAGTTACCTGTGAGATCAATTCATTCTAATATATGCACAAAAGAAGAATAATTAGTATTCCCATTAGTTAGAAGCCTATTTACAAAGTAATTGTTTGAACCAATTCTCTTGCTTTTAATAAACTCACATCTGTTCATAAACAACGAAGCATTTTTATAGATCCCTTAGTTGAGAGCAAAATTCTGTCAGCAATTTCATACTTCAGTTACAGTCAAGGTGTAGATTTTCACTTAAGCCATCAAATGCTTAGCTTTCACAATAGACATATACTAAATCTTTTTTCATGAAACTCTGCAGGTTCCAGGTTATTAACTTCTGATCCATCTTTAGCTATGCCATGTGCCTCTGTCCTCCCATGCTGTGAGCTGACTAGGGGCAGACATTCCCATGGCTTGTAAGTAACTTTGAGGGTCTCCCTGCCACTCAGTGATAGTCACTTCCTGCCTTTGTTCTGCCCTGAACTGTCTGTTCATCCTGGCATTAAACACAAACAGAATGGTCATAGAAAACTCTTTAAAGCAGTAAATGAGCAAGTGCCTTACACAATTAAAACTACCAGCAAAGAAAATCTTCAGTTCCTCACAAAAGTGGAACTGAGTTCTCTAGAGATTTCATTCAATTTTATTTTACACTTAAGTGAATCTGCCTCCTAAATTAGCTAATTTCCTAACCATGATCTAAAAAATTTCGTGTGTTCATTAGTAGTAATCCAAGAATGCATTCAGTTAAGACAAGTTCAAAGATAATCTTATTAAATTATGGTTTCTTCTGGAAGGAATCTCTTAAGCCACAACATAAGGGAAGTTTAGGCAGCTCTGTAATCCATCCCATGCATCCTAAAATTAAACTTGTAATTCTGTAATCCATCCCATGCATCCTAAAATTAAACTTGTAATTCTGATCAGCAATGAATTGCAAAGCAGAGCCCCCAAGTCTAACTTAACTTTGTAGGCTTTGGGGATAGGACTACCAGGAATGCCTGTTACAAACATACAGAAGCACCGTGAAAAAGACTGTTTTCACAGTTGGCTTATTTGCATGTTTTGCAACGTACACTCTTCAACATCTCCTCCATATATAAGCCCCATTCAGTGCCTTATTAACATACATTAAGAAGTAAATTTTTAAAAATTTGATTTCTAGTGCAAATGGCAGTAGTGTTGAGGGATACTCATCATTTAACAAATTTATGAACTATTAATTTCTGTCAGTGTTTATATTTAACACGAGTAGAACATTTTCCCTGCCCTCTTGGACCTTACAGTTTGGGGGTTTTTTTTGGTGAGAGAGAGTGAACAGATATCTGCAGTGAAGTAAAACAACAGAAAATGATAGAATTATGACAGTAGTGAAGAGGCTTCAGGTGCAAAATGGTAGCAGAATTTACCTGGAAAAGTGTAAGGACTCAGGGAAGCATCAAAGAGGAGAGACTATTTCATCTGACTTTGAAAGATGAGTTTCCAGGTCAGCAGGATGGGGAAGGAGGTTACAGGCAGAGAAACAGACAGAAGTAGAGATATGGAATTATAAGAATATGTGGAATATTCAGGAATAGGTTGTTAGTCCCATATGGTTGGAATGTAGGGCCCATGAAAGTGGAAGATGATAATACCTCTAAAGAAGGTTTGATAGTGCATCATGTTCAACAGTTTGGCCTTTAGCCTTCCAGTCCTCAGGAGCCATCAAAAATTTAAAAGAGAAGTGACAGAATATGATAAAATTTGAAAATGATGGATGGAGCCATCATAGAGAAAAACCTGTATAATTTGACAGCTATAGTTAGTATGTCTAGAGCAGCTGGTGAGCACTTGGGTTGTTTCTCCTTCTTGGCTCCTACAAATTATGCTGCTGTAAGTGTTTGAATGCGTCTTTGTGTGGACATATATTTTCATTACTCTTAAGCAGATACCCAGGGGTGGACATGCTGGGTTGTCTGATAAATGTATATTTAATTCTTAAAGAAACTTCCAAACTGTTCTTCTACTAAGATTTTTTGGAATGCCTGGACATTCTGATACATTAAACTGTGATTTATATTCCATTCCTACAACTATTGCTCCTTTTCCAACAAATCTCCTTTTCCCATCCTCTCAGTCTTCTCATTCTGGGGATGCTGGCAGCTTGCTATAGACCTTGTTTATTAATGTCAAATGAGTTGGAGGCATTTTTCTCCAACAAAGACAATAGTTACTCATTTCTGCATGTTTTAAGAAATTGGGAGTTTTGAGACAGTGGTTTGGAGAAAGCTTCTCATACCTCAAGTAAAATGACTTTGCTTTGAAACGTGGAGGCAGAAAATGAAACATTTAAAGAAGATGAAACATTTAAAGAAAAAAATTATCACAAAGTAGGATTTAGACTTAAATTTTCAAAGTAAATATAAATCTGCACGAAGCTCTGATGTGGCAAGCAGATTCTATTATATGTTTGTTGTATCAGGAAAAAAATAGGTTATTCTTGACTTTTTAAAAGTCAATGGATGATATCATTTATTTATACAAGAAGTAATTATAGGCCTAATGGAATTTCAGGGCCATCTTAGCTGCCTGGTCAGAATTTGAAAGTTGGAGATCTTTGTAGATATCTGTTGAGAACATCACCACCTCCTAATATGCTAAATAAATAATGTTTTCCATTCCTGTCATGTCTCTTTTATAAAAAGATGAAGTAAAAAAACAAAACAAAACAAAACACAGTATTGCTATTTATGATATTCCAAGGCTATAAAGTGAAAGAACTGATATTTTCCATTTCTGTCATATCTCTTCCTTAAAAAGAAGAAGTCAAAAAAAAAAAAACAAAAACATAGTATTGCTATTTATGATATCATTCCAAGGCTGTAAAATGTTTTTAAAACTTACTTGTTCTAAGCTTAAACATGATAAACCAAGGAAAGAATTAAAGTCAAATGTTTAGTACAAGCATTGGCTAACTAAGGCCCTAGGCAAAACCTAGCCTGCTGTTTTTTAGAGCTCACACACTGGGGATGGTATTTAAAATGTTTTTTAATGATTGAAAAAAAATCAGAAGGAGAATAATATTTAGTAACACATGAAAATTATATGAAATTTAAATTTTAGTATCTTCAAAGAAAATTTTATTGAAACACGGCCACACTCATTCCTATGCATATTATCTATGGCTGCATTCTGCTGCAGTGCCATAGTGGAATAGTTGCAACAGAGATTGTATGGCCTGTAAAGCTTAAATATTTCCTAGCTGGTCATTTAGAGAAAACATTTGTGGACATCTCATCTGTATATTCAACCATAAAACACTCTGGTCTTATACATCTGATTAAAAATAAATATATTATTTGACTCAGTATATTCCCTTAGAGGTTTCTTTTTCGTATAATACTTATTAACAAACTCAAGGAAACACTAATAATACACTGATTCTTTGTATTTTGTTTTAGTCAGGAGTCTAAATTAAAACCAAACATTGCACCGAACCTCAATATAAGGAACATGAAATCACAAGCCTGGACAATGTAATGAGTCTCTACAAAAGATAAAAATTATGTGGACTGGTGGTGCACACTTACAGTCCCAGCTATTCAGCAGGCAGAGATGGGAGGATGGCTTGAGCCTGGGAGGTTGAGGCTGCTGTGAGCCATGATCATGTCACTGTACTCCAGCCTGAGCAACAGGGTGATACCCTTTCTCAAGAAAAACAAACAAAAACAAAACAAAAATAAGGCACGAAATCAGCTCTGTTCAGGCTGAAGCACGGAGGCAGAGGATGAGCTCCACCTCTCTGTCTTACCGGCTAAGCTCTCCAACCTACCCCAACATCTTGGGGCCTTGTAGAATCCATTACAATTGAAGATCTATGGTTTACAAATGTAAGTTTATAAAATGGACTTTCAAGTTATATTCTATATAAAGGTTGTTAAGGGCTGAAGTGTTTCTCAAAAAGAAGTCCTAACCCACAGTACCTCAGAATGTGACCTTATTTGGAAATAGGATCATTGCAGATATAATGAGTGAAGTAAAAATGATGAGGTCACACTGAAGTAGAATGAGCCTTTAATTCCAGTAACTGATGTTCTTATAAAAAAGGGCAAATTTGAACATAGACACACGTATAGGGAGAATGCCATGTGAAGGCAGAAATCAAGGTGATACTTCTGCAAGCCAAAGCATGCCAAAGATTGCTAGCACATCACCAGAAGATAGGAGAGAAGCCCAGAACAGATTCTCTCAAACAGCCTTCAGAAGGAATCAGTCCTCCCAGCAATACCTTGATCTTGGACTTCTAGCTTCTCAAACTATGAGGCAATAAATTTCTATTGTTTTAAGTCACCTAATATGTGGCATTTTGTTACACAGCCCTAGGAAACAAATACATGGGACACTGAAACTTTCAATTGTCATTACTGTCTTTAGTACAGGACCCATGGAGAAAGCTGCTACTCTTCCTATTAAACACACACACACAATCATATAAGAGAACAATAACAAATGAAAGACAGAATGCATTTCAAAGGATTTTACCTTCTGGAATAGAAAAAGGAAGCAGAATGTCAGTGAACCTTCTTGGTACCATTGAGAAAGAGTCAAGGCATAGAGATCAAGGTTAATGACTGAGATTCCTGCAAGGCTTTGAAAAGCTGTGACTAGCTTGAATGTACTGTATTTTTTTTTCTACCTGTCTGATTTCTAATCATGAACAGAAGCAACACCCTCAAAAAGAAAAGATCTGCCAGAGAACGATTGTGTTCCCCCAAAATTCATATGCTCAAGCCTTAGCCCTCAATGTGACTGTATTTGGAAATAGGGTATGCAGGAGGTGATAAAAGTTAAATGAGGTCACAGGGTGAAGCCTTAATCCAATTGAGCTGGTGCCCTCTTAAGAAAATGAAGAGACACCAGAGTGTGTGCCCTCTTACGCTCTCTCACGCTCTGTCTGTCTCTGCCATGTGAGAACATAGCCAGAAGATGGCCCTCTATAAAGCAGGAACAGAACCCTCACCAGAAACTGAATTGGCTGGCACCTTAACCTTAGACTTTCCCTTTTCATCCCCCAGAATGGTGAGAAGCAGATTTCTGTTGTGTAAGCCATCCAATTCGTGGTGTTTTGTGATACCATACATGTAATACACTTACAAATTTATCCACACAAAAAAGTCCATGTGCCAACTGTGGAGAGAGCAACAATATCCTGTTCTTGGGCAACTGTATCCTACTCTTGAGGTGGTTAGGAAAAAGAACTTTTTACAAAGGAACTTTAAATGGGTCAAAACTCTGGGGCCTCTTGGAAATAAGGAAGGCTACCAGAGGGAGTCAGTATAGGACTGAGAAATGCTCCAGGGCAGTGGTCCTTGACCTTTTATGCACCAGGGACTGGTTTCGTGGAAGATAATTTTTCCACAGACCAGGGAGTGGTTCAGGGATGTTCTAAGGATGATTCAAGTGTATTACATGTATGGTATGCTTTATTTCTATTATAACATTGTAATATATAATGAAATAATGATGCAACTCACCAGAATGTAGAATCAGTGAGAGCCCTGAGCTTGTTTTCCTGCAACTAGGCAGCCCCATCTGGGGGTGATAGGAGACAGTGACAGATCACCAGGCGTTAGATACTCATAAAGAGCGTGCAACCTAGATCCTTCACATGTATGGTTCACAAAAGTGTTCCTGCTTCTATGAGAACCTAATGCTGCAGCTGATCTGACAGAGGCAGAACTTAGGCAGTAATGCAAGCCATAGGGAGTGGCTGTAAATACGGGGGAAGTTCCTCTGGGTCCCCTGTCACTCACCTCCTGCTGTGTAGCCCACTTCGTAACGGGGGAGGTGGGGTTGGGGACCCCTGTCCTGGGAAATGTACCCTTGGGATTCCCTAAAGTAGAAGTTGGCAAACTTTGTCCGTAGAGGACCAGCCCAGCTAGGAAGGATTTTAGGCTTTTTGTGCCATGTAGTCTCTGCTACAAGGTCTCAGTTCTGCCATTATAAAGTAAAAGCAGCCATAGACAAAATGTAAATGAATGAGCATGGCTGTATTCCAATAAAACTTTATTGATGGTCATTGACATTTAAATGTCATATAATTTTCATGTACCGTGAAACATTCTTCTTTTGAATTTTTCCAACTATTTAATAATGTAAAACCAGTCTTAGCTCATGGACTGGACAAAAAGAGGCAGCAGGCTGGATTTGGCCTATGGGCATTAGTTTGCAGCGCCTGCCACAGATACTTCCCCTCTGTCTCTATCAGCAGGTGCCTTTTGCCTCTCTCAGATTTTGCCAAGCTTACTGCTGTTTTTGGTGTGCCAGTATTTGGCAGATGTTACAGAGAAAATAAGATAGGCTCCAATACCTGGTATTGTTTTGTTTGAGATGACTTTGAAATTTTTGTTTCCTTTTGGTCCAATTGATTTGATAGAGAAGAAAACCAGTCAGTCAGTCTCTCTCTCTCTCTCTCTCTCTCTCTCTCTCTCTCTCTCTCTCTCTCTCCCCCCCCCCATCCCCCCACCCTCTCATTGCCTCTCTCCCACCTCCTTCCATTTTTCATGTAAAGCTCATTTCTTTGGTTTTATGTTTTAACTCATAAAATCATTTTTGGAATTGGTTTCCTCATCTGAGTGTTAAGATTTAAGAAATCATTTTGCTTATAAAAATGCCAGCACACATTCACTTCCTCATATAGAAGTGAAAAGCTTATTCCTTAAAATGCAAGCAGTTTTAGCAATTATGGTACATAATATAAATGAGGCATCTATTTGTTAATTACTCTTTCCCATTCTCCCATTGGCCAGAATTCCATTTCTAACTATGGCATATGAATAATTAAAGTCATTAAAGTCTCACGATTTACATTGTGTCCTGATGGGCTAAGACTTTACTATTCACTTAAGTTCATCACAAGTAAATAGTTGCATGGACTGCTATTAAAGTTGTGAGGTTTGTGCAACTGGAGATGTTTTAGGTTCTAGTTTTTCAAAATATGTGATAAAACTTCATAATTTTAAAAGCACAGAAGGTTACATGTATGTTTATATTTCCCTGACCATCTCAATTTTTAACTTGAAAAATGGGACAACAAAAGGGAGAATTATAGTATACAGTTTAGCAGATATAATTATTTAGAGATGATATTTTGGCCATCAGAACCATTCTTGTGTTAATAGCACTACTTTTAATGAATTTAGAGAACTTTCATATTCTTCTCTGTTTCTAAATGTTGATTACAATAATGTAAGTAGGATGTTTTATTTTGATTGACTTCAAAGATCTAAATAAACTCTTGGAAGCTGGTCTCACAAATAGTCAGTGTCAATTAACACAAACCAAACTTGGCCTTTGCGGAGCAATTTGAGCTGTTTATTCTTAACAATACCAACACCAACAACTGGTTGTAAATGTTCCACTGCAGGAATATTTTCCATTGACTTATATTCCTGTTTTTTGGGGTAAAGGATGAAAGTCTAGTATTTCACTCACTATTTCAAAAACTTTTCAGTACCTAAATTATTGACATTTTTTGTGAATGTTTTGCTCAAAATAGAATTTAAAACTGCAGCTAGTTGTACTCTTGCTGTTCCCTTTACTCTAGAAGTACCGTTTTGCAGTTACTTAGTGGTCAGTTCCAGCTAAGATGAGTGTCAATTGTTGTCAGTCAGGTATGCCAGATAAAAATACAGATGAATAGGTAAAACAGTGTTCTGTCTACCCTGTTCTTTGGCAAAACACCTGGATAACGTTAATTTTCTTTTCCAGTTCTCTTTCCTCTTCCCCTCCAGGGCTGAAGATGGAAGAACAAAACTAAACAGAATTGAAATAATTCTGGCCCTTCTCTGTCAGCTCCTTCTCTCCTTCCTTGCTCCTATAATGGAGGATGTATCACTCTAGGGGTTAACTGTAGAACTAAGAAGGATTTGGGGGACAAGGAAACAATTCTCATCAAAGAATAGCTCAGCATAATTTAGAGCAGTTAAGGAAAAAATAAAAGTGAAGTTAAGCTGTAAGGGGCCAAGGATAAAAATAAAAGAGATTGAAATGTAGCAATTCTCTATGTTCTTTTATATTGATTTTTCAAAAGGGCAAGGAAGATCTGTTGAAAAGCATTAAAAAGACCAACTGGTTTTATATGACATATTCAGAAATACTTTAAAGTTCATCTTCATTTTGAACAATATCTGATTCAAAAAGTTTGTGTAATTACATTATTCATTACTGTGTGGAGAATTTATAGCACTATACTATGTAATGCCAAATTTCCCACTGATGAATTAGCCAAATGATATGCAATATCTGTTACAAGATACATTCTGGATATCACATTTATCTCTTGTGCCAAAAATCACTTTAGGAGATAATGACCAATTTAGTGGGACACACTATCAAATATCTCAAGATGTTCTTTAATTTTGGTTTGTGAACTTGGCTATCACTTTGTTATACAGTGATCATCAATGACATTTAAATTATATCTTTGGTAGAGTTAAATTAGAAATTTAAATATGAGTAGGAATTACAGTGAGAAATAACTTTTATGAAAAAATTGAGCATAATTATTTTTAAATTAAATGTATTTTCTCATTCAAAAATGATGAAATATGTAACAGATGTATTATTTATCTCAGAAATGAGGTCTGTCATTGTTAGCAGCATGGTGTTTTTATGGTGTCTTAATCCTTTTATTTAAGAAAAATGAATTTTTATAGAAACTGGCTGTTTGATTTATAAAATTTTAAGGAAAAGCATTTTCATCCTAATCTCAGTTACCAGATGTATAGCACTGTGATAAACAGCTGGATTTTTAAAGTTAACACTTTATTTTATACTGGAAGCTACGCCTTCAGCCTCCTTGCTTAGCTTCTGCACCCAACTCAACTACTGATAAAAAGAACATCCCATGAGAACCGTCTAAGGTAGCCTTAGGTTCGTGAATTAGTCCTTGATGTAAATCAGAGAAATTGTTTGGTACATTTTAAGTCATTTTTCTTCTGCAAAGCATTCTGCAAAACAAGCAAGGGGAAATGATTCCCTAGTTAATAAATGGTGTTGGGAAAACTGGATAGCCATATGCGGAAAACTGAAACTGGACCTCTTCCTTACACCTTATATAAAAATTAACTCAGGATGGATTGAAGACTTCAATGTAAGACCTAAAACCATAAAAATCCTATAAGAAAACCTAGACAATACCACCAGGACATAGTTTTGGGCAAAGAGTTCATGACTAAACACCAAAAGCAATGGCAACACAAGCTAAAATTGACAAATGGGATCTAATTAAACTGAAGAACTTCTGCATAGAAGAAACTATCATCAGAGTGAACAGGCAGCCTACAGAATGGGAGAAAATTTTTGTAATCTACTCATCAGCAAAGGGCTAATATCCAGAATCTACAAGGAACTTAAATTTACAAGAAAACAACCCTATCAAAAAGTAGGTGAAGGATATGAACAGAAATTTTCAAAAGAAGACATTTATGTGGCCAGCAAACATATGAAAAAAATCTCATCACTGGTCATTAGAGAAATGCAAATCAAAACCACAATGAGATACCATCTCACGCCAGTTAGAATGGCGATCACTAAAAAGTCAGGAAACAACAGATGCTGGAGAGGATGTGGAGAAATAGGAACGCTTTTACACTGTTGGTGGGAGTGTAAATTAGTTAGTTCAACCATTGTGGAAGACAGTGTGGCGATTCCTCAAGGATGTAGAACCAGAAATACATTTGACCCAGCAATCCCACTACTGGGTATATACCCAAAGGATTATAAATCATTCTACTGTAAAGACACATGCAAATCTATGTATTTTCCTTACTTGATAAGCTTGCTTTTTAACCAAGTCACCTAATATTTCTCATCTCAAAACTCTCTTTTCCTTTAAAATTTTTGTAGAGTGTTTTCGGAATAAGAGCCAGAGTTTCATTTGCTTATTTTCTTCCTCTGAGGTGACTCTTTAACACTTTCATTTGTGCTGAAATCACAGTGTGCAAACACAGGGATTTACATCATTTCTCATGGAAACTATCAGTAGACAGTTCAATTTGCTCATTCTGATGACAGTCTCAGTCCAGAAACGTGTATTAATTTGTGTGAATGAATCACTTTCCACACTACACAAAATGTAAATGTGGGAAGAATGAGTAATTACTTCTTGAGCTGATATCTTCCTGACTATGTAGTAGATAATTCAAAATGTATCAGCATATGTTTCTAGGAAAGTGTATAATTAGTATAACTTTTATTTTGTCTGTGTCCTCAAACTACCCCTTATGTGTTTTCACACAACTACCCCTAATGTGTTTTAACACTTCACACAATATTGCACATACTTGTATTCAAAAAGTGTTTGGCCAACAAACTTGGCATGGATGCCATTTCATCTCTTTAACCCTCCCTCCCAGGTCCATTCCTTCTTACGTACTCTGTACCCCACTAGGTAAAAGAAGCACACCTAGGCATTGGCACTCTTAAAACTCAAACAAGTTTAGAGTAGAACGTGTTAAATTCATTTTAGGCTGAATGAGAAGCTGTTTTTTGAAGTTTTGAGAGTAAAAATAGTACTTATTTCATAGAAATAATCATTCTTGTTCCTCCTTTAACACTCCATCTTTGAAACGAGATTACTTTCATTTTTACTACAATATGTGGCACTGAATTGGAAGATGATGATGATGACGATGATGGCGATGGAGGAGGAGAAGCAGAAAAGAAGGAGGTGGAGGAGGAAGAGAAGGTGGAAGAATGATGAGAGCCAATACTTGTATAAACTCCCATACTGTGCCAGGTACTGTACAGAGTACCATGTGTATTAAATCATTTAATCCTCAGAACAACCCTAAGAGGTAGATATAACTGTAATCATCATTTTATAGATGAGGAAATTCAGACACAGAGAGGTCAAGTTACATGCCTAAGGTCACACAGCCAGTCAGTAGCATAACTGGGACTTCAACACAGACAGTCTCCAAAGTTATTCTTTCTAATATCATTTCTCAGTTTTACCCATCCCCTATTGGGCCTTTAAGATGTATTTTTGGCTAACTAAACAAGTGAGCAAATGAAAGCTTAAAACAGACTGGGCTGTATATCTATTGTGTTTTAGTACAAGATTAAGCACAGTAGATTTGATTACAACTTGCTGAGACATGTTAAGAGGGAAAAAGAGACAACACTAATATTGAATATGCATTGTGAGCCAGGCACAATGGTCCTGTGACAGGGATATTTTCCAGAGATGCAGATAAGGGAGAATGAAGCACAGAAAAGTTAATAAACATGCCCAAGGTGACATTATACGTGGTAAAACCAGCAATCTAACCGGCTCTGTCTTATTCAAAAGCTTGTCTGTTTCTCTGGAACTAGATCTTCCTTGGACAGTGAGTATCAGTTGGTGTAAACCAGAATAGCGGAACCATTTACAAATGTATGCTGGCCAAACCAAACACTTCCAGGAGGCAAACTCCAGGCCATCCATTTGCAACCTGGCTTTCAGTAATTGGCATTGTTTTCATACAGTCAGTGCTGTGGGAATGCTATAGCATTATTTACCGATCTGGGGACTTCTCTTTTGCTAAAAGAAAGTCATTATTCAATATTTATAATGCGTTTAAAGGACATTTTTCTAATACCCTGCGACATAGCAGGGTAAGCTACTTATGTAAGTTTTCTCATTTAATCCTTCTAACACCTCCATGAGGTAAGCTGTACTGTCAGGTTCAGCTTACTGATAAGGGTACAGATGAGCAAAGGGTTTTATAAGTGACATAGTTGGCATTCAGACCTGTGTAACTTGTCTCCAGAGGCTAAGCTCTTAAAAATTATGCTTCTCTAAAATGTTACAATGAGGAGACTGAAGTTTACCAACTGACATACCGTCCTGCATTGTCCGAGTACCTGGGCCCATTAGTCTTCCCATGAGGTTTCTGTGTACCTGCCACTCCATACCTAGAAAGAGGCTCAAAATAAACGCAAACCAAAAGGCAGGAGGTGTTAAAAGTAATAACCTGAAATTTCTCCTATTCTGCCTATGAAGTCCATGTCAGAGCACTCTATAACAAGGTCCTATTAAAGCATTAGTGACTAAGGCCTCTTGTGAGGGGTACAGAAAGGCCCAGCTTCTACTCCATCCTGCTTTAGAGCAAACAGTTTTGTGTAAAAGCAACTGCATTCGTAAACAAGGGCTCGAAATCCTGTTCATATCCTAGTTTTCTTTGGAAACACATATAAGTCCTACAAATGCTGCTAAATAACATTTAAAGGAAAGAAAAAGAAGTACCCTGTTATTAGATCTGAATTTAGTTTAACAGGAAGTTAGCTGACAGGTGGCAATTAGAAAAAGAAACACTGGAGGATGCTTGGGGTCAGAGATGGAGGAGAGGGGAGAGAAGCAGAACAGTTCAATTCACAGGGAATAAGTAGGAAATGTGGCAAAATACACAGGATCATGATAATGGAAAATGCAGATATTAGACTCCATGATGTTAAGGTAGATATGCAAATATTGAATATGCACATGGACAGGGACCAGAGGACAATAAAGATAAATACAATTTAAAAAATGAGATGAAGGGAAGACTTTTGAAAATTGAGTAGATTCATGATAAAATCCAAATGAAAAAAAATGAATTTCGTGATTGAATGTGAGTGACTTTTTTGGGCCATAATTTCAATGCTATCAGAAATAAATTAAAAAATAAAAACAATTAAGACCCAGAGATTGGGAAATCAAATAAATATACCACAAGTAGAGCAAAGAAGTACAAAACACTAATTATATATATATTATAAATATAAATGGTCATAATTTTTTAGTTCAGAATTAAAGAGAAGGAGGAAATAGCCTTTTACATTTGCTCACATATTTGCCAATTATGGTGACGTCATAACTTCACATAGCTCTAAATTTTTATCTGATGT
>NW_012110141.1:5010989-5046894 GCF_000951045.1 Mandrillus leucophaeus | reverse complement strand
TATGTGAGTAAACTCATGTCACAGAGATTTGATGTACAGATTATTTCATCACCCAGGTACTAAGTCTAGTACCCAATACTTATTTTTTGTGCTTCTCTCCCTCCTCCAAAGGGTGGCTCCTCTCCATCCTCTGGTAGACCCCAGTGTGTGTTGTTCCCCTCTTTGTGTCCATGTGTTCTAATAATTTGGCTCCCACTTATAAGTGAGAACATGCAGTATTTGGTTTTCTGTTCCTGTGTTAGCTTGCTAAGGATAATGGCCCTTAGCTCTATCCGTGTTTCTGCAAAGGACATGATCTCATTCTTTTTTATGACTGCATAGTATTCCATCGTGTATATATATCACATTTTCTTATCCCAGTCTTCCACTGATGGGCGTTAGGTCTTTGCTATTGTGAATAGTGCTACAGTGAACATATTCATGCATGTATCACTATGATGGAACAATTTATATTCATTTGGATACATAGCTGGTAATGGGATTGCTGGGTTGAATGGTAGTTCTATTTTTAGCTCTTTGAGGAATCTCCACACTATATTCTACAATGATTGAACTAATTTATACTCCCACCAACAGTGTACACATGTTTTCTATTCTTAACAACCTCACCGGCACCTGTTATTTGTTGACATTTTAATAATAGCCATTTTGACTGGTATGAGACGGTATCTTACAGTGATATGGAGCTTTTCTTCATATGCTTGTTGGCCGCATGTATGTCGTCTTTGGAAAATTGTCTGTTCATGTTCTCTGCCTGCTTTTTTATGGGGTTGGTTTTTTTTTCTTGTAAATTTGTTTAAGTTCCTTCTAGATGCTAGATATTAGACCTTTGTCAGATGCGTAATTTGCAAAAATGTTCTCCCATTCTGTGGGTTGTCTGTTCATTCTGTTGACAGTTTCTTTTGCTGTACAGAAGCTCTTCAGTTAAATTAGATTTATTAGGTTTTGCTTTGCTGCAATTGATCTTGGTATCTTCGTCATGAAATTTGTACCAATTTCTATGTCCAGAATGGTATTTCCTAGGTTGTCTCTCAGGGTTAAAATAATATTCTTTAATGTGATGATCTAAATTGCTTCTTTATACTTAATGAAATGAGAGATGCTGTGTCACTGTTTCTTTCGGTGATATATATGTCACGATCCTTAAGGACTTACTTAGAAATTGATTCAAAGTGATTATTCTTGGTGTTTTTGTCGTATAGATTTTGGTAACATATGATTGTTTTTTTGAGTTTAGCTAAGTTCTTAGATCTAATTGAAATTAAAGGTTTTCTTCTTCTTCCCCACCCCCTTTTCTTTTAAATAACTGTTGCATACTCCTGATGGTAGAGTATGCTTTTAATACTGTAGTGCGACCAGTTGTTTATGGCTAAAAAATCTTTTCCAATGCATGTGTATTACTTAAGGTAAAGTTTGGTGCTGTGGCAGGTAAATTCAGTGATTTCACACAGTAGGAATTTACCTCTCACTTGCATCAGAGTTCAGTATATTCCTGGTTGGGCGGCTCTCCCACAGACAGTGATTCAGGGACCCAGTCTCTTTCCATCTTCTAGTTTTACTATCATCTTATTATGATGCCCAGGCTCACTTTGGGGACTCCAGCTGGATCACCTGTGGGAGCTTTCATAGACCAACTGGATCCAGAAGTGGAATGCAATCTTTTGCCCAGTTCTACTGGCTAAAATTCAGCAACAGGGCCATACCTAACTTAAAGAGGAGTTAGGAAACATAGTCTAGCTATGTATCAAGGAAGAAGAGGAAACACGGTATATGGAACACATAGTCTCTGTCACAATCATTCCTCCTGGTTGTCATATACCTATTTCACTCTTCCTCCCACGTATGAATACACTTACCTTCTCCCAAGAGAAACCCTAAACTATTAGAAAGAGCCATCAAACACTAAATAAAAATTCCGGTGATCTATAATTGTAAATTGGATTTCCTAATTTAGTAGAAAAGAGTGGGAATGGAGGGAATCTGATTCAAACCACCCATTATGGTGACAGATTGCAAAAATTAGAAGCAGTGTCATGTAAAACAATGTAAAACAAATTTCAACATCACCTACACTTGTAAAAAGGATTATTTTTTCATTTTAAAATTTGTGTATGTGTATGCATATTTATTTTAACTTTACCTCACTTTGGTGGTTTGGGTGCACATTGAGTGATCATTAACTGGTGTTTTAATGAATGATGAAAATGTGAGATACACATAAAACCTTATAATAGGGAATTGAACTCCAGTTACAGGAAGTGATTTGTCCATATCAAACCACTTATGAGTAGTGTATTTTCCATAGTCCACACTGCCTTTCTGCAGTTTAGATTTCTTACGTGGAATCCAGTGGATGGCAACATCATCCACTGACTCAGGTAATACAAGAGAATAAAAAAGTTAAGTTTGGAGAACAAAAAGGACAATTTTGTGTTTTGTTTTGGACTTAGAGAGTTTGAGATAATAGTAAGGTTTTGTGGACAGATTTAATAGATAATTTAAATTTCAGTTTCAGAGACTGATAGAAAGTTGAGGGTTGGAGATATAAAGGAAGTTAGCAGCATGATAGTGTCATTTGAATTGAATAGGGGAAAATCGGCATTTTAGGGGGTGCTGGTTGAGACAAAGGAGAATGAGAAATAGGAGATTTGGGAATCTGAATTCATTAAAGAATCAAGCTTGAGAAGAGAGTTTGAATAGGAGAGCATAAAGTCATGAGATTTATGAAAAGAGGATGAGCAACAGTATCAAATACTGAGTGGAGTCCCACAGGACACTAGTGACTTTTTTCAAATGTTTACAGGAGAGTCAAGGAGGTGGAAGACGTTAAATGGACTGAGAAGCAGAGCAGGGAGTGAAAGGAAGTGATGACCACATGGGAGAAATTAGAGAGGGAAATGATTCCATGTGATTATAGAGAAAATGGGATGAAGGAAAGACTTTTGAAAATTGAGTAGATTCACGATAAACTCCAAAGTAATTTCCTGTCACCTTTGGGGAGATGTCTCTAGTGTCATAAATGGCTTTTAAATAGCCATTAATATTATCTCCTTAAAGATAATTTAAAGCTAAAGTTACACATACACCATATGTACACAATTCATTTCCCTTCAGCTTTATTGAGATTTAATTGACAAAAATGATATGTATTTGACAACATGATGTCTCAGCATATTTATCCACTGTGAAATTACCACAATCAAGCTAATTAATATATCCATCTAAAACCACTAGAAGAAAACATAGGGGGAAAGTTCTACAGCAATGATCTTGGCAATAAGTTTTTTGGGTATGACACCAAAAGCATGAAGCAAAAATAAACAATTGGGACTACATCAACCGAAAAAGTTCATGCAGAGCAAAAGAAACAATCAACAGAATAAAAAGGCAACCTAGAGAATAGGAGAAAATATTTGCAAGCCGTGTATCTGATAAGGGGTTAATATTCAAAATATTTAAGGAAGTCACACGACTAAATAGCAAAACAAAATAATTAAAAAATGGGCAAAGAACATGAATAATCACTTTTCCAAAGAAGGCATACAAATAGCCAACAAATATGTGAAAACATGCTCAACATCACTAATCATCAGGGAAATGCAAATAAAAACCACAATGAGATATCAGCTCATCTCTTTTAGGATGACTGCTACCAAAATGTCAAAAGATAACACATGCAATTCTGTCATAAATTCCCTTAAAAAATGTTTACTCATTTATTAGTGTC
The DNA here is from genome assembly GCF_000951045.1 of Mandrillus leucophaeus. Lineage (NCBI taxonomy): Eukaryota > Metazoa > Chordata > Mammalia > Primates > Cercopithecidae > Mandrillus > Mandrillus leucophaeus. The sequence continues at coordinate 5,043,167 of NW_012110141.1, read as the reverse complement.
CTTCATCTCGACCCTTAAATTGCCAAATTGCTTTCAGAGAGCAAAACTTCATGCCTTGTCATAATTCTCATGACTTTACTCTCTCTTATTCATTCAAACTCTCTTCTCAGGCTTAGATTCTTTAACGGATTCAAATTCCCAAATCTCCCCTCTTCAAAAGCCTAGATTTGGAAGAACATTAAAAGTGCTATATAATAGCGAGTATCACAGTGATATCCTTTGGATGTCTTATTCAATATGTGCTTTTGCTATAATATATTTACATAAGGATTTAAGCCACTGTCTTCTTTAAGCTCAGACATAAAGGTTACCGTATATGAGATACATGTTGCTTCCTTTAGTTGAAGACTAAAAAAGCAGAGCAAGAAAGTAACATGTTTATTAGAATGTTCCATTTAGTGCCATGTGAGGGAGTAAAGCAGATAGTTACCTCCCCCTTCACTCTCCAGGTCAGGAAGGCAAAGGTAATTCACCTCACAGATAAGACATCACCCTGAAGCAGACGCTACCAGCGGCTGAAAGTTACACTTCAGTTTTCTGATCCTTGATGATGTGGTGGGTTTTAAAAAAATACTATTCTGTTGTTTCTTAAGGGACTCTGTACAGGTTAAAGTTATAATAATTTGCTCTACAGTGAGAAAAAAAAGTATATTTTAAAAAGAACTGCTCCAAATTGACAAAACAGCAATGCTTAAAAATGGTTTTTATCCTGTAGGCTGGCAGAGAAGTATAGGGCAGTCTAGTACAGAAGTGCTTAAATTGGCTGTCACTGGGGTCCAGACATTTGGGTGGTATAAAGAACTCAAAGTTGAAGAATTAATGAGACCATATGAGCAAAAATAAATGAAAAAGAAGGACGACAAATACATAAGTGTTGCAAGGAAGTAGAGCATTAGTTGAAAGCTTCTAGTGCAGACCATGAGCTAGGGAGAAATGGAAGTGAGCTGGAGAGGTTAGCTATGGAAAGCATTGTGGAAGAAAGTGAACTTGAAAAGGTGTTTGGAAGAAAGTGAACTTGAAAAGGTGTTTGAAAGAAAGGCAAGCAGCCTTTGTCTTTATAGACAAAAAACCAACAAACAATGACACAGAGTCTTGTTTTATTTAAAATTTACAGTGTCTGCTGTGTATCCAGCACCACGCTGGCCACTGAGGGTAGAGAAGAGTTGAAGTCAGAAATTACAGACCCATTCAGTACAGCTTTATGTTTAAGAGGGCTCGGAATCAGTATTCAAATTCTGGCTACATTATTTTCAGGGTGTGTGGCCTTAGGAAAGTTACAGTATCATTTGACTTTCCTTATTTCTAAATCTAAGACAATGGCTCCCTGGTGGGGGTGGGGGCTATGGTAAGGAATACATGGGAAAATATGTCTAAACTTTTAAACAGTGTCTGGTGTTTATATAGTAAATGCTCAGAGAATGGATATTGTTTTGCTTGGATTGAAGCTTATGGCTAGTGAAACAGAAGGAGATTTCACTAGAGTGTTTGGTTTGCAGGCAACCTATGAATGGCCTTCATTGCTGGTCTAGGAATTTGAACACATTCTTTAAGTCGTAGAGTCCTTACAGGACATTGCCCAGGTGAATATCATGATCAGAGTGGTTATGTAATAGCTGGATTAGAACAGAGGACATGGCATTCAGTTGGCTAATAATGCTTGACATCCTGGAATAAGTCGTATCATAGTTTTCTGTTTTTAGGAAGATGTGGAGACCCTATTTTAAGAAGAAAGGTACAACATGAATTTAAGCAATTTATAACATGATCCTAAAGAGTTTTTTGAAGTGTTTATACAAAATTAAACATTCCCTTTATCCCACTCTTAATCATCCTGCCTATCCCTCATTATAAAGAAGCCCTAGATATCTGAAAGGCTTCTATGTTTTCAGATATTTTATAAATAAAATTATTGGATGTGGGAAAAGATTGTTGTCATTAAACTAATTGCGCTAAATCTCTGTAGCAAAAGTTTTAATATGATATTTGGATATTAATGGGAGTGTTAATTGATATAAAAGGACTAGTACTCACTCGGCAAATATCAATTTAATGCTTATTATTTATTTAGGTATGTGTACAAGTTCTTTAAAAACAGATGGACTGACCTGCTTTGTTCAGTGTGTTAGGTACTTGTGGATCTCAACTCAAATGGGGATAATAGTATCACTGCTGCCTTGCCTACACTGCGCAGCTGTGTGAAGTGACATGGATCTGCTCATGCCTTGTATATTAAGCTGTCAACACCACTGAGCCCATATGCTTTTAGACAAAAGGTATTTGGTTTGCTCTTTCAAATCTCCACATCTCTGGCCATTGGGGAAATCAATTTGTAACTTGAAATATATAAAAGTGACACAAAAATCAAGATAACAAAAACAAATCCTCATTGATGTTGCAGATTTTTCTCTGCTTGCTGTAGGCTGCAGACAAATTTTTATATGAATAGCACATGTGAGTGGAAACACTGTATATGACTGTTGATATGTAAAGTCTTGGAGATAGAAGATTTGAAAACCACATTAGAGGTATATGTTATCAAGAAGTATATAATCCTATTGGATGGGGATAGATACTCAAATAAGATACATACATCTAGAGCTGAGTTGAGACATATACAGAGTGTTATGGGAATGAAAGACGAGGAATAAGGATTAAGGGGTAGAAGAGATGTTTCAGTTGGGCCTTCAGGGATGAACAGGTATTTGATAAGTGAGTGGTTGTGTGGGGAGAATGAAATCGTCCTAGACAGAAGGGGTAGCTTGGTGACAAGTACAAAGACACGAAAAAGGGATAGCCCTCAGGAAGCCGTGAAGGGCCAGGTAGAATGGAGCTCAGGAGTGATAAGATTAAAACACAAAAGCTGAGATAGTTTGAGCATGCAAATAATCCTATCTTGGGGGCAAAAGAATTTGTACATCCAATAAATGAACAATACAGACAGCAGCTTAAGGATGGGTGTATATGCATGTGTGTTAGTACCCAGTATTGTAACATATAGGTAATTTTGTTTAAAACAACATACATATACAAATGTACCATATGTGCAGTTCAAGGACAAGCCCACCACTCAGTGTTGGAAACAAAAAGCTGAATATATTGTTCATTACGCAAGGGAAAGCTCTACTCCTAAAGCACAGTGAACAAAGTAAGTGGATGATCTTGTGCAGACTTTGGAGAAGTCTTTTTCTTTTTGGGAGTTTGAGTTTAAAGGTCTTTTAGAAGTAGGAGTGTTTAGGGACTGGCCAATCTTTATCCCAGAAATTCTAAACATCAGAGAGAGACAATTCCTGATTGATGTTCAGAAGTCTCGTTATTGAAGTGGTATTGGCACATATTGATGACCAGTCTCAAAATTATCATATGTTCAAGGCTTGAGAATGAGAACAATCAGTGTCTGTCTGTCTTGAATTTGTAAAACAGATCTTTTTCCTCAATGGACATGCCCACAAAATATCACAAGAATATTAAAATAGGAATTTTACACATTTGTATATGCCACTGTGCTTATTACTTTATATACGTCCTCTTATTTAATCCTTGTTTCAATTTTAAGAGATAGATATTATTTCTTCCTTTTACAGGATAAAAAAGGAAAAGAAGTTATTGAGTAACTGGTTCACTGTCACAAAGCTAGTAAGTCACTAATTTGACTCATTTGCAGGTAAGAAGCATCATGGCTTCTGGGTCATGTAGACTTGGGTGTCTGGGAGGCAGTGCTGAGAGGTCTGCCTTAGGGCAGTAGGTATTTGAGAGACGTGAACTCTTTCCCCAGCTGCTGGGCTAAGTCTAAAACCCTGTCTCCCAAGACTCTTCAAACTCAGTGGTTCAGTGTTTCTATGATGCAACATTATAATAATTATTATAGTATTTATAATAATCAATACCATATGGTAGTGTCAAAAATATCCACAGATTAAACAAGAAGGGGAAAATATAAAATCAGTTGTATGCAATGATTCTAGTGATATAAACCTCTATAGGCACATGGTTTGCCTATGAATAGCAACTCTATAAATGGGCACTGTTATTAGGCCAATTTGATATTTTTAATATAAAAATTTTCCTTTTCCTAATCACATTGGAAAATATGAAGATGCTTGATGGTATCCAGTGTTATCAAGGATGTGGGGGAGCATGCGCTGTCACACAGCACTGCCAGAAGTATAAACTGGTGCAGTCTTTCAGGAAAGCAGTTTGACATTTACCACAAGAATTAAACATAAGCAAAAGTGTTATTTAGCACATCTCCTTCCAGAAATGTATTGTATAGACAGACTTGCACTTGTGCCCAAAGGAAGGTGTGCAAGGGTGTTTATTAAAGTTGTCTGTAATAGAAAGAAATGGAAAGAACCTAAATGTTCATCAAAAGAGGAGTGCTAAATAAATTATTTTAGAACTATAGAATTGAATACTGTTTAACTTTTTCAAAAAATGCAAGATTGATCTGTCGATCTGTCTATCTGTTTGTCTTGAAGATATGTTCAAAGAGTGTTGCAGAAGAATATGGAGAATATATTCCCTTTTGTGTATGAAAACTATATTCATATATATGATCATATATTCTTGGACTATGTCTGAAGAAATAACAAAATTAGGAGTGGCCAGCTTTTGGTAATGCAGAAACACAGGAGGCTTTTAGGTTTTGTTCAGTAATCTTCTGTATTGATTGAGTTTATTTTATAAAGACTGTATATTTTTTAAATAAAAATAAACCTTGGGTTAAAAAAAAAAATCTCTGTTACTGTTTTAATTCCTAAAATGACCCTATGTTTCCAGCTTTGTTAATGCCAATCGTCCTATCCCAGTTTCCCCAGAATTCTTGATAGAGTGAGTGGGAAAAGGGGCATCTGCCTGGGTAAGAGATGAAGAGAGCATATCCTTCTCTATTCTGCCATCCCTTTTTCTAGCTTTTGAGGCCTTTGCTTAGGGCTGAGCACCCAGGAAGATGTGGAGGAATAAGAAGAAGTGGGTAGACTTTTGTTGGCACTGTGACTAGGAATTTCCTGGAGGGAAGAGAGAACTTCAAACTATGTATTGAAACAGAATTCAGTTGGATTAAACTATGTAGAACAAATAATTATGATGCCAGTATACTTCCTTATGAATGTAGATTAACCAATTAGAAATGAGGGAATAATTTAATTTAATTGAACTGAAGTTTAACTTGATCTAATCGATGAAGAAATTTAGTACTGTTAAAAAGATATTCAAAGGCTTGTTTAATCTGCTGTATAGAATTGCTATTAAAGATTTCGTGAGCTCATTGTTGGTATCAAACATGCTAGTAATTACACATCAGACTTACCTGATTATGCCTACATGATAATACACTATCATATATTATTTTTAAGAAGAGTTGCTAATTATTAGGGAAAATATCTTCATGAGATTCTTTTTAAAACTCTGTGACATGCTCCCATTTGTTCATAGATGAGTTGACATAACAAGAGACTTTTTGCTAGCTCATCTTCATGTGCAAAGCATCAGTCCGACAATAATATATGTAAGAAAAACTTGAAGATTTTATGGACAGTCAAATCTGTTCTTTTTACAGGAACTAAGTATAACAATAGCTCCTAATATGTTTCTAATACTTTCTGTACATTGTCTCTAATATATCTCTAATTAGTAATCTCACACATTTTCATAAAATCCTAACAGATTTCATCCTTAATCTTGATCTGGGCTGACCACATATTGCCATGATTTATTTGTATATATTTTTTTAGACACAGTGCATCTTTGGATATCAATCTTTCTGGAAGCAAATTCACGAACTAAATGCCCTTGGAGACAGGAAGCTAAGATACACATAGAATTTGCCTTAAAAAACATACAGTATAAGACCAGAGCAGAGAGGGCATGAATTTAAGAAGAAAGAGAGGAGTGAGTAACCTTAATAATATGACTACTTAGATTTTTCAAATGTTATAGTTTGCAGATAGTTTAAATGCATTGGTTAGTAGTTAATTTCTGAAATGTTTTTAATGTAGTAAATAACCTAGGAACTAAACGCAGTTTCTAGGTTGAAATCATAACCTTCCATAGCTTGGCATGTGACCTTTCTTGGAAATACGGTAATTGCAAATATAATTAAGATGAGGCCATAGTGGAGTAGGATGAGCTCCTAGTCTAATCTGATTGGCATCCTTATAAAAAGATAGTCCTGTGAAGGTTGAGAGGCACAAGGTGAATGCTATGTGGAGGATGCCGTGAAGGCAGAGGTTAGAGTTATGCAGCTGCAAACCAACAAGTACTAGATTTTCAGCAAACCACCAGAAGCTAGGAAGAGGCAAAGAAGGATTCCCCTCTTCGTTTCAGAGACAGCATGGCCTTAATTCTGAACTTTTAGCCTCCAATATTGTGAGACAATAAATTTCTGCTGTATTAAGCCACTCTGTTTGTCGTACTTTGTTAATGCAGCACTAGGAAGTGAATAACCCATGAATATGTGATTATGATGTTCTTCATAGGCACACGTCCATTCTCTGTAAGGTGCTCCGGCTCATTAGAGTGACCACTGAGCTCAAGGATGAGATGCCTTTCCTCTCTAGCTTCAGTTTCCTGATCTGTAAAATATTTAGACAACTACCAAAAGGAGTGTCATATGCAATGAGACTACACATAAAACACAGCACAGAGCTTGGAATATAATAGATGCATAGTAAATAAACACGAATTCTGTCACATTACCTTGCTTTAAATCGTGCAAGGCAGCAGATTGCTCCAGGAGAAGCTTTGTTCAAAGGCTGTCCTCATTAGCCTTTGAGTGAGAGAAGCCAGGTCTATGTCAGTAACAGGGTATACTTCTTACTTGGCCTAAACAGCCAAGAAACAAACAAAGAGGGTGTATCTACTTCCAAAGTAAGCTGCTTTGGTTTTTGTTTTGTTACTGTTTCTGTTTTGTTTTTGGCTACTCTACATGAAAATAAAGATATTTGTAGAATTGCTGCAAGTGAATGTCTTTCCTTTAGATAAAGGGATGGGATCATGCTTTTCAACGGTCAGAATCAGGGAAGAAAAGTGTGGAAATGAATAGCTGTGGTTACACTTAATTTTATATGCAGGATTGCTCTGAACTGATTTTTTCCCTAATGTCTCCTCTCTCCTTTCATGCATCATTTACACACTGGATTTTTATTACTTCAGAGTGTGTGGCTTCCCCCACAGCACCTTTTTTACCCTAAAGAGTTCTCTCCAGTTCACTGAAGAGCCATCTTTGAAAAGACACATGTTTTCTCTGAGCAGGCACTTAGCTCATCAGTGCATATGCGTTCATATCTGCTTGTTACAGAAGACTGACCAGTCTTAGGCTGGGCATCCTACATCTTGGCATCTGCTGTTCTAATTTGTGTATTTTTGTGTGTGTGTGTGTGTTTGTATATGTGTGTTGACAGCCTATTTCTTACTCATTCCCTCCCTTTATTATAAGAGGGAAACAAACATCTTTATCACTTACACGTGAGACTCAGGTGTGCATTCCTCTGGCCTAAGCAACACATGAAATTAAATTTGGATGAGCACGGAAAGCTGTTGTCAGGCCCTTGCCTGAGAGCAAGTTTTAATGGGTCAGAGATGGAAGTGAGCATAAGGAGAAAAAAATGGGGCAACAAGACAGAAGAAAAAGCAAAAATGGAGACTGCTCATGAGAATGTTTTGCCTCCTTCATAATGTTGCCGGAGGCTAGTTGTAGATTAACACTCCACAGCAAGAAAATAGTCCACCTGCTGTATGCAGACAAGGAATCCGCTCAATACTGTCATTATAGAGACCAATTACGGAAGGAATCAAGGACTAACAGATACTGAGAGAAGCCCAGGTCACTTCCATTTTGGGGGCTTTGATAATGTTGAAGAGAAAAAAGAGAAGAGAACCCAAAAGGAGAAAATAAAAGTCAAAACCAGGTCATCAAACTGTAGTATGGTTTACATGTTTTCCTACAGGTTAACACTCCTTTCCTATAGGGAGAAAGCCAAAAGTCTCAATTTGAGGCCCTTACTAGGAATGAGCATTGGGTAAAGTGTTGTTCTTGCAACCCCCGTGCCAGACCCTGACATCGATACCATTAGCTATCCTTTGATCCAGTTCCATATGGTATGTTTGAGAGCCATTGTTCTTAGGTAATAGCAATATCTCATCATGTGAGGTATTCCTCACTTTTTTTCTGATACCCACACACTGGTAATATCTGGAAGAGCACCCCTAATAGCTGTGTCTGGAGATTTGCATTAAAAATCTGACTGCCTGCCTGGATTCTGGCTGAGCTGATGAAGGGGCTTGACATTTCCTGGCAAGGGTGTGAGAGATGTGGCAAAGCTGTGGTGCTGTTGATCTGTGTTCATTCAGTGGGGGCCTGAATGAATTGCTTCTGAATTTTTGGATACTGTGTATGGTAATGGGCAAATGAGTGAGGCCTGAAAGATTTTAACTGTGCTTTCTTCTACTACTCTTTGGCCTCCATTCTCACAGAGGAAACCTCCTGTTGCTTTTTATTTCAAATGCCCCCATAGTTTAAACTGTGATAGATATAACTGTTAAAGAATTGAGGAAAATGAGAAAATGATCCCACCTGTATTGTTCATATTATTAGTATGTTCAGAGAGCAGTCTTATTACCTGCAAGAATATGATAGAAACTCAAGAAGGGAAGATTTTCCCAGCTGTGTGTATTTAGATGTAAAAGTATCCCAAATAAATCTTTCATACATATTGGGAAATTAGCATGAAATTAATAAAGCTTGGAAAAGAATAGGTTAGTATATAATAATACATACGCAGTACAACTGTGCTTGGCTAGGACTGTTGTCAGGGTGATTTGCAGGAGAAGCAGCCAATAATTGTAATAAGACAGGAAATTAAAAAGCAGAAGAGGAAAGACATTTTCAAAGTGGCTGGATGGCTAGAGGAGAAATGCCTCCAGCATTGCCACATTGAGGAGAACTTCCAAGAAAAAGATCTGATTCAAGAGACATGTTTTTCTTCTCTGTTCCTCTACTTTCATTATCCTTAGAGAACTTGGCAGGAGATGAACAGGTGGTGGTGAGGACAAAATGCACAGTAAATGCCATGGTCTTGACCTTGCAGAGTTTGTGTGGATCTAGTAGGACACACATAAGTTCTGCATCACATTTTTTCGATATTAAGTCTTACTTAAGTGGTGGATGTTGAATAACATCATAAAATGCATTCTTCTATATATAAAAAGCCATGACTATTTACTACCTTGTCTGGTATGTTCTGTCTATATACCAGCAAATTACTTAGTATCTTTTTCTTTCTTTTTACCCCACTTGGGGAATGAGTTAAATAATTTTATTCCCTGGTATGCTTTAAAAATTTTCAATTGGCCGGGTGCAGTGGCTCATGCCTGTAATCCCAGCACTTTGGGAGGCCGAGGCAGGTGGATAATCTGAGGTCAGGAGTTTGAGACCATCCTGGCCAACATATTGAAACCCCATCCCTACTAAAAATACAAAAATTAGCTGGGCATGGTGGCACGTGCCTGTAATCCCAGCTACTCAGGAGGCTGAGGCAGGAGAATCCCTTGAACCAGGGCATTGGAGGTTGCAGTGAGCCAAGATGTCACCACTGCACTCCAGCCTGGAGACAGAGCTAAGACTCCATCTAAAATAAAATAAAATAAAATTTAATAATGAGTATTTTGCTAACCTAACTAAGCTGTTATACTATTTCATGTTTTATTATGTTGAATCTGATCAAGTAAGACTCAAAAATGCTAAGTGTCTTTTAGAACAAATAGGCTCTTGTATGTTTCTGATAGATACTTAAGAAGTTTAGAACCATTTTCTTCTTTGATATTTACCTGCCAAGTTAAGGGGGAAGAAAAGGAAATTGTCAGGTTTTGCTTGGCCATGTACACTCATTTGAAGTCTTAAAGGAACTTGGGTTCCTTTCACAGGTTTGAAACCCTGGCGGGCCATTCTTCATACTGAGACTATTGTTTGGGAAGTAAAATTCCATGAAAAGGGACCTGTGTGCATCTCTAGTGATATGTGGGCTGGTGGATTAACAATATCTGCCTTGTCATGTGCACACACATATACCCCAATAATTCTGTTTTCTATTGTATGCTTTGACTTCAACTTAAGAAATACCTCTGAAATTCTAGTGCCAAACACATGTTTGAGGAAAAAAAAGCATCATATATTTAGCACATAAAGTGCTTTTGTATGCTTGTGTTCATCTCATAAGATGTAGTGCATATAAAAAATAAGTCATCTGTGTTATGTGCAAAAAAGAGCATGGGGCATGAATAGTGTAGAGGCTGGGGTTCCCATTATTTAACTTGCCTAACAATAACCTATGGAGCTTGTAAACATGCAGATTCCCAGGCCCTCCTGGTGATTGAGTCTGCATTTGTCTAGTTGCCCAGGAATTTGTGTGTTAATGAACATACCAGATGATTACTGACACAGGTAGTGCTGGAAACACTGAGAGGATAACCTTATACTGACTGTGGTGACTATTACTTTGGGCCACACATTTGAGGAAAAGTTATGTCTAAGGATTGTTCACCTGTTAGTTCAGTCATAACATCCCATGTGAGTATGTATGGCAGATACAAGAAGAGTAGAAAAGAATCTCTCTGTTGCTAAAGGACAGTGGTAAATTTGACATCACTTTTTTGTTTCGAAGAGAAAAACTTCATCTGTTAAATGTAATAATTATTGTATTTACCTCATAGTAAGGATTAAATAAGGTAGTGATTATAAAATGCTTCTCATTGTATCCCACAGTGTCTGATAAAATGTTTAGTGGACATCATGCATCCTTCTTCTATCATTCATTAGTATTTAAGCTATGTATTTCCTGTTTGCTGCTTTATCTTTAATACAGTGAGTTGACCTAAGGGCTCAGATGATTATTTTGTTTATCATCTTGTGGTTGAAGAGCAAAGTTTTCTCCTAATCAAAAAAAAAAAAAAAAAAAAAGAAAGAAAAAGAAAAAATTGCAGTTTCCCACTCTATTATTCTTTTTAAAAACAAAACAAATATTTTTATTAAAACAGAAGTTGAAGTTTAAAAAGGCATCCACTTTTGCTTTTAGGGCTCAAAGTTGTAGTGGCCTGTGGTAATAGAAGATCAGTTTCCATACAACTTAAAAGTGAACATGGACAGACAGTTCAAATGGCAAGTGACTGTGATAATCCCTTTGTTCTCAGGAAGAGCACAGATCTTCTTTGCTTTATAAAGTAGGAATATTTTTTAAAGGCATAGTTAAATTATCTTAATGGAAATGGAATCAACTCGTGAAGTGTCTGGGTCCTCAAATAAGAGCAGCCTTGTCAATCCCTTGTGACTATATTATCATAAAGAAAATAAACAAGAGCCTTCAGGAACCATTTGCTTTTATCCTAGTAACTTACTTCTCCTACAACTAAAAGGTCAAGCACTTAAATAGTACCTTTATTCTATAATTCGAAAATCTAATATGCTAGAATTTTGAGGGGAGGTGAGGAGCCTCTCTTCAACAACTGTTAGCTTTTTATGTACTCTAGCTGCCTAATCTTGGGACTTAGAAGGTCAAAAAATTTCAAATCTTAAAAGATTTATACAGAGAGAAATCACGTATGATTCAGGCTTTCCTCTTTTTAGTAAAAAGTGTTAAGAATTTCTTTGTCAACAGAGAGAAAATGTGGCCTAGGCGGATCGGCACATCCTCACAGCTACTCATGACTTTAGAGGGAACTAGGTATCCATGGTATCTCCTTCTTTGTATCCAATAAGACACACTTTGAGAAATTAATTTAACCTTGGGGTGTTGGTTTTGGATCCCCATGTCAAGTATTACAAGTCACATATCTTTCAAATACAGTACTTACAAAGTACAGGCTTCCTTCTAAAAATGGATTCTTAGAGAATTATGTCTAGATTAAATTCCCTTTCAAGTGAATTGAATTTGAAATACACTGGGGATGATAGCCCTTTCTAGGAAAGATGTATGATAGGCCAGGCGTGGTGGCTGATGCCTGTAATCACAGCATTTGGGAGGCCGAGGCGGGTGGATCACCTGAGGTCAGGAGTTCGAGATCAGCCTGACCAACATGGTGAAACCCCGTCTCTATTAAAAATACAAAAATTAGCTGGATGTGGTGGTGCACACCTGTAATCCCAGATACTCAGGAGGCTGAGATGGGAGAATCACTTGAACCCGGGATGTGGAGGTTGCAGTGAGCTGAGCTGAGATTGTGCTATTGCATTCCAGCCTGGGTGACAAGAGTGAAACTCTGTCTCAAAAAAAAAAAAAAAAAAAAAAAAAAAAAAAAACAAAAAAGAAAAAAAAAAGAAGGATGTTTGATAAGGTTCTCCCCTTTTACTGTGTAATATAAAACCAATTATGTTCTATTGGTAGATGATTTCCAACATGATAGCTTCAACTAAGCAATTTCCTCCAGTGATGGACACCAGCATCTCAGGCACATGAATGCCATATAGTGGGTCCTGCAGTCATGTGAACCACTAAGATTTACTGCCTGTTTTTGGAGGCAGATTTCATTAGTGGAGTCTCATTATGATTTTGAAATTTTGTTTAAACAGAATGTTTGTGGAAAAATATTCCCCACATGGAAAATTTTCTGATGGGAATATATGTAGGTTATGTTTGATTGTTATGACAAGTAAAGCACTGCAGGCCCCCTAAAAATTACAGAAGTCTCTGGCTAAGTTAGCACCCTGCCACTTCAGAAAAAGCATGGAGTCTGTGATTTCCTTACCATTCTGTTTTACAGTTTGTTTCTACTGAGGCAATTTTGTTTCTCAAAATCTGATTTGTTCAGAATTATCTAAACTGTCCAAATTCACCAGCAAATAGTGACTCTTCCATTTTATTTTACATAGTATGCATTTTAATTTGGTTTCTAATAAAGAGAAGTCAAACACAGATCGGAATGAGAGAAATGAGGAGACACTCCCTGCCTGAGACCTTGGAAGTGGTGTACACCTTGCTGTTTTGCCAGACAAGTGGACAACTGCTTGATGACTATTAACTTTTAAGATCATGAGTGGTGAAGCCCCTTTCTTTTCTCTGCCCCTTTTAATAATCGACTGGTGCCAATGATTCTTTTAGGCTCAGTGTGATGGATCCAACCCAGTCTCCCATATTGGAAACCGTAATACATTTTTAGTTGGCACACTGCATTTCACATCAAATTGTTCTGTTTCAGTTGTGTTGCTTCTTTCTCCCCAAATGGACTGTTAATTCCTTGAAAACAGGAGAAATGCTAGAATATAGGAAAGAGCCAGGGAAAATCAAGGTTCAGTATCTTCTGACTATTCCCTGCTGATCAAGTTCATCATTGTAATGCATGAAATTTCTATTTAATAAAAGTTTAAACTGCTCTTTAAAATGTTAAAAATATTTTGAGATAAAAGTTGATTTTTAGCATCTAAGTTCTATGGTGGCTGGAGAGTCACTGTGGGAATAAAATAGATTAACTACTTGATAGAAGAAACTCCTCTGAAGTCAGAGAAGCATTCCTGTTTGTCAGAGTGGAGGCAGGCATTTTTAACAGCGAGCTCATGACTATGAAATAGACATGGATCCTGTAACATTTGTGCCTCGCATTTAGTTAGAAAATACTCTCAGAATGGAATGAATCTCACTAAATTGCTATTTTCTCTCGGGTATATTATTCATCTTCTCAGAATTTTCCTGTGTTTTAGTGATTACTTCTTTAAATATCTTCTAACTACTAGTGCCATAAAGATAATATGCTAAAGAAATATGGTTCTAGATGTTTCCACAGTAGAAAATATATTTTTAAAGTAATTATTTGCAAATGTCAAATGTCAGATTTTTTTTTAGCTCTTAAACATCTTTGATGTGGACAAGTCTAAAATCCTGACAGGAACCTTATTAGATAATAATAAACATTGATGAGTTTGAACAAAAAATTAAATTGCTTGAGAGCTTACAAAAGTGAGAGAATTATATTTTGCTTTTACTCCCCCTTTCATTTCAAATTTCTTGACTGTATAACTCTATTCAGATGCTTTTATACTATACTATGGAAAATATTTATGTTTATACTAAAACAAAATATACTGAGTTTATGCACTTGCTTTCTGTAATATGCTCTATTGTATTTTACGTTGTGAAAGACTATGACATATGCATAAGAATTCCTGCTTGAAGTGTGGTCTTGTCGATAAAAATACAATGATACCTTGTACACATTGCTATACTTGCCATTGTGACAGTTTATACGTTTATTATATTTTATCTACAGTGGACTGTACGATAAAAATCTTATCTAGAAGGAAAAAAATCCTAAAACCTACTAAGCTTGAATAATGCTTTTACTTGTACTGAGTTTAAGATCGTATCTTGGTTCAATATAAAACATCTGTTTGCACAGGAAGTTTTGTTAGAATCATTTTTTTTTCTTTAAGTGATCCTTTCTGTTCAATACAAAAATACAGCTCCCTATAGTTTAAGGAAAGTAAGGTAAACAGAAAATGAAAAACCTCATAAAAGTCAATGTAAGATAACCCTATGTGATGCTCCAAGAGACTGAAAACCAAGCCTTAGTGTGCTAGTCCTAAAGGTAGGGGAAACAAGAGCTAAAAATCTACAAACCCAGTGAAGTTTGGGGCCTGGGTTGAGTATATTTTGGAATATTTAGAATATTAGCTGGGCCTGCTTAAAGTTGAATATTTGAGTGTGGGAAAAGATAGGTTTTCCTGATACATGAATGACACAAGATTCTGTCTACATGTGTGAAAACTTAGGTCTTTGATGTGCAGTCGTAGGTCGTTTAACGATGAGACTACATTCTGAGAAATACATGCATCCTCGGGCAATTTTGTCATTGTGCGAACATCGTAGAGTATACTTACCCAAACCTGGATGGTATAGCCTAGGCTATGCTGTTTAACCCAGAACTTTCTAGCACCAGACTTTCTAGCACCAGAGATGGGTTTTGTGGGAGACAATTTTTCCATAGACCAGGGGTAGGGGGGCAGGGATGGTTTTGGGATGATTCAAGAGCGTTACATTTATTGTGCACTTTATTTCTATTATATTGTAATATATAATGAAATAATTATACAACTCATCATAATGTAGAATCAGTGGGAACCCTGAGCTTGTTTTCCTGCAACTAGATGGTCCCATCTGGGGGTTTTGGGAGAGAATAACAGATCACAAGGCATTAGATTATCATAAGGAGCACACCTTCTAGATCCCTCGCATGCACAGTTGGCAGCAGCGTTCATGCTCCAATGAGAATTTAATGCCAATGCTGACGTGAAGTAGGTGGAGCTCAGGTGGTAATGCAAGTGATGGGAAGTGGCCGTAAATACGCATGAAGCTTTGCTCTCTTGCCTGCCACTTACCTCGTGCTGTGTGGCCCACGTTCTAACAGGCCACAAACTGGTACTGGTCCATGGCCCAGGGATTGGGGACCCCTGGTCTCTCCTATTGTTCCTAGACTACAAAACTGTATAGCATGTTACAGTACTGGATACTGTAGACAACTGTAACACAATGGTAAAATGTTGGTGTCTCTAAATGTATTTAAACATGGAAAATACACAGTAAAAATCCTGTATCCAAGATTAAAAATGATGTACCTGTATAGGGCACGTACCATGAATGGAGCTTGCAGGACTGAAAGTTGCTCTGGGTGAGTCAGTGGGTGAGTGGTGAGTGACTGTGAAGGCCTAGGACATTACTATCCACTACTTTAGACCTCATAAACACTTTATGCTTAGGCTATACTAAATTTATAAAATGTTATTTTTTTCAATGATAAATTAACATCAGTTTTAAATTATTTACATCATAAATTTTAAAATATTGTTTGACTTCCTGACTCTTTTGTAATAACCCTTAGCTTAAAATACTAACAGTCTGTATAACTGTACAAAAATATTTTCTTTCCTTACATCCTTATTCTATAGGCCTTTTCAATTAAAAAAAATATTTTCCTTTTTAAATTTAATTAAAACTAAGACACAAGCACACACATTAGCCTAGGCCCGCACGGGGTCAGGATCATCAGTATCACTGTCTTCTTGTCCCACTGGAAGGTCTTGTCCCACTGGAAGGTCTTCAGGGACAATAACATGCATGGAACTGTCATCTCCTATGATAGCAATGCCTTCTCCTGGATAACTCCTGAAGGACCTTCCTGAGGCTGTTTACAGTTAACCTTTTTTAAAATAAGTAGAATGAGTACCTCTAAAATAACGATTAAAAGTATATATATATATATGCCTGTAATCCCAGCACTTTGGGAAGCCGCGACGGGCGGATCACGAGGTCAGGAGATCGAGACCATCCTGGTTAACACTGTGAACCCCGTCTCTACTAAAAATACAAAAAATTAGCCGGGCGCGGTGGCGGGCGCCTGTAGTCCCAGCAACTACACGGGAGGCTGAGGCAGGAGAATGGCGTGAACCCGGGGGGCGGAGCTTGCAGTGAGTGGTGATGGCACCACTGCACTCCAGCCTGGGCGACAGGGCGAGACTCCGTCTCAAAAAAAAAAAAAAAAAAAGTATATATATATACACATACACTAGTAACAATCATTTCTTATCAAGTCTTATGTACTGTACATAATCATAGGGTCTATCCTTGTATACAGCTATCAGCGTAGTAGGTCTGTTTACACCAGGATCACCACAAACATGTGAGTAATGCATTGTACATTAAGAGGGCTATGACATCATTAAGTGATAGAAAATTTTCAGCTCCATTATAATCTTATAGGACCATCTTATATGTGGCCTGTTGACCAAAATGCTATAATGTAGTACATGACTCTATTAGAGAAATATTTACCATTGCATGACATAAAATCACTGCACTGCGTAGCTGCTAACATTTCTGCTCCTGGCTTCTATTTTTTAATGCCTAATCTATCCATGTCCTTTCTCACTTAATGATTTTGATCTCCATGTTGAAAACCTATGCGACCCATCTGTCACCTGACTTTCTGCCTTCTGTGATGGCACAGCCACACACCAATAGCCGGGAAACTAGCTCTGATCAAAGGATGTTACTTTGCTTTGGGGATCTTTCCCTCTGACACTATCCACACTGCCTGCCACCACTAAGACCAGTCATCACTCCAGCCTGCCTTCACACTGACATCACTGGGTGCCTCCTGGCTATCACATGCATCCCTGTCTTTGGCCTCTAGTCTTTATGATGTTAGGGATTTATTTTTTCCACTCACAGTTAGCTTGTTTGCCCACCTCATAGTCAACCATGTGCACTGATGATCCTTGGACCTGTCTCAGCTCTTGTTCTCTCATCTTCTGCTCCTCTTAAAGGGAGGAAAGGGTAGAATTAAGCCTATTATAGCCTATTATAGATTCACACAAATTCAGTCTGCCCATTAATGCAGCTCCACAAGCCGTTTACCTCTCTTTCGTGCAACCCTAAGCTCCCTCTCACAGAGGCCACACATGATTTGATTTTTCTCCGCTGTCTCTCAATCCTACTTTCTCTCATTTCCAAATGTATAGCAGAGATCATGGCAGTCTGGCAGGAACTGCTCTGCATCTCTGGTCATGTTCACCTCCATCTGTCATTTCCTTCCTCCCTGCTTGCTTTTTCTTACACCTCATGCCTCCATGAAATTTCTCTCTGCCTACCATGTCCTTAAAACTGTGGGAAGGCCCTCAGTCTCTCATTCGTTTCCAGTAACCCCAGCTCCTTCTCTTCTACTTTTAAAGATTAGCTCTCACTATCTGAAGACAAAGCAACCAAATAGCTTTTGGTCAAGTGCGCTGTCCTCTGTCAGAACTCTCATACTTAATGTGTGGCCCTCATCTGATTGCTGCATTTTCATCATGAGGATCTCCTTATG
The DNA here is from genome assembly GCF_000951045.1 of Mandrillus leucophaeus. Taxonomy (NCBI): domain Eukaryota; kingdom Metazoa; phylum Chordata; class Mammalia; order Primates; family Cercopithecidae; genus Mandrillus; species Mandrillus leucophaeus. Next base: position 5,025,329 of record NW_012110141.1, on the reverse strand, counting down.
TCCTTTCACCCTGGCTTCGAACCATACTGAATTCACACTTCTGATTCTTCTCCAGTTACCTGATGGCTTCTTTTTTACCCTCAGATTTTAAATATGAATGTTTTTAAAAGTTTTTCGTGGTTTTCACTCCTGGTTCTTTGCTTGGCATTCCCTAGTCTCAACACTGAACTATATTTTCATGATGCCCCAAAATATGCCTTCACACAGAACTCTCTCCAAATTGTAAGTCCATTTTCTCTCTCTCTCCCTTCCTTCCGTCTCTCTCTCTCTCTCTCTGTCTTTCTCTTTTTTCTTTTCTTTTCTTTTTTTTCTTTCTTTCTTGGAGATGGAGTCTCACTCTGTTGCCCAGGCTAGAGTACAGTGACGTGATCTCAGCTCACTGCAAACTCCACCTCCAGATTCAACTGATTCTCCTGCCTCAGCCTCCCAAGTAGCTGGGATTACAGGCACCCACCATTACTCCTGGCTAATTTTTGTATTTTTAGTAGAGACGGGGTTTCACCATGTTGGCCATGCTGGTCTTGAACTCCTGATCTCAGGTGATCCACCTGCCTCGGCGTCCCAAAGTGCTGGGATTATAGGCCTGAGCCACTGTGCCCGGCCATAACTCCATTTTCAAATGCCTGCTGGGCATTTCAACTTAATTTTCCTATGATGTCTTACATTTTAGCTCATCTAAACTTTAATCAGTTATCTTTGTCTAAAACCTTTCCCATTCGACATGCCTCCCCCAGTGATTTTTTATTTCCAAATTTATTTTAATTTTTGAAGGAAATATATAAATACTAGTACAGACATATGCCTTTGGCTTGGTGCTAAGATAATCATATGCAGAGTCGGCTATCACTTCAGATTCTGGAATATTTTCCTTCTTAGAAAGTACACTGTATTGCAGATGAGTGGTTTATCTTTGAGTGCAGTGAATGTGGGATGACTTTATTTTTAGCCATTTATAATGCAAAGCAATGCCCAGATTGACGATTATTTGCTAATCAAATTCATTGTCCTTTAACAAGTAAAAGCTCACAAGTAAGAACAGTTGCTTCAAGAAATAAATTGGTCTTCCTAGGTAATAAATCTAAAAACAAATTAAAAGTTGATTTAAGGTGTCCTGCAGCCATTTCAATATCATCCTTACCTTAGATGAATGTAGAAAAGAAATGTGGGCAGTTTCTAATGTGCTTGTCTTCAACGCTGCTTTACTGGCAGTTAGCAATCTGCCTCTCCCCACGGCCCCCTGTGAAATTTTCCATGAGGAATTTGTGCACTTCCCTCAATACACAACCATAGATCTTGATTCTACCAAATGCAGAAGCAGCACTTGCACTTATATTTTAAGGAACAAAACATAGTGGCAAAGTGTAACTTGTTTCTTTCATCACCACCCAATATAAGACAAATAAAGTAAATATACTGCCTTTCCACATATGTTTACAATTTACCACTTCTTTGTTTCTCTCTACTTTACTCACAAATCCTTTCCAGTGTATTAATAGATTCTGTGGTATGCAAATAATTCATACTGATGGCAGTCATACATACTGCATACATGGTAGCAGTTGCAGGTAGTGGTGTTATAATCACATATCATTAATATATATAATTATAAAATATAAAGATATTGGTGATATAGTTTCCTATTTTCTGCTTATGCTTATCATCAACATACATTCATGGCATGGGATAGTCAAGGCATTGTGGAAAATGCAGTTATGTGACAAGGCACATATAGTCTAGTTGTAAAGAAAAAACAGAAAATTAGGCAGATAAGGCATCGTTGGCAATTGAGTCATTGAGTAAAAAGGTGTTCAGAGGAGGAAGACTTTATGAGTTGTAGGAAAAAATCCTTCTAGTGTTTCTTTCCTTTCCAGATCTATGTAGCTTTTCTAGTTTGTTATGATTTTCTGTTTGTTTATGCCCATTTCACCAGTTACAAGATGCCTTTGCACTTTAGACACCTCTAAAGTAAACGAGCATAAGCAAACAGTTTTCCATGTGTGATGTCCTTGCTATACATTACACCATCTTTAATTCTTGTGTTTCCTCCACTCCACTCTGATTCACTTCATTTCAGTTCCATGGGAAGAACCTGTTTAGATATTGTTTGGAGATTTTTCTAATGCATATCATGTTCAGTAAATCTGAGTGCCAGTGACAGAGCTTTTATTGTTTCTCTCTGAGAATTCACAGTTAAAAATTATGAGGTCAAGGCAGGAGGATCACTTCAGTCCAGGAGTTCAAAACAAGCCTAGGCAACATAGTGAGACCCTGTTTCTACAAAAAATAAAAAATTAGCTGGGCATGGTGGTACCTGCTTGTGGTCCCAGCTACTTGAGAGGCTAAAATGGGAGGATTGCTTGAGCCCAGGGAGGTTGAGGCTGGAGTGTGCTGAGATCACAGCACTGCACTCCAGCTTGGGTGAAAGAGCAAGACCCTGTCTCAAAAACAAAAAAATTATGACTTGCCATTTGACTGCAAATATCCTTGAAGCATGACAATGATAAAACTATTAAAGACATTTGTTCTGCCTTTTTTTTTTTTTTTAAAACAAGTTCCTCTATCAGGAATGAGATCTTCCCTCTCCCAGCGAATCTCTATCTGGCTAAATTCTACAGTTTCAAGACTCAGTTCAGGAGCCACTTGCTCCAAAAAGCCTTCTGTGCACTGGACACAGTGGCTCATTCCTATAATCCCAGCACTTTGGGAGGCCAAGGCAGGAGGATTGCTTGAGCCCAGGGTTTGAAACCAGCCTGGGCGACAGAGCAAGACAGGTTCTACAAAAATAAAAATAAAAAAACTAGACAGGCATGGTGGTGTGCATCTGTGATCCCAGTTACTTGGGAGGCTGAGGCAGGGGATGATTTGAGTCCTGGAGGTTGATGCTGCATTCAGCTATGATCATGCCACTGCACTCCAGCCTGTGTGACAGAGTGAGACCCTGTCTCAAAAACAAAAACAACAACAAAAAAAACTGAACCCCCTCCCCCTCCAAAATAAATAATAATGAAAAGCCTTATGTGGTGCCAATCTGGTCTTAGATGCATGAAGCTGCCACATAACACAGATCTAGGGGTCATTTACTTCCAACTTACATGAATGACACTTCCTGGTTTTGTGCAGTTCACAGCCTGAGCAATGGTGTATAGCAGCCTTGGGTACACGTTGCCTTCTTTGAGCTCCCACAGCACCCCGTGCTTTTCTTCATTACTGTATTATTTCTATTTATATTTCTATCCTTTAACACATTGTAGGTATTTTAGAGACAGGAATTGTGACTTAATTTCTGACCCACACTCAGTACGTAGTAAAGGTTTGTTTTATTAATTTAAAAAAATGAAGCTTAATGGAACCTCTTGGTAAAATTCATACCTTGATGAAAGCTCTAAAGACCTAAGCTTAATCCACAGTGTTGCTATTTAGCAGTCCAGACTTTCTTCCCAATCCTGACTCCTGACCTAAATACTGGAGTTTCTGGTTCATAAGCATCTTGTTCACCTCATTCCCTGTCCCTTCCCTTCATCTTTGTGTTCTCTATTCTACTGTAACTTAGTTCGTTGGCCATTGTTACTTTCTCCCCATGACTCATCAACTTTACAGAAAGAGTACTAAAGAATCTTTTCAAACCTCTCCACCTCCAATTTCTTCTCCTGTGCTTATTTCTTCTTATTTTCCATTGTGCATCCTCACCATCTTCTTTCTTACTTGCCACTGGAAATTAGAAATTAAGCAGTAAAGGCTGAATTTGGATTTTTTTTTTTTTTTTGGTGAGACAGAGTCTCTCTCTGTCACCTATGCTGGAATGCTGGAATGCAGTGGCACGATCTCGGCTCACTGAATCTCTTCCTTTTAGATTCAAGGGATTCTCCTGCCTCAGCCTCCCTAGTAGCTGGAACTACAAGTGCACACCACCATGCCCGGCTAATTTTTATAAAAAATATAAAAATATAAAAAATATTTTAAAAATTTATATTTTTATACTGAACCGAGAAAGGCTTTCGCCATGTTGGCCAGGCTGGTCTCGAACTCCTTACCTCAGGTGATCTGGCCGCCTCGGCCTCCTAAAGTGCTGGGATTACAGGTGTGAGCCACTGCGCCTGGCCCTGAATTTGGATTTTTGTATCACTATGTATTTTTCCTCCCTACCTCTCTTCCTAATGAGAAAAAAAATCCATAGGTTTAATAACATCAATAAAGAATGAAATCTGTCTAAATGAAACAGAACAACTAATTAGAGCACCTGCCTCAAAATAGATTTTTTTGGTTCTATCAAGACATAGTTTTCAATTGACTTTCCTGATCTACCCTTAATCTGTATGCATAACCACATTCTGCACATAATTTCTCTGTTGCATATAAATAACATTCACCTACATACACTCTCTCCTTCCGAGGCTGCATTTCTCAGTCTCTTCTTATATAGAATCAATGCTAAGAGTCCTGTTTTCCACCGTTGGTGGATATAAAGAGCATGTCTTGCAGACTGGAGGCCTGAGGGTCACATTTGACCTGCAGATGTTTCATTTGGGATGCATACTACCTGTAAACAAAATTATTTTTTAGTCAACATGTGAAGATTGGATGATTTCACATAAAAAAACAAGGAGCAACAGATTATTCACTTTACAGCATGGCAAAAATCAGCTGGAACATAGCAACGATGACTTTATTTATACAGGTATCCACTCCCTAGTAGACCGCAGTTCTCCCCACTCCCTATTATCTCCCTGATGCGAATGCCTGATACAACTTGCCCTTCATCTGCACTCTTACATTGTATTGTTTTATTAGAAATGCTTTCTTATATCCATAGCTTTGTTAATTCTGAGGAAATGAAACATAGCTGGAGAGGACAGTTTATTTCAACAAAATCTGGAAGCTATATTCTTCCTTTGTGCCAGTGAAATATATTCTTACATATCAAATGCAGTTTTTAAAAGTATCTCTGGATCTTTACCCAGGTATCCTCACTCATTTAAGTTACTTTTTTGTAGGCATTTATGTTTATGACCTTTAAAAATATAAACAATAATGTTGTTAAAATTATGGCAACACCGCTAGGAAGCATCCACTGTCAGTCACACAGAGTAATCCACGTAGAAAAATGTCAGGGCTAGAGAAAGGTGGTTAGTGATGCTGACATTGCCAAGAATGGCGAAGAGAGGCTCCGATTTAAACTCTCAGTAATTCTAAATCTCTGTTCAGTACTTACTGCTGTCTTCCTTGCTACCCAAGTGGAAGGTAGGGGCCGGATTCAGAGAGAACAGATGGTATAGGATCTGTCCTAATTTACTCTTTGATACTAACAAGTACAAACGAGTGAAAACTAGATCACAAAGGAAGACGGCGGATAAGATACATATTCAGAAAGTCATTCCAGTTGTGCATGCCACTTTGAAACAGAAGTGTCTGGTGGCTTCAAAGCCATGCAAGCAATACTACTAAATATGTCATGATATGATGATGGGTGATAGTTTTTAACTTGATTTGCTTTACCTATTAAAGTAAAATTTTGGCAAGTCATTTTTGTATTCTCTAAGATGATAATAACAGTTCTTCCTCTAAATGAGCTATGTCATAGTGCACTTATTTTTAGATGTAGCAAAAATAATTCTTTAGCAGTTTGTCATGACATTATACAGCTATTGGCAGTATAAAACAAAAATTACAGTTTTATTTTCTTTATTCTCCTACACCCTGCCCTCCACTTACCCTTTGTAATTTTTTGAAATTTTCTTCTGTAGAATGAAACTAGAATGCTGCTGGATTTTTTTTTTTTAATCGTGCTGTCATTATTCACTCCATAATTGGTTTATTAGGAAAGTCTGGACGAACCTCTTCTAGCAAGAAAAACTTTTTTTTTTTTTTTTTTTTTAATAAAAGAGCTCTCATTAGCCTGTGCAAGGGCTGAAGTCATGAGGGAGTTTTAATTGGAATGTCCACCATGAGCCTATGGCTTTCAGAATTCTCAAAGCTGCTAATTTGGTTCTAAATTAACTTCTAGAAGGAGTGCAAGATTGTTGGATTTAGGAATCTTATTACTATGTGGAAGAGGGATACCAATAAATAATGCAAAATGAAATGTCTCATGGGAGAAAGAAGTGTGTTTTTTGCAGAAGGGTGTTATATGTTGTTATTTGGTTGGTTTTGTGAATGAAGCAGGTATTCTGGTAAGTTCACTCTTGTGTCCTTAATGTCTTCGAGTGTACAATTTTGGGATACCAGAGTAAAATAACAATACATTTTAAATAAAAGATAACAACGTCTTCATTTCATACCTAGTGGTCTGGAGGAAAATCACATAAGGCAAATAAGATAAATGAAGAAATCACCTAGGTTGGTCTGGCTAAAATGTATACTTGCTTTTCAGAATGATCTGAATGTTGTTCTGTGGTTTTAAACCAACCATGGACTAGCACAAATGGTCTTTTAAATAATAAATATCTCACATATTTTACTTGATTCACATTTTCAAAATACTGTTTTCGATGAATTTTAAAAACTTTTTTGGTAACTCTTTTTCTGTTTGTTTTTGTATGAAAATAGAACATTCAACAGAGCTCTTGAATCCTTTCTGCCATTAGCTCATTTTTCTCAGACAAGGTAATAAGAAATTGTAATGGTGTTGACAGTACCTGGGATATTTTCATATTATTTCTCATCATGTCTTTTATCAATTACTAGTTAATGATTCTGTTATTTGTATGAAATTTCAATCTCTGCATCCCATTATTATACTTTATCACTCTTATTTCTAAATAACTTATGTTTGATAAGATAGCTAAATTTACTTTTATATAATCAAAGATATAACGTATTTAAGTTTCACATTTGAGCTTCTACATTAACAGTCCATTAGTCCTTTTATTCTTCCTTTCTAACATTGTTTTAAAGACTACAGGGCCATGAAATACATGGACACAAAAACATTATATTTTTATTTCTTTAGTCACAGCTTTAAAATTTCCATGTTGAATTTCCTTCTAGTCCATTTTGGCAAGATACTGTAACCTCTGTTCGTTCCTGCTTATACTCCAGTGTCATGTCTGATTTGAAGTTCTCTTCTTTTCTCCCAGGAGTAGACTATGGCCTTGCCTCCTTGGACTTTGGTGATAATAGGACAATATGGTCTCTAGATCCTCACTTCCTCTTCCTTTCCAAGGCCTAGTCCCTTAGAGAGACTAGGCCTAAGCTCTAGGGAGAGAGAGAAGTCGTGGAAGAAGAGCCTGCTAGATAAGTAGGCTGCTCCGTTCCTTCTGGTTCCACCTCATGCTCTGCTGAGAGAATGGCTTTCTGAATAGATGCTTTATATTTGGGGAAAGAGGGTGATGGCTTTGTTCATCCTCCATTTGGTGACTTCTGTGGCTGCCGACTCCTGCAGAGTGGGTCAGCTAGTTTCCCTGGAGTGCTTTCAGAAGACCATGTTTTCAGTTCATTCTCATGATGGAATACTCCTCACTTTGCTGTGCCCTTCCTCTGTCTTGCTTGATTCTTCATAGAGTACCACAAGAATCACAGGAATCCTCTTCTATGTCCACTGATATGCTATGGGAACATGGAAGGGGCTGCCTTACTGATTTTCATCACGAGTGTATTGAACTTTTGTCCTTCTAAGACCTGCTGACATAGGCTACTCTGAAGGCCTTTCTGCTGTCAGACAACTCTGTCCTCGAATGGGTGGAGACTACCAGATTCTATAGTTTGTCCCACATTCCTGGGGATAGACATTAACCTCACCTACAAACTGTTTCACCATGCTCAACTCAGGCTCAGAAATCAACCAGCCAGGCTTTCTCACCAATGGCTATAAATGAGTCTCCTCTGAAATGCTTGTCTTTGGAAATAATTTATGCCTCTCTCTCATGTTTAGGGTAATGAGAAGTGACCTTTCAACACAAACAGCACACACTCAGGAAATCTGAGCTACTCTTTAGGTTCCTTATTCTACAGATTGAGGGAAAAGAGAGCAGGGAGAAAGACTGATACATGGAAAACTGGTTCTGCCACCTCTTGATAGACCCCTTGGGAAGAGGAACACTCCTGGTGGCATGTTGTTACACCATTTTGGACCCCAGTTGTAATACAAAATGTCCCTCTCAACATGCTATTAGAAGTGTGTGTGTGTGCACGTGTGCAGTGTCCTATCTTCTATGGATTTTAAGCTACTTTGAGGCAGAAACCATGTCTTGCTGCTTTTTTCATCTCCTCTAATTACCCTGTAACAACAAAACCCATAACAAAACAGCGGTAATAATAAGCAAACACTTCAATGATGCTTACTATCTATAGACCAGACACTGTTCTAAATGCTGTATATATATATTTATGCTTTTAATTCTCACAAACCCTATGAGGTTGATATTACTGTTGTAATTTCGGCTTGTGAAAATAGGTATAGGTAGTTTAGTAACTTGCCCACGGTTTACACAGCTGACAAGAGGTGAAGCTGACATTTGGACCCAGTCAGCCTGGCTCTGGGGCTGGTCTATACTGATTGTCCTTATCATAAACATATGCACATGGTGACCAGATATAAAGATAATTAGACACAAGGATTATTTGATCAGTCAGACTTGGTATGTGAAGAAACACATCAAACTTGAAGTAATTATTTAAGTGAAAAAAACACAGTTTCATGCATGAAATTTTACATTGTTGGACTCAATGAATATAAAATCTTATGGATTAAATGGAATAAAAAAGCTTACTTTTGAATGAATTGAGTACATTAAGGCAATTCCTGCCAAAGCTAAGAGAGCAGTTTTCTGGTGAATAACCGTCCCTGAATGTATCAGTAGTGCTTACAAAGGTAAGTTTTTAAAATTCCAAAGCATAATGGTTATCTAATCTCAGATACAATCTGGTACCTGTGTTTTTGTTGATAGGAAAATAAAATGTACTCAAAGTTCCAATCAGAGCAAACATTGTTCTCTCTCTCCTTCTCCTTAAAATCACTGATAATTGCCTCCTGTCTTTACATAGATACTTTTCAGGCGATATCCCTCTCTCCCTCATACTCTTCTCTTACCCTCTGCCCCTCATTCTCTACCCACCAATTTTTCCTTCATTCTCTGCTCTCTGGGCGCAACAACGCAAGCAGGCCGTGGGGTGTGCGGACTCCCCTGTTTGCCTCTCCTCCAGTCATGGAGTTCCCGTCAGCTCTAACAGTGACTGTCTGCGGTAAACTCAACTCTTGTGACACTGCCATTGTAGAGAAAAAGGAGAAAACCGGTCGATTCAAACACAGCAGTTTTCCCAAGCTGTTAAACCTAGTCCATCTAAAACAAATTTCCATGAACCGTTTCAAATTGTTAAAACAAACAAGTAAATTCATTGAATACGGTTGGTAAATTAGCTTTCAGCAAACTGGCTTTAAATGAAGTGGTTGTCCAGCCAACTGGTGACATGATGAATTATCTTTTGGGTTATTGGCCTTGAGGCTGCCTTGGCTCCTGCCTTCTTAATTGTACAGCTCCCCTTGGATGCCAGGAGGTGCCCCTGCATCCTTTGTGCGTATGCTCATTAGCATCTGTCACTTGATAGAAAGAGTCCCAGCTAATACTTCTGAACCTGCTGGATTTTGGATTCTCTACTGAAATTTTCTGGCCACAATGACCACTGACTTCCATGTGGCCAAATCCAGTGGCTACACTTCTATCTTTATAGTTCTTGATAATTCTAACCTTTTTTTCCTTATTAACCATTCTCTGGTACTAAAAATCTCTTTCTTTGGTTTCTAGAATCCCTCTTTCCAGGATCTGTGGCCTTTCTGTTATTTCTGTCACCTTTACAAATCTGTCTTCAACTACCCACTCCTTTAATATAGGGTCTTTTTCCAGGACTCAGTCTTTGATCTTCTGGTTATCTTACTTTACATCTTAGAGGTGCTTATCCTCACCCATGGCTTCCACTAATGTACCTACACTGATGATTCTCAAGGTATATCTCCTGTTTTGGCCTTTCTGCTGATCTCTAGACACATGTCCCACTCTCTGTTTGTTACCTCAATTTGATTATCTCACAAGCACTTCAAACGCTCATCATTCTTTTCCAAATTTTCCTCTTTGACAATGCCTACCCTAATAAATAACACCACTCAGTATACCAAAGCATGACTCTTTCTCAGTCACTCCTGCCATATCCATTCAGTCATTAAAGCCTGCCATTTCCATCTCCCTAATCAACATCAGTCTCATCAATCTACCTACCTACCTACCTACCTATATCTTGTTTCCCCTCTTCATCACTATTGATCCTGCCCTAGTGCAGGTAGACGTCTATTCTTGTCCAAATCACCACATCTGCTCCTGAGTGATTATTTTCTTTGCAATCTCACCACTTCCCAATCTATTCTTAACACTGTGACCTTGGAGAAAGCTTCCAAGGTGCATTTCTAATCATGTCACCTCTTTAGGTAAAAGTTGTGCTTACATGTCCGCTCCCTTCAACACAAGGACCATTTCATTAGCATGAACATAAGAGCTTTATAAATTGGCCTTGGCTTAGCTCCCTAACCTTTATTCTTTCACTTTCTGAGATGTATTCATCACTCCAGCAACATTTCCCACACGTACTATGTAAATTAGTGACCCTCAGCTGTTGCTCCTGTTCTGTAAGACCCATGTGAACCATCACCTCCCATAGGAAACCTTCTCTTTTCACCCAACCTAAGTGCTCTTCTTTTGTGTTCCTATAGCATCTTGTACATGCACATCTCTACCTTAATGCTTACCATACTTTTCTGGAATAATCTATTTACTTTCCTGTCTCTTACACAGAAGTCCAAATTCTATTCACGTTATCTCTCCAGAACTCAGCCCAGTACATAGTAGGTAACTAATGAAAGTGTATTAAATAAATGATTGAAATATCATAAATTAAGATACTAGCAGAGATTTTCTAAATTTAAAAATTCACATAAGTTCTCTGAACAATTCCACTTGTGTAATTTAATTTTGATTCTCAAATACTCTTAGTTTTGAGGACCATTGCATTCTTGCTAACTACATATTTCAAGTAATATTTCATGAAGCTATATATGCAAAATAAAGTATAGCCATTTTCTTGAATAAGAGTACAATAAAGTGCATGATACAGAAAAACTGGTGATCTGAATGACTGAAACTACAGTGTTTTTCTCATCTTTGTCTGTTGTCATATCCTGTCTGTCATGATGACTGCTAATTATTATTGTACAGTAGGTATGAGACCTGCAGGTTACCAGAAAGCCAGAAAAGCCAGAAGCATTGTATTTTATTATGAACTCATCCTTCTCTAATCCACAATACAGCTATTTACTTTTTTTTTTTTTTTTTAAGGCAGAGTCTTGCTCTGCCGTCCAGCTTGGAGTGCAGTGGCATGATCTTACCTCACTGCAACCTCCGCCTCCTGGGTTCAAGTGATTCTCCTGTCTCAGCCTCCTCAGTAGCTGGAATTACAGGCACATACCACCACACCTGGCTAATTTTTTATTTTAGTAGAGACGGAGTTTCACCATGTTGGCTGGGCTGGTCTAGAACTCCTGACCTCAGGTGATCTGCCTGCCTCGGTCTCCCAAAATGTTGGAATTATAGGCATGAGCCACCATACCCAGATGCTATTTACTTTTAATTAAGTTGTTTTAAATGATTATCTGGCATCTGCAGTAACTCAGTAATATGAATATAGTAAACTTTTAGGTATTTCACTTATCTCTTGCATAGTGTATTAAATTATTAAGACTCTCCTTTTGACATAATTTTTCTAGAATGTAGCATCTTAAAGTCTAAACCTCTTTTTAAAAATAATCCCATTTTTTTCTCTAGAGTTTGAGTAATCAGAGGTTCTCCTATTCACTGTTTCCTTAGCATGGTACCATGTATTCAGAGGGTACCCAGTAATTATATCTTAAATCCGCATTTCTGAAACTGTGTTTTTCTTTCAGTTATGCCACATTTAGAAGAGTTTTAACCCAGCAAAGCCTTTATATTCTTTGCAAGGCTTAGGGTTTATTCAAGGACATAACAACAGATAACAGGAAGTAAGGTTGCATGTTTCTTAATCTTCTTGGAGTTCTGGACCCCTTAATAATCTGATATAGGTCGTTTCTCAAGGAAAATACACATACTCATATACTCACAAATGTTGACTGCAAGTTCAGGGCATCATAGATCTCTAAAAGAATTTCATTGACCTTCTAGGGTCCATGGGACTCAGATGAGCTCTGGAGTTGGGTTTGGTTTTGCCTGCAGTGAAGAATGTTGTGTTGGGATGTGATAGAAGGTGAGGCCAAACCAGAGGTAACCAAGAGATAGAGAAGGGCTTGGAGTTCATGAAAGTAGTTGGGGTTTCCTCCTAAAGAAACAATTAGACCTGTGATAAGTAAATTGAAGGACATTTACAAAACCAAGACTAATACATCAGAAAGTAAAATTTTCATTTATTTGATGGAGAAGCTTGATATAATTTTCCTTAAACTTCAAGGGGAATATTGGATTTCCATAGTCACCTCTGTGCTCAGTGAAATGACTGCAAGTAGGAAACTTCCCATTTAATTAGGCTGAATTGATTTACATTGAATTGGGAGGAGCTAAGTATTATTATCTACAAAATATAAGGCTTGCTTATGTCAAGTATTTTGTCTACCAGCAATACAAAACCATAAAATTATGTCCAGTCCAGTCTCATGAATATAATTGGGAACCTTAGAAGTGTCAGGCACTGTGCTAGTGTCTAAAAAGAAAATAAAGATGTGTTTAAAAGACTGTAGCCTCTTGGGTAGCTTGAGAAAGAAACACAGAAAGAACTTTGTTAAACGGTACAACTCAGGTCCAGTCATGAAGGGAATGAAGAAGATTTGATCTTACCTGGTGGAATCTAGGAAGGCCCCACAGAGGAGATGGAACTTGAGCAGGCTTTGAAAACAGATTGTATTTTGTGGAAGTAAAGTGTGGAGACAATTTTAGATACAAATATGTTCTGAGCAAAAACATGGAGATTAGAAAGAGTGAGAAGGATAAGTCGTGTTCTGGAGTTGGGGCAGAGGTGTTATGACGTGGGTTAAGGAAATATTCTACATGGCATAACTTACTTTGCATTTCACACTCAACAAATATTGAGCACTTACTATGTGTAAGTAGAGAGAGACAAATGATAAACAATGATCATAGTTGAAAAATCATAAATGATTTTAGAAGGTGATTATGTGCTATGAAATTTTTTTAAAGAGCAGATGAAGGGATTGGGAGTGCCTTGTAAGATGAAAGCTAACACTTTAATTTGAATGGGCCAAGCATAATTCATTGAGAATTCAAGTGACATTTGAGCAAATACTTGAAAGGGATGACAGAAAGAACCATTAAGATATCTTAGGAGAGAATGCTCCAGGAAAAGAGTTACAAGGCCAAAGTGTGCCTGGTGTGTTCAAAGAATAACATGGAGGCCAGTATAACTACAGCTGAATAGGTAGAACAGGAGTCAGAAATACAGTCAGAGAAGTAAACTGATGTGTAGCGGGGTTGTAGGGAGGTGAGTCCTATAGGTTCTGATAGAAGGTTTAAGGACTTTCTTGCTTCCTCTGCCAACACTTTCTCCAAATATTCAATAGTTCCCTAGTTTCAGTAACGCACAGAAAATAAGGAGTAAATGTTTTCCCATAGCTTTCCATTAGAAGGGCTGTGGTGATTCATCTATTCACATCTCAGCAGACAGAATCAACATAATCTCCATATGATTTAAAGTTTTTTATTCAACCTCATAAATCTCTGAAATGTAGATGATCTTAGGAGATTTCAAATAGTAAGGAAGCAATATTTCAGGTTGTTAAGTATTCTTTGTATTGACATATACCCACGTTGCATTGGACACAACAGGTATGAGCCCTTTTTCACTGAAAAAGGGCTCATACCCTTTTACCCCAAGGGTAATCAAAGGAAGGAAGGCAGTTATATAATAACTTTCTTAAGATCAAAAGATGGGGAGATAAAATGATATATTCATAGGTTTTATATTTGTTAGGATTTTTTTAAACATATGTATGTTTTCTTTGGGCAAACATTGAAGTATGTATTCTTGATATATTTGATTCAACATATTGACATATGAGTTTCCTCTTCTAATTAACACAGACGGAGTAGCCAAGCCTTATTTTTCCACATGATTCTATCTATAGCAGGGATACACAGAAGCATATGTTTGTTAGTGCCTGAGTGTGTTAATGGGCTTCTATAGATCATTGTGTTCAATACTGTTTACACTATACTGTCGCTCTCATAAGCTTTTCAGAGCTTATCAGATAGCTCTGTAGTAGTCAGCATTCTCTGGAGAACCAATTAGAACCTTGGAGAGACACACACACACACACAC
>NW_012110141.1:4999744-5010764 GCF_000951045.1 Mandrillus leucophaeus | reverse complement strand
TATTATATTGACTCACACAGTTATGGAGGCTTAGAGATTCCACCATCTGCTTCCTGCAAGCAGGAGACCCAAGGAAGCCAGTGGTGTAGTTTGAGGGCCTGAGACCCAGAGCACTGATGGTGTAGATTCCAGTTGGGTTCTAAAAGCCTGAGAATCAGGAGTGCTGAGAGTAGGAGAGAAGGTCAGTGTTACAGAGCTCAAGCAGTCAGGCAGAGAGGGAAATTCAACCTTCCTTCTCCTTTTTGTTCTATTCATGCTGTCAGTGGATTGATGATGCCAGCCCACACTGAGGAGGGTAGTCTGCTTTGCTCAGTCCACAAATACAAATACAAATGCCAATCTCTTTTGGAATCATATTCATTGTCAGGACCAGAAATAAATTTTGAACAGCTATCTGGGCACCCCATGGCTCAGTTAACTTGACACATGAAGTTGACCATCACAGGCTCTATAAGAGAGACATTATTCTGATTTTAAAAAAGCATTACCTGAAGCTTACAATGGTTAAATAATCTTTCCCAGGTGCACTGCTTATTCAATATTAGTTCATGTTGCTCAGATTCAAAATTCTTTGTAATTTCCACTTTATTAAATTGTTTTCTTCTTTTTAACTCTCTTTGAACAATATGTAGCTAGAATCTGGTAGAAGAAATAAATTGTTAACAGATACAGCTACTGGGTGTTCGTCCTTACTGGATATGACAGCAAATTAGATACGACTAGATTAGGTAGTATGGGTTGAAAAGTGTTGTGTTCAAATTACAGCTTTGTCTCTCATGAACAGTGTAGCTTTGGTCAGGTTATTTTCAGTTTTGAGCTTTTACTTCCTGATCTATAAAATGAGGATAATCACATTAACCTTCCAGGGTTGTTGGGAGAATCAACTGGGGGCATATTTTGGACGAAGTAAAGCTTCAGTTTTTGTTACTTGAATATAACAGGATCTTTTCTTCTTGTGCTTGGCAAAGTATGTTTCTATATCAAAGATTAATAGTCTAAGCTATGTCACAACTTTAAGATTGCATGTAATATGTCTTACTGTACAATATTATAATTAGGTTTTCAGTAAGAAAAGTTCATTACCAGTCTTGCATGACAAGTTGTATTAACCTCATTTAACCCAGTCAACTGTTCTGTAGTGCCAAATGCAGACATTTTTTGACAATCTGTCCTCTTAATCTTTGCATAATTTAATTATTTCAGTTTCAACAATCTGTCTCTGTGCTCTGGAGCTTATATCTTCTCTTGCTAAGCTACTTGATTCCTCCTACCTAGAAAATAATGACTAAAAATATATCTTTAACTCAATTTCTTTTATTACTTACCATCCATCTGTAGTCAAATATTGTCAGTTAAATGTTAGACCATTAAAGCTCTGTAGTTTTTGTTTCCTTGTAATGCTTAAAACCATTATTGAACTTGCAAAGGATTTGCAGCTAATAACTGAATTTTGATCAAAGTTTTTAGTTTCTAAAACGTATTAATAGAAATTCAGAACGGCTTTGCTTTGATTTGTGTATTTAATTGATATTACCTTTGTGGTGTAGTAGAATTCCTTAGAGTGCCATTGGCTTAATCTCATCCTGCTCTTACTGTTAAAGAGGCGGGCATTGGACAAATGATACTACCTGTATGTTCAGGTGACTTTAGGATTAAAAAATATATAGAAACTAACATATTTTGAAATTGATAGCTATAGCCTTTGGAACTTTTTGGAATAAAAAGTAATACTTTTGAATGTGTTGTAATAGCATTATAGACATCTTCATGGTAATTTGCTTCTGACTTTTTTAAAGTTGTGAGACTTTGGTATTTGTTTAGTAAAAATATTGCTTGCCTTCAGAACTGTAACATTTGTTAGATCAGCAAACCAAAATGTTCCCTTAACATTGTGTAGGTGTTATGCTTTTTGTTGATAATGTACTGTTATTCATTTTCTATTAATGTTTGGAAAATAAACCTAGAATCTAAGAAAGTCAGTGTGTATCCAGTGTGGATCATTAGAGTCAGGGAAGCCCTTACTCATCCGTGTGTGTGGGAAGGAGGCAGAAGCGGAGCATTTATATCTTTGATAAAGTGTGCTTTAAGGAAATTATACTGGAACATTGATATTCCAAGACACAATTCCTGTGGAAGTCCCATTGTAACAAGGGTAATGACTTAAATCACTTCAAGTTATTTGGTTTTGGAGGATGGTTGTCATGAGGATGCCCACTGCCACATCAAGCTATCTTCATTTTCCTTTGCAAACCAATTTGGAATGCATTCTTAGTGACATTGAATATTCTTCCATTAGAGTTTGCAAATTTTGAGGGTAACATTTTTCCTGTTACATATTAAAAATAAGTCTACATATCTCTTAAGAATCTTAAGAATGTTTATAGCAAGTTTTTCTAAGTATGGTGATGAATAAGGAAATATAAGTAGATTTTGTCTGATTAATAACTTGAAAAACAATAAAATAATTTTGTGGGATTGTATTGGTAGCAACCTAATCACAATCAGTTGTTCTCATTTAAAGCATTAAAAGTTAATCCTGAGAGCAAGAAATTAGTTTTGTTTATAAAAAGTAGATGAAAAGACCAGGCTGTTCACTTAATAATTAATAACCATAGCTGGAATTTGCCGACCAGTTATTATTTACCAGGTACAGTGATAAGCCGTGTGTGTGTGTGTGTGTGTGTGTGTGTGTGTGTGGTATATATATAATACCTAATGAACAATGAGATAGGTGCTGGCGGTATCCTAATTTTTTATATAAAGAAGCAAAGGCTTAAAGAATTAATGACGTGCCCAAGTCTACACAGCTGATGAGAGTTAGTATTCAGACCAGGAAAGTAATCTGACCAGAATTCACACCCTCAAACACCCACTCAGTGGCCTTTCTTAAACTCCATTGTACCTGAACTAAGTCTACCTAGTAGGTCAAAGAACCCCACCATAGTGTGACTGCTAGAATATGGCAATTTATAGATTAATTTAGAGTGATGGCTTTCAACTTCCATCGTGCATCAGGATTATAAAGGGAGTTTAAAAAACAATTATAATAAAAATACATTTGGATGTATTAGGCACAAAAGCTTAATACCAGATAAACCAAGCTGACTTCACTCTCGAGAACTGTGTAACTGGCCTATACTTGACACTTTCCCTGGGTGATTTCTTCTCTGTATTCAGGTTGCCACTCCCAAGTTCTTTCACAGTGACAGTCTATGAGTGTCTCCCAGAGTAACTTCCCTGAACATTTTTTATTACATTCCTTTTATAAGTTTTCTTTAAAACACTTTTAATTTTGTGAAATTGTGTTATTTTACTTGTGTATTGTTGGTGTCTTTGCTAAGATGTAAATAATGTGAAAAGAGATCTTGTCTGTCTTGTAGATATATATATCTCTAGCATAAGATAGGAACTTTGGGCCAGGCGCGGTGGCTCAGGCCTGTAATCTTAGCACTTTGGGAGGATGGGGCAGGTGGATCACCTAAAGTCAGGAGTTCAAGACCAGCCTGGACAATATGGTGAAAACCCGTCTCTGCTAATTATACAAAAAATAGAATAGAATAGAATAGAATAGAATAGAATAGAATAGAATAGAGTAGAGTAGAGTAGAGTAGAGTAGAGTAGAGTAGAGTAGAGTAGAATAGAATAGAATAAAAACAAGCATGGTGGTGCATGCCTGTAATCTCAGCTACTTGGGAGGCTGAGGCAGGAGAATTTGCTTGAACCCGGGAAGCAGAGGTTGCAGTGAGCTGAGGTCATACCATTGCACTTCAGCCTGGGTGATAAGAGTGAAACTCTGTCCCCCCCAAAAAAGATAGGAACTTTGGTATATAGTAAGAATTCAATAAATGTCCGTTGAATGAATGTGTTAACGACAAAGTTAGGATAGACTTTTGTTTAGTTCATCTGTTTAAGTTCATCTGCTAAGCCAGCTATCCCAACGGTAGACACAAAGTCTACATGTATCATTGTTTCCTAGGTGACTGGGAGGAGAATACAGATGTTGTACAGATAGGGGTATGCTGGATTCAGTTTAAAATTAATACTATTTGATAAACCCTTCATTTGTAGACTTGAGGATAAAACAGTTTCTGAAGAATGTTTTCCATTAGTATGACAATACTAATATATCTTTGATATGTAGCAAGGCTAATTTTTAGGCTATCAAAAAAAGTTTAAGATAATGCTTTTTGCATGGGTTTGTTTCATTAGTAATACCAGATGTATTTCTGTAGTTCATACCATTTTAATGGGAACCTTGAGTTTCAAATTTTAAACTGTATCATTCTTTGGTGCCACTGCTTTTCAATCTTGGTATTCCATTCTTTGAATAAGATCAAATTGGTTGGAAAAAATTCCTTTTGTAGAGATGGGAAGTTGGGTAGTAGGGGATGATTAAATTATTTCATAGGAAAGGTTTTTGGCTTATTCCACATGGCAGTTTCTAGGACTGCCAAGGTGATGTACAAATTCCTGGTATAACACAAAGGACAGTCTAAACCTGTAGTGAAACCAGATTAGTGTTTATTATGGGATGGAGAAGGCTTCTTCAGATAGATTATTTTGAAGGAGGGAGGGGGCAGTTGTGTTTTATTCCACCCAAATATATTTTGACCTGCTAGCAGTTGGAGTTTGCTGGTGTGTTAAATAACAATAGATTCAGGGCACCCTTTAGTGTGAAGGGGGCTTACAGATAACTTAGTTCAATTGTCTCATTTTAAATCTGAGGAAACTGAAACCCAGAAAAAAGACTTCCCTCGTAGCTACATGCTCTGTCTTCCTAGCTAGTATTAATGAATGGTTCACTGATATTGTGGTGTTTATTCTAGAGGTGTTTTTGTTTTGTACTTATAGAGCTTAAAACTACACGTTTTAAATATAATAATATAAGTGCATATGGATAATATATTATAAAACGTTCCTGGGTAAGAGCTCTAAAGCATAAGTGTTTATTTGAAGTAACAATTTGAAACTAAGGTTGTTTTGTATACATAGCTAAAATAAAATTATTTTTATTTCAAGAACTCCAAGGTCATAAACTCAAAGTTTTTGTTGTTGTTGTTGGTTATTTGTTTATTTAAGGTTTGGGCTATACCATTGCAGTTCTGTACAGGTTCACTCTCACAGTGCCAAAACAAATTTACTCCTGGTATTTATATAAAGATGGCTACACAAACCTCAAGTTGCAAAACACTAAAGGCACTTGGAAAGAAATACCCTAAATTAGACTATGTGAAATAAGTCAGGTTGCTAAGTTAAAGGAAAAAAATAAGATGCTCACTGTACTTGTTGGGTCTCATCTTAGAGCTGTAGAATTTCATTTCCCTGTTGGGGGATGTTGTCTTGAAAAAGCATGGCCTTCTGGGTTAAGTCAATGAGGGTGCAAATCACTCTGCTATTTATGAACCAAGGGTTTTGGATAAGTGACAGAATGATCCTGACCTTCTTTGACTCAGCTGCAAAATTATCCTGAGATAAAAGTAGAGTGAGCAGGGATGTGTCCCAAATCATCAACATTAGTGGAGTACAGACATTTAAAAAAACAAAATTTTGGCCGGGCGCGGTGGCTCATGCATGTAATCCCAGCACTTTGGGAGGCTGAGGTATGCAAATCACTTGAGTTTGACACCAGCCTGGTCAACATGGCAAAACCCCATCTCCACTAAAAATAAAAAATTAGCTAGGCATGGTGGTGGATGCCTGTAATCCCGGCTACTCAGGAGGCTGAGGCAGGAGAACTGCTTGAACCCAGGAGGCAAGGTTGCAGTGGGCTGGGATTGCACCCCTGTACTCCAGCCTGGATGACAGAGCAAGACTCTGTCTCAGAAAAAAAAAAAAAAAATTAATGGCGCCATTTAAAATAGTGTGAAATGTACATGTTGACAACATATACACTGAGCTTAGCACCAAATTAGCAAAAAAGGAATTAAAATAGAAAGTTGTCATGTGACAAGCACTGTTACTGATACTACCTTATGTGGTACATTACCAAGATGATCTGATGGTGCTGCTTACCCTGGGCTCAGTATTACCATGACTGCTCTGACTTTGATGATGCCAACCTCACAGGGGTGTTACGGAGATTGAAATAGCATATGAAATGCTGTAATGGCATGACAGCCATTGGCCACTATGACAGGGGCTGCTTCTCAGTTCTCTCAGTTTAACATTATGCTGTCTTTACTAATCAACTTACAGTCTTTTCTACTAGACTTTCAGCAGGGTGAGGCTACTGTTGTTTTATCCTTTATGTCTACCAAACACAGTGCCTGAAATGGAAGAGATCTTCTTTAAAGAGTTCAAATGAATGTACACAATCATCCACAAGTTACTTAACTGGAAATCATGTTTTCATTTTCAAAGCTAAATCTTTGTGCTAATGAAAAAGGGGAACTAATAAAGGATGGTTAAATACGTATTCTACTCCTATGATGGCCTCAACCTTCGACAACCTTGGCCTCAAACTGATGTCCTTATGTTAGGCAGCAGTAAAGCCAGGAAGCTCCAGTGGTGATTATCTCAGTACGAGAACTGACTATCTTTGTATTATCTCTCACTGGATCTCCCCTCTCAATTTCAGTTCATTTGAAATATAAAAAGTTGAAATTCATAAAATAAAATTATCACTTATTTGTGTTATTTTCCTTGGGTATAAATGATCTAGTTAAATGGAAAATAGAACTCTTCTTAAAATAAAATCCAAACTGTATTTGTACTCCAGTTTAAAGATTTCTTTGAGGGTTTTAAGCCTTTTAATCATGGTGATTTAGTCATATAGGTATCATAATAATTATAAGGACATTTGTCAAGTCCTTAAGTCCTTAGAAGCAAGGTACAAGGCAATCAACATTCAGCACCTTTCTTGAGAATACATAGCATACACCCTATCAAGTAACTTGGTTTTTAACAGTGGCCTTGACTTGAAAAATAAATCTCTAAGTTACTGTGCAGTAAATCTCAGAATCATTTATCTTACAGTTTATTACAGAGCAAGTTGAAGGTGATAAAATTCTTATCAGCAAGGAGTTCACAGTTTTATATGTGATTAAGGACATGCACTTCTGGTTATTTATAACATATGTCCAGATTTTAAAAACCCTCATTATCATAAAATCAGCTGTGACATATAAATCGATTGAAAAACAAGCCAGAGTTCTTACACCTTTTCTGAAAAGGAAAAGTAGATGTATCTTTCCCTGGTTTTTATAACATACATTTTTCATTTGTTGATAGCAGATAGTTGAAGTAAAAAACTCAGAACCTTCACATGAGAGCTCAGCGAATGTTTTTGGCAAAATAGAAACACCAAATATTCACTGTTATCCACCTTGCCTTTTACACTTGGAGCTCATTCCATATTAGTACATATAGAATCTCCTCATTCTTTTTTAGTGGCTACTTAATAGCCCTTTATTTGAATTAACATAATGTAGTTAACGATTCTCCTATGGCAGGAAATGTATGTTGTTTCTGAATTTTTACTGAAATAAACAATCATGCAAAGAATATCTGTGTGCATGTGTCATCGAACTAATGGGTGAGTACTCTGTAGAATAAATTCCTAGCAGTAAAATTGCTAGGTCCTTGGGTCAACATGTTTTTTTAATAAAGATGGCCAAATTGCCCTTCATAAAAGTTCTATCAATTTGTATTCCCACCAGGAGTTCAAGAAGATACATAATTCTTCAAATATGTATGTCAAACTTTTAGATTTTTACCAGTCTGATAGATGAACAATGGTATCTGTGCTTTTGGAATTTATAAAGCTCTTGTAACAAATAGGAGCATTTGAAGTTATTTATGTTTCATTTTCTATGAACTCTCATTGTGTTTTCTGCCCATTTTTCTCTTGGATTGTTGGTATTCTTTTGATTCATTGAAACTCTTTCCATATTGGAAAATGCATCCCTTTGTGATACAATTTGCAAGTATTATTTTCCTCATTTGCCATTTATCTTAGGGCATTTTAGCGACATGTTTTGCCAGGAAGAAAACTTAGATTTTTACCTATTCAACTTATGAATATTTCATTTTATGGATTCTCATAGTGCACGTGTGTGTGCGCGCACACACACACAGACACACACACCCCTATTAATTTCTAGCGTTTTTAGCTGGTATCGATTTTGATAGAGAATAGATAGAGATCAAATCTGAATTTTTGCCAGATGGTGTTCCAGTCATCTCAACACCATTTAATCTCTCTTCCGCTGATTCAACATGCCATTTATATCATAAACCAAACTCCTGTATATTTCTGGATTTGTGTCTAGATTCTATGCTGTTCTATTGATCTTTTAATGCAACAGAACAACAATATTTTAATTGCAGTAGACTTATAATAAAACCATTCTTCACTCCCTCTTCATTAAATTATTTCCTAAGAATTTTCTATTTGTGCACATTCATTTTTCCATGTGATTTAGATAAACATATTTGTGGAGTTCTAAGAAATATGTTGTGATCGTATTGAAGGTTGTGCACCAGTATCAGTTTTCTCAAGTACTAGACCTTTGTGGTTGTAGGAGAAGGCTGTTTCATTGAATTTGGGCATCCATGTCATACTAACTTCATATAAATAATTTGAAAGACTGTGTTCTTTTTCTATGCTTTTGATCTGTTTCAATAGTATTGGAGGTATCTGTAATTTCAAATTTTCAAATTTGACATAGTATTGAAGCTATTTACTCTTTACAATTTTATTTCACCAGGGAATTACCTAAGATTGGTGCTTGTTCAAAGGTATGAGAGAGTGCAGGGAGGAATCACTTAATTTAATTTTTACCCGTTAAGATATTTATATACTCTGCTCATCTGGGTCAGTTTCTATAAATTGCATTTTCTTAGTAACCAATACATTTCTTATAGATTTTCAAATGTATTTGCAAGTTGATGTGAATGATAGCAACCGTTTATGTATTTTCATTTTCTCTGTTGTGAGGTTATTTCCCCCTACTCATTGTGTATATGTGGATGGGTGTGTATGGACCTCCCATTCTTTATTAGTTTTGTTTGTTATTTATCCTATTTTTTTAAAAAAGTCTCTTGTATTTTTTAATTCTACAACATTTCTGCCCTCTAATTAATTGTTTGTTTCTCCTTTCTAGTTATTTCTTATTTTATACTGCTTAGTTTCATTTTGCTCTTCTTTCTTGTGTAACTTTGGATACTTATTCAGTATTTTGTTTTGTTTTTATTTATATGTTTATATATATTTGAGACAGGATCTCACTCTGTTACCCCGGCCGAAGTGGAATGAAATCTCAGCTCACTACAGTTTTGACCCCCCAGGCTCAAGCCATCCTCCCACCTCAGCCTCCCAAGTAGCTGGAACCACAGGTGCATGCCACCACACTCAGCTAATTGTGTTTTTTGTAGAGATGGGGCTTGGCTATATTGCTCAGGCTGGTCTCAAACTCCTGGTCTCAAGCGATCCACCTGCCTCAGCCTCCCAAAGTTCTGGGATTACAGGTATGAGACATTATGCCTGGGCTGTTTTGCTTATTAATATAAATATTTTAACTATATATTTTCTCTTAAACTTGGTATTAGCTGCTTTTTACCATTTCCAAGTGTATTTTTGTTATTTATCTTTATTACTCCTTTAACTCATGTACCTGTGCATAGTTTGGTGGGGTGGGAGGCTATTGAGATTTTCTATATAGCCTAATACTTGGTTAATTTTTTTGTGAACATTCCATAATTACTTCGAAGAAGTTATTGTCTTGGTTTTTGGGTTATAGCTGTTTTGTTGTTGTTGTTGTTGTTGTTTTGAGACAGAGTCTCACTCTGTCACCCAGGCTGGAATGCAATGGCATGTCATGGCTCACTGCAGCCTCCACCTCCTGGGCCCAAGTGATTCTCCCACCTCAGTTTCCCAAGTAGCTGGGAGCACAGGTGCACAACACCATGTCCGACAAGTTTTTACAGTATTTTTTGTAGAGACTGGCTCTCCCCATGTTGCTTAGGCTGGTGTTGAACTCCTGGGCTACAACAATCTTCCCACCTCGGCCTGACAGGGTGCTGGGATTACAGGTGTGAGCCACCACTCTGACCTGTATTTTCACTTCTTCTCACTTGCCTTTCTGCCATCCTTCTCTTTACAATTGGTTGATTACATTGTATTAGATCTAATCTTTTTATTTCTATCTTTGCATATATCTCTGTGTATGCTGTTTGACCAGCTATATGATTAGATCTAATCTTTTTATTTCTATCTTTGCATATATCTCTGTGTATGCTGTTTGACCAGCTATATGATTCCTTTTGAATCCCCAGCTCTAAAAAGAGAGGCTATCAGCATACATTCACTACCATCACTTTCTTCCTCATTTAAGTTTTGATGCTTATATTATTTCTACTTTTTATAGTTCTATTACTATAATGGCCACAGATTTGATTTTTGTTTTCTTAGCCTAGAACTAGATGGCTTCAATGGCCACTGCCATTTGCTGTTCTTACTCTCTTCCTTAGCTGAAATTCATCCTATGACTTTCAAGAAATTTTAAACTCCTTCAAGAAAGTTTTCTTGGAACATTATTCTCTGAGTCTTGTATGTTCAAAAATGCCTTTTTTGTGGCCTTTATACTTTAGTGATCGCTTGGCTGGGTATAAAATTCTCGGTTCATGTGTTTTTGGTTCATGTTTTTCCTAAGATTTTCCAGGTGTCAGTCTTTCATGCACTGGCTGTATATTCTGCTCCAGAGAATTCTGTGAACAGTAGGCAGAAGACAAGAGAGGAGATTAAAAACACATAAGCATCTGGGTTGTCAATTCTGTTGCTTTTTAAAAAATTATTATTATAATTTAAGTTCTAGGGTACATGTGCACAATGTGCAGGTTTGTTACATATGTATACATGTGCCATGTTGGTGTGCTGCACCCATTCACTCGTCATTTACATTAAGTAAACCCACACATATTTGGACACTTATAGGTAAGGTTGTATTACACATCAGTGTAATAGCCTTTTTAATAAATGGTACAAGATCTGTTGGATATTCCTAGTGGAGAAAAAAAAAAA
>NW_012110141.1:4976419-4999649 GCF_000951045.1 Mandrillus leucophaeus | reverse complement strand
AGTATTATTGTAACAAATCACATAATAATGATAGATCCCAGGGTGTTAAGAAAAATGTAAATTATTTTCAATGTTATTTATAAAAATTCAAGCAAATGTATAATTTGTTTTAAAAGTATTCTTCTAGTAATTAGAGAACTAGTTACATTTTTAATATTATTTGATAACTTTAGCTGATTTAAAAAGTTTGTTATATGAATTTTTTTTTTCTTGACTCAAAACCTAAGGTGCACAGTTTTGCTCGGGTAGGAGACCAAGTAAGCTATAGTAAATTGAGATTTTTTTTTTAACTTCAGGAAATTCTCTTACACTTCAAGAAGCAGCATGTTTGTTCAACGTGCTGTGGTCAAACTAGATAGGAAGGAGACTTGCTGGCTGGATTTTTCAAGGTGAGCTTCTTGGTGAGGTGGCTCTTGAGCTGAACAGATTTTCGTGAAGGTAGAGAGGAAAAGAGAATATTTCTAAATTCTGGGAAATGAAATGTTGTTCAGAAAGTGCCACATAATTAGAACCCCTTGTAAGGCCCCTGTTTATTGCATTGTTGCTTCCCCCAGGAGGTCTGAGATATGAATTGTGCACATACCTTTGTCGAGAGGCAGCATTATCTATTTCTGAGACCTTGAATCAGCGGGCTTGGCAGCAAACAAAGTTACTTCTTCAGTCTGTTATGTGATTAGAACACTTGAAATGGGATAAATTCCAAAATGTTATCTTAACCTGATTTCCATTCAGACTAGAGATTGGTTTAAAAGAATCAGTCAGTACTCAACAGAGATCTCTTGAGGGTTTTTGTCAACTGTATGAACAGGGCTTCAGAAGGCTCTGGGTCAGAGTTCCCTTATAAGCAAGAACAGTTGAGTTTAGTTTCTGTTAACCTTTTCTTAGCCAGTAGAAATTCTATTGCCTGGCTCTGTGTGTGTGTGTGTGTGTGCCTCTATTGCAGGCAAGAGGGCAGGTGTTCAGTGATACTGTGTGTCTCAGTAAATAAATGGTGAATTCCTTAAAGGCAAGAAGCAAGTCTGTTAACTTTTTCTATCTTGGGTTTAGGGATAATGCTCTGCATAAGACAGTAGTTTAGCAAATGTTTGTTCAATGAAGGCATATTAAGCTACAGTTAATACTAAATAAGAAATCCATGAAGCTATCTCCTTGATGAAAATACTCTATTTTTTCACTGTGGGTTGCAAGTGACAAAGACCCTACTCAAACTAGCTTAAGCAAAAAAGGGAACATTTGGCTCCTAGGCTGGGACAACCACGTTGGTGTTACCGCTTTTGGACAAGGTTAAATCCAGGGGCTCAAGCAATGTTGTCAGATCTTCCAGTTCGGCTAGCCCCTACTTAACTTCCCTATCTAAATTCTATATTCTAAAAAGAATATAGAATTCCCTATATTCTTTTTGAGGCAAGAAGATGACATCCAGCAGCCACAAACACATCTTAGTGCTTTAGGTAGCAAATGGCTGTTGTCTTTTCCTATAGATTTAGAAAAGAAATTCAAGGGGAACACTGGTTGGCCAAGTTTGGGTCACATGATTATTGCTGAACCCATCACTATGGTCAAAGTTTGGAGGACTCAGGTGAATGGTATTAATAAATTATGAAAAGCTACCAGCTGCTGAGATCTTCAAGAAGCAGTGTGTTTGTTCAGCGTGCTGTGGTCATGGGTTTTGCCTCATTTCCTACAACCAGGAATGACCTCTAGGTCACATATAAGTCAGGTGCTGAGTGTTAGCAACCTGACAGAATGGTTGTATTTCCAGAAGAATGGAGAAAAAGGATGTAGGTTAGGACAAAACAACCAGTCTCCACTACTGTTATTTAGGTGCTCCCTGGAGCATAATTGAGCTCTAAGAAGAACCTGGTATGTCTCCAAAGACTGATGTGACAGAAAAGAAATGTACTCTTTTAGGACAATTATGTCAGAAAAATACAAGTGTTAGGAAACAGAATCTCAAGTTAATGGCTCATAGATTGGAACAAGTTGCTTCTTGAGGTTTCAAAAGTTTGTCTTTGACATCTGGTGGATTGTTTACTATGCTGGGTAGAGGGGGAGCTTCTGGAATGTATTGTAGCAGCCTGGCAAGCTAGAGGCTTTGGCTGGAACTGCAAATGGCACCACAGTGATTTGAAAGTTCCATCATTCTCCTTACCTATGGCTTGTGAAAGCTGACTTTATACCACTGTGTCATTGTGTACCCACGTTAAAAACGAAGGAACATCTAACGAGTATCTACAAGATAAAACATAGTTTGGGAACATTTTCTCCCATTCTTCCAAATACACAAAGATAACAAGTGTTTGTTATTCATTTTGTCTGTAAATGGAAAGTTGATTTAAAGAGTAGAAATATACCTAAAAGAACAAATATGTACCTAACAGAATCACAGAGTACCTCTAACTCTCTCTTCAGATGACTTCTTCATAAAGAATGATGTTACTAGGCAGACTATTTTTCTTAGTTCTTTAGAATTTTTTTTTTTTTAACCAAACTTGATGAGCTGAAAAATAAAATTTAGTAATGAGGGGGGAATTTTAATGTTTAGTTTTATACTTTGGAATTTCCTTCTTAATTTTAATCTTTTATTCTAATTAGTTTATAAGAGTTTCTTTTGTTAAAAGACAATTTTAGTTACACTTGGAAAACTTCAATCTGGAATTTACTCCCATGTTTTCAGACGTGTTTCCTTCAATTTTTTTTTCCTCAATCATTACTCATAATTAGAATAGCATACTAACAGTAAGTAGTATACTTTCCTTTTTGATTGCACAGAAGAAAAATGGATTTTACATGAGAAAATAGACAATGGAAATGCCTGTTTTGTCCATTCTTCATATTATCTGCATTTCCTTTTCCTAGAATTCAAGCTATGTCTGCAGGACAACTCCAGGTTTTGTAACAGCTTAATAGGACTTTCAGAGCACTCTTGAGTAAATACAGTCCAATGGTGTGGTGTTTTCTGCATTCTCTCAGAGTTTTTCAGAATCCATTCTCAAAGTCTCCTATCTAAAGGAACATACACTTGGTACTGGAAAAGGAAAGGGCAGCAGAAGTCCTTGGCTGAATGCCCACATTCACTCTCTTCTGTTGTTACTTAACCTCTGGTGTGTATTAGCTCCAGGGAAGTTACCCTATTAGACTTCCAAATGGAGTTCCATCTGGTATTTAAGGTAGCATGTACATTTTTTTCATATCCTTTTTGACTTCCCAATAAACTAAAGGGCATGTGACCATTGACTCTTTGCTCTTCATTATAATTATGATGATAAACAGCTGTTTTAGTTTCTCTAAGAATAATGTTCAAAACATTTCATAATTTGTTATTTACTGTCAAGTTTTTGTTGGACTATTAGCCAACAGATATTTATGGAAACAAATAATTTTATCTCATTATAACTTTTAAGATAATTTGCATATTTCTGGTGACACAGTTATTTGGAACTCAAAAATATAAACCTGGGTTGTCATGGATACATGCATGCCAAGGCTTACTTTATCAAATTATTACAAAACTTACTATTTATTTTTAGGGTATAATAGAGTTTAATCAAAACACCAATGCTGTTCATTTTTTCCATTAAGGTTATTATATTAAGCATATTGCTGCTTAATTTCTTTCTTTTTAACGCTTTCTCTTAATGACATTTTATCGCCCAAGGACACAGTTTAAACTGCGTGTCAGAATAACTGATCAGCAGTCTGGCTTGACTTTTGCGAGTCTTCCTTTCTCCTGCTGATATGTCAAGTAAGGATTATATATAATTCAGAATAATGTTCATTGTAATGAGTTAGACCAACCTACCAGGGAACTCATAGAAACGTAATTGACCCAGATGAGAGAAAAAAATAAAATCTTAGCTTCCCCTAAGCAAAGTCCCAAATCTCACAATACTCTTCCTATCTTAAGGGTACAATAATAATTCTTAAGAACAGTCTAGAATCAAAGAAAGACTTGACTGATATGTAAGAAGGAAAGAGAAAAGAATGAAAGGGATGAGTGGTGGAACCAGAGATAGGTCAGGTTGTCCATGAGCAAAGAGTGGGATAAAAAGGCTTGGAAAGGTTTTTTTGAGTATGCCAATATTGGGTAAATTAAAGTGATCAGATGGGCCTTTTAAAAGTAACTTGCTTGGATAGAGCATACTACTTCTAGAGGCACAAGGTCAATCCACAGTAATAAGAAGTTTCAAAATCACGTACCTTATGATATTTGGAGCTCTCATTTATTTTTACTTATCCATAGTGTTGGCCACAAATGTAAGGAATATTATGGTATAAGGAAGTCATTGTATTAAGACGTAGAGAAAAACTAGATTTGAGAACTAACCAATACAAAAAGAAATGATGTTGCTTGGAATATATCTTTTTAAAAGGCAGCTCCATTAACTAAATTTATAGTGAATGGGAAGACATATATGTGGCCAACAGTCATATGGAAAGCTCAACATCACTGATCATTAGAGAACTGCAAATCAAAAGCACAATGAGATACCATTAGAGATACCAGTCAGAATGGCTCTTATTAAAAAGTCAAAAAGTAACAGATGGTGGTCAGTTTGTGGAGAAAAAAGAATGCTTGCTTATACACTGTTGGTGGGAGTGTAAATTAGTTCAGCCATTGTGCAAGACAGTGTGGCAATTCCTCAGAGACCTAAAGACAGAAATACCATTTGACCCAGCAATCCCATTACTGGGTATAGATCCAAAGGAATAGAAATCATTCTATTATAAAGACACGTATATGTATATGTTTACTGCAGCACTATTCACAATAGCAAACACATAGAATCAACCCAAATGCCTATCAATGATAGACTGGATAAAGAAAATGTGGTGCATATACACCATGGAATACTATGCGGCCATAAAAAAGAATGAGTTCACGTCCCTTGCAGGGACGTAAGGAGAGCTGGAGGCCATTATCTTTAGTAAAGTAACACAGGAACGGAAAACCAAATATCACATATTCTTACTTATAAGTGGGAGCTAAATGATGAAAACACATGGACATATAGAGAGGAACAACACCTACTGGGGCCTTTCAGAGAGTGGAGGGTGGGAGGAGGGAGAGGATCAGGAAAAATAATGGACGGGTACTAGGCTTAATATCTGCATTATGAAATAATCTGTACAACAAATCCCCATGACACAAGTTTACCTATGTAACAAACTTCTGCTCTTGAGCTTAAAAGTTTTTTAAAAAGTAGTTAACGGGACAAAGTTCTACCAATGGGAAATTTTTTTTTTTTTTTTTTTTTTTTTTTTTTTTTTTTTTTTTTTTTTTTTTTTTGAGATAGGGTCTCATTCTGTCACCCATGCTAGAGTGCAGTGATGCGATCATGGCTCGAGTGATCCTCCCGCCTCAGCCTCCCAAGTAGCTGGAACTAGAGGCATGTGCCACCAGGCCTGTTTTTGTTTCTGTTTTTTAACATTTTCTTTTTAATAATTCTATATTTTCTATTATTTTTTATTTCCCTATGATTCCCAGGATGGTCTCAAACTCCTGGGCTCAAGTGATTCTCCTGCCTTGCTGCCTTGGCCTTCCAGTGTGCTGGGATTACAGGCATAAGCCACCATGCCTGACCAAAACTACTTTGAATACTGTGTACTATTTACAATACAGTGACAGAATCTGACAGTGCATGAAAAATACATCTTCACATAAGCAGAAAAGACAACTTCAATGTAATTTGTCGGGCAAACTTTTTAATATAAATTATCAGTATGAAGTAAATCTGAGGATGTTACCTTTGTTAAAGTGAATGTGCTCAAATTAGCATAGCTGATTCTTTTAATAACCTCGTTTCGATATTAAACATTAGTTTTGATCTCACTTTAAAATGAATAAAAAAGTATATATGTGTATATATGTATATATATGCATGTGTGTATATATGTATATATATGCATGTGTGTATATATGTATAATATGCATGTGTGTATATATGTGTGTATATGTATATATGAAAATGTAAAAAATAATGGCTCTTATTAAGTCAAAAAATAACAGATGCTGGCAAGGTTGTGGAGAAAAAGGAATGCTTACACACTATTGGTGGGGGTGTAAATTAGTTCAGCCATTGTGGAAGACAGTGTGGCAGTTCCTCAAAGACCTAAAGATGGGCCCACTGTGATAATTTCCTAATACGTCTCTCATTGTCCGTTTCTCCTTTCCAGTCTTAATTCCCGACTTTCCTTTTGTGTTTTCTGAGATAACTACTAAATGAGCTATTTGCACTCAAACTCTTGCTTTAGGGTTTGTTTTGAAGGTAACCCAACCTAAGACAAGTGGAAACCATTGCAAAGACAGTGGCCACCACATGCAAAAGTGTTTTGGAGATGCTCTGCCAAGAGACTGACCAGCTCAAGCCACTCTCTTGAGAAAGAGGAAACGAGAGAGCTCGAGAGTTTGAAGTTTAGTCTAGTGTTAGAAACAAGGGATGAGATAAATTCTACCCTCTTGACTATGGATTTGTGATTCTCGACCCTATTCAACATTTGAAAGTTTTTATATAACAAAGATTGAGATAGAAACACTGCAGTTTTGACAAAACTCTTTCTACTTACTTATGGAAACATTCAGACATTATATACTGGTGTTTTGGACAACGTCCACTGTAGAGAAGAAACTTGGATATATTATGGCCCCAGTGAATGGAATTTCAGAAACAATCAAAACAAAACAAGTGCTGCAACAAAAATATTAAAGATGCTCTTGTGGAAGAAGAAATTCCATTTCATGGGAAATCAAAAGGTCATGCCAAAGTAATCGAGATTTTGCAAGACAACAACCAGTAGAATGACAGACATGAGTGAAAGTGGTATGTGAAAAATACAGTCAACTTATAAATTGTAATAAAAATTTATTTTAAGTGGTAGTGATATTATTAATCCCATCATTCAAGCCTCAGAGATCTGCTTCAGACAGTGACATGTTTTGTTGCAGATTCAGACAACCTGATGTTGTACAGATAATCACATTAGCTCAAAATATTTCAGGTGTGTATTTGAAAAGTCCCTTTAACTTAATAATACATAGACAAAAGAATATTTTAGAACTAAAGGGTAGCTGAGAAAAATCTATAGTACTTTGAAATAATCAGTAAAAGAATGAAATCAAAGCTAATAGATCATAGGGCAAGTTACATTCATGGCTTGTTACAATCATTTTGAACTGTAGGGGTGGTTTTTGAACACTAAAATCCAGCTTACGTGTGAATTTCATTGTTTTTTGTATTTTTCTGAAAAGCTCAAAATGTGTGTAAATCATGTAAGAATATTAGCACCACATCCAGCTGGAGTTATTTATAAAGATCTCTGAAGCTGAGTACATTGATCATTTTTCAAATTAAGTTACACAGTGTTAGTACAACGAATTAAATTATCAGAATAAGAATCAAAACTTTAAAACATGTGAAGAGTCAAGCTTTATTTCTCTGTGCAAATTTTTACTTTACATGTCAAAGATACATCCTGTTTAATGTTCTTGATTTGAATTCTTATAAGCATAAAAATATAAAAATGTGATATGCATAATCTTTTTTATAGTTCAACATGAATGAACACATAACAAGCTGAACATCAAGTGTCTTATCTGACTACTTTTGAAAATAGATACTAATTACATTTGAATATAATCAAGTCTGGCTCAGGAATGCTCCTTTGAAACCCCCCAGGTCTCCCCAGGCAGAGCCAGTTGCCTTATTTCTCTTTGCTAACATCGTACCTTGCTTACATTTATATTATTGTGCTTTTCACTATAATGCATTCATAAAGTATATTACTATATGGTATTTGTCTGAATAAGTACATGTATGACTTAACTGTGAAGTACTAGCCTTTTTATCTTTACCCCTGCTACCTGTCTCAGTACCTGACACATAGCAAAAGCTCAATAAATGTTTGAATGCATGCATGCATGCATGCATGAATGAATGAATGAATGAATGAAGAAATGTGTTGATTTAGGGCAATCACCGAGGAAACTTCTATGCCTATTAGCTTTAAAGATATTGTAACACAAAAATATTTTCAAACATTATTCTAGGATGGGATAAATGACCAAACCTGGGGAGGTATCAGGATGTCATATTGAAGATGGGGAGGAGAGAAGAGGTAGAATTGGAACAGATTCAGAGAAGAAAGGAAGGGAAGTAGCTGTACTTTCAAACCCCACAGTATGTCATCTGGAAAAGAAAGACAGTGTGGAGCAGGAATTTAAAACGCCGGAGATACGGTGACTGGGCTGATCACATCTCTGCCACTTCTTAGGTTTGTGACACTGAGGAGGTGAACTGTTTCTGTCTTTCAGTCTCTTGGTTCGGAATTCGCTTCATATAGCTGCTTAAATTGAAGCACTCAGCTGCAAGTCACAGAAAACATATTAGCTTCTTAAGTAATAAAGGCATTTGACTATCTTTCATAATTATTAATAGAAGTCTGAGGCTGTTGATTCTAGATTGGTTCAACATTTCAGGATGCCAGCCTGCTACCTGTCTTTCTCTCGGCCTCTCCCTCACGGTTTCAAGGTGATTGCTAGAGCTCTAGGTATCACCTCCTCAAATAACAGCATTCCAGAGTTAGGGAATGAGTTATAGGGACAGTAAGTAGCATAGCAAGGGCTGCAAGAGAGCTTGGATGCTCTTTTTGTTTTTCAGGAAGAGAAGTTCTTTTCCCAAAGCACCATGTCATTTATTTCCCTTATTGACCAGATTATATATAAAGGATACTTGGAAACAGGCATCTTACTTTTTAGCTTCTCTAGTAGAAGCACAAGTAAGAAAGAGGTTGAGAATGTCAGTTAGGTAGCCAACTAAGAGTACATGTCCCTGTTGGAATAAGGATTATTATTATTTCTTAGCACTGTGGCTGGCTACAGGGTTAAGTATTCATTAGGTATTACTACTTTTATTATTAACCATTCCATACTGCAGTGAACAAAATAATTCTAACATAAATTAAAGTTTCTGTGGCAAAATAGACTAGTTCCTACCAACAAAATTTTTTAAATATTTACGAGCTCAGACATTACTATTATTACATTTTATAAGTATCTCCACCCCATCCTTTTCTTACCCAACCCTCACTCTGTTTTTGTGAAAATTACCAAACATGAGAAGTAATTTGTTCCTATTTTTAGGTCTGAAATGTAAACAGTGGTTTTTCTGAAATACCAATTACGAAGAGTGGAAATTTTTGTTTTAATTATTTTGAACATGTCTTCAGGAATTGAAATTGAATTTTACCTCAGAGCTTCACAACTGATAAAATTTTCATAGCAGAAAACCTCTTGAGATAGTACCTTGCCACATGGCCATTTCTATGTGGACTCTTTGGCTAGTGGGAAAATGTATCTAATATGCTGTTCCCATCAATTTAATCTTTGAGAACACTGCTTATTTCAGTTACAACATGAATTGTGGTGAGAGAGGACAGCAATTTGGAAAGATAAAATAGCATGTATTTAGCGACTCTAGTAAGAATACCAAAGAGGTAAGCAAAATTCACAAAATGGAAAGTAACCTCTAGAGGAGAGAAAGATGAAGGTAATACAATCTACAGACAAGTAAGTTATACTATCACATTAAGAGACCCCTTTAAATACACTAATCATGAGACATGTTTTTATACAAGCTATGTATTAGTAGAATTTGCAAAGTCAGTAGCAAAGTCATGAGCAGTAGTGTTCATGTTTGTAAGTGGAAAAATAGTCACCTTAAAAATCAACTTATAGATTGAAGAAAGGAGAAGTATACATAACTCTTTGAAATGTAAGTTGTAAGTACACCGAGGGGATCAAAGAGCCAGTTAGAGAAAAAGAAGTTCTCCCCAAGGAAGCCTGATGTGATTTCTGCTTAATAAATAGTTGACGATTGGGAAAAATGGGATTATAATCAGACATATTATTGAATGATGTTATAATCTGTTCTATTTTTAAAACAACCATATTGAAATATAATTTACATGCCATAAAGTTCACCCATTTAAAGTGTACAGTTCAACAATTGGACCTGTTATTTTTAAGCAAACCAAACTGGAAAAAAGGTAAAAGAAAAAAGAGGGAATGGTTAGAAACTATTGATTTCCTATTAGAAACTCATGTAAATACTGAAAAATCTCCTGGAGGACAAATTTTTTATTTAAAACCCAAAAGCAAATTAGAAGTAATTTTATATACTGCATTGTTCTTCGTGCCCTGAGTTTAGGCACCCATAGCGTATGAACAGAATCATCTCTACCTGGGGATGGAAAATCTCCAGCATTTCTCCTGAAATGCATGGGAGCAAATAGAAACAGAGGCATAGAGGGAAGGTCGAGGGCTGAAAGATGCCATTAGAGACCTTTGATATGGAGCCCAGTGTGTGAGTTTGAGAAAGAAAGTATTATTGTTATGTTTCATTTTCATGTTTCTTGATTTCTAATACTTCCTCTCCCCAAGGCATCATCGTCTGTTTTTTTTTTTTTTCTCTCTCTTTTCTTTTTCTTTTTTTTCTTTTTTTGAGACAGAAAAAAAAGCTCTGTTGCCCAGGCTGGAATGCAGTGGCAAGATCTCGGCTCACTGCAACCTCTGGCTCACAAGTTCAGGTGATTATCCTTCCTCAGCCTCCTGAGTAGCTGAGATTACAGGTGCCTGCCACCACACCTAATTTTTGTATTTTTAGTAGAGACGGGATTTCACCATGTTGGCCAGGCTGGTCTTGAACTCCTGACCTCAGGCAATCTGCCCACCTCAGCCTCCCAAAGTGCTGGGGTTATAGGTGTGAGCCACCGCGCCCGACCTATTTTTAATTGTGCAACTTACCTTAACATATATTTTCAACTGTTTAAATAATGTAAAAATATTACTTTCTAAAAATACTTAAAATGTATCCTCCAAGCCTGAAGCTTCCTTTGGGACATTTTACAGAACTCTGTTGCATGTAATTCCTTTGGTGACATATCAAAATAAGAAACTGATGGGGTTTAAAGTTCAAAGTCATGTGCTTTTCCATTTAGAAAATTAAAGAGAAATAAAAGAAGAATCATATTTTTTTTCCAGGAAAAAGATTAAGATAATTAGAATTGCTCAGCCAATTTACCAGAGTTTATGTTGATACAATTGCCAAATAGATTATCTATAACCCCACTAATGGATCTTCAAAACTGTTTGCAGAACTCATTTTTTCATGTTACTGTGTTATGCTTAGATGAGCTGGTCTTATGTATTGACTTAAGTACTTAAGTTAATTTGTTTACTTGATATTTATTAAGCTATTAGATTTGTATTTGATGTTAGTTCTTTCTACAAAGGGAGAAGCGATATACAAAAGAAAATGGATTTTTGCCTTAGGTTGAGGTCATGAAAATGATGGTACTTAATCTTTATTTCTTTGAAGAAGTACCTTTTTCTTTGTCGGTTTTGTGTGACTTTTAATACCTTTTCATTAGTTTTAAAGGAAACCCACAAAATAAAAACTAACTTATGCATTATTAAGCACACTCTTGGAGTGTCTAGAGGTTGAGGAAAAACCTAGTTTCAACAACTAAAAAATAAAACATAAATATTGACAGGTTTGCTTTCCTTGTACTAGTCTTGATTCAGTCCATTTTCTACACAGATGCTAGAGTCATTTTAAAATGCAATTCCAATTACATTTACTGCACACTTAAAAACCTCAATGATTCCCCCACCCTCACTCCATCCACTTTAATGATACAGTTTAAACATCTTAGCAACTGTCGTCGTCCACACCAGCTTCTTTTGCTCTACAAAACTGCTACTTGTCTTCGAAGTCCACCGTGGGCCTTCTTCCTTCCTTGCCTTTTCCAGGGCTGTTCTCACTGTCTAAAGTAACTTTCTTTTACTTCTGTGGCTGAACTTGCTAAATGTTTGTGCTTCCAGAAAGAGCTCAGAAATCTCACTTCTCCCTCAGGCTCCTGTTCCGGTGCCCTCTTCGCAGTCTTTGCATCTCTCCATCTGGACCGGGATTAAGAAACACACCTGGGAGCAGCTCCCTGGTCCCTGTTCTGCAGTAAGCATATGAATTTCCTTAGACACACCACAATACCACCGGAAATGTGTTCAAGAGAATATTAAATGTGTTATGTATGATTGAGAAGAAGTAGGATTGTTAAGTGAAAATCCCTAAGAAGTAGGTTCCAATCACAATATGGTCCTATCCCTGGACTGCCTTCTCAGGTGGATGAGCCTGGGTACATGTGGACCTTTGGCTTCACTAGATGGAGTGTCCATGTTTGATGTCAGACCTGAATGACTTGAGGCTACAAAGAACAGGCTAAGCCTAGCAATCTTCCATTATTTCCCATGTGTCACTCAGTCCTTCCTCCAAAGTCAACTTTAAAGGATTAAACCTCCTTGAGCCACTAGCTTACATAATTGATGTTTTCAGCTTATCTAAGAGGTTGACTATCCAGTTGGATCTTACCTTTAGTTTAGCACTTAACATGCTATGTAAACTTCCTGTCTTCTCAAGTAGTTTGTCTATGTAGTCAATCTTTGTGTGGACGATGTATTAATCTCTTTGTATCCTCCGTACCTGGGGTAGTGCTGCACACATAGCAGACATGTAGAGGAATTGATTGAATTAAATTTGTCCTGCTAATTGATGTTAATTAAGTCACACTTAAAAGGTGTCTTTATACATTTACCGAACTCTTAAATTCATGGCAATGCTGCAAGTGTGGCATCAAATCCTACACCCAGAGAAATATGCATAACTTCTCAGCAAACAATAAATAATGTTTGTATTATGTATTAATAACCCTAGAAATATGACTCTGTTTCACTCAACTGAGAAAACGAAGCAGATCTATGATTTGCTGGTGTTATTTATTTTTTGTGTGCCTGAAGATAAGCATATGCTCAGATATATCTGAGCCAGATGTTCCACAGCATAAACTTCAGTAGCATGCAAAACTCTCTACTTATATCCATAATTCCACGATGTTCTAGGTAAGTTTAGTCTCCTAGGTTTTCTTGTTGCATGAGCTCTGTAGTATTAGGTAATATTTTCTTTCTATTCAAAATAGGTAATGCTGAAAATGCCTTATTTTATGGCCTACTGGAAATTGATGGAAACAATCCGAGACTCAGTGGAACTAGTCTTAAAATCTAAACAGTTAGTCCTGGGAAGAACTCAACAGAGCAACAACATCACTCTTATTATATACATTATCCTGAGACCCAAACTAGTAAGGTGCTCTAACAGAGTTCACATTGCTGCTTATGGGTAGCCTGGAAAAGAATACAGTTGCCTGGGCTTCCATACTATTCCCATCCTGTTATACGTGGTTGCATCTCCATGTCTTCTGCTTCTCACTCTTCTCTGTGTCCCCGCAACAGAACTGGAAGTGACAGATGGAAGGATTTGTGTAAAAAGAAAGCTAAATAAAGAGGAATAGGGAGCTGAAGAGTGACTGAGAATTTGCAGTCTAGTATATGGGTAAGACGCCAATGGAAGATGACATTATGAGCATCCCTGCCTAAGACCCAAATAAGTTTTGACTCTAGGTGAATGCTTGAGGAGTCGCTAACATAATTTGAGCATGCTGAAAGTTGTCATAAGGGATATTTTGGTGATTTGGGATTTTGGTAGGTATGTTCCTATGAGGCTGTGTTTATGGTAAGAGTTCCTCTCATTGACTTTCTTCCTTGTTTGCCTCTTGCCTAGTCTTTTCTATTTCAGGGGGTTAGTGAGTTCTCACACTGAATTTTCCCCCAACTGATTTAGTAGCAGGTGGACAGCTCTAGAAAGAGACGTTTCCTATTTTCTGGCTGTTGGTCCACAGAGCTTAATTCAAGGTATTAACTCTGAGCTTCAAAGTCTCTAGTGGCTTAGATTCTAGAAAACTAAGAAATCTATGCTACATTTATTCAGTAACAGGCCAATAAGATAGCATTCAATTCACTCATTGCTTTTGCTGGTCAACTTTGTGGCAGAGATCACTGCCCCATTGAATGATGCAGGATTGAATTTGTAAGACTAAGATGACAGGGATTTTAAGGTATTTGGATTCCTTAATTTACGGAGATAGTGTTTGTGAGAAATAATTTTTTTTTTTTTTTTTGAAATGGAGTATTACTCTGTCACCAGGCTGGAATGCACTGGCGCGATCTTGGCTCACTGCAACCTCTGCCTCCCGGGTTCAAGCGATTCTCCTGCCTTAGCCTCCTGAGTAACTGGGACTACAGGCGCATGCCACCACACCCAGCTAATTTTTGTATTTTTAATAGAGACGGGGTTTCACCATGTTGGCCAGGATGGTCTCTATCTCTTGACCTCCTGATCTACTGGCCTCGGACTCCCAAAGTGCTGAGTTTACAGGCATGAGCCACCATTCCTGGCTGAAAAATACTTTAAGAATATTTGGAAATATGAAGTAATAGGCTTCATTGAGAACAGATTGTGAATTATATTATGGAACCAAAGACCCCTGTATTCACAATTGCTACTTAAGAAATTTTATCACACCATTTGGATGGACCTATAATTAAAAAAAAAAAAGATAAAAGATTGTGGTTTGGTCAAATATCATCAAGGAAATTTTATTCAGTCTTTAAAAGGTAATGAGAGAGAGATTGCGGTGCGAACACACACACACACACACACACACACACACAGAGTTTTGTAGATAGTAGGCAAAATAATGAGACCAATAAGGAAGAAGAATACAGCAGAGGTGGTTTTCAGAGCAGCTTACCAACGATAGAACAGTTATAAGAATATGTAGATACGTGTTTATGTGTGCTTAGATTGGAAATGGCCTTTCTTTAGCATAACATCTGCAGTGTGTGCTATAAAGAAAATGGCTGCTAGAGTGAATGTATAAATGTTAACAATTTCTTGTAAATAACAAAGACCATCATCAAAATTAAAAGCTATGTGGAAAACTGCAAAAATACTAGCAACTCACATGACTGTGGATTAATGTCCTTAATATAAAAAGAACTCTTATGAGTCAATAAGAAAAATAAAACTCTAATAAAAGAAGAAACAATTTGCTAGAAGAATTACAAATGGTCATAGGAAAAATGGAGCTTTCTAAGTTACCAGATAAATATATAACACATTTCTTTTTCTGTGATCAACTTGGCCAAAAATTAATTTAAATTAATGATATGCCCAGTTTTGTCAATGATTCACTAATAAGGACGTTCTTATACTTTGCTGAGGGGCACGTAAAATGGTTCAACACTGCTGGATAACAATTTGGAAATAATTATCAAGAGCCTGAAAATATATTCATGATTTATGAACTAATCATCCTTCATCCTAAATTGTATCTTAAGTAAATAATCAGAGATGTGCACAAAAACATATAACTGAGTACTGTGCTGTGTATCCACCATAATAGCATTATTTAAAACATTAAAATTGCAAGTGAGCTGATTATCTTCCATTGACTAACATAATAAAATCCTATATAACCATTAAGTATTGTATTTTCTAAGAATATTTGATAATATGGAGATCAATTCATGTATAATAAGCGTATTAAGCTATATATGAAGTATGATTTTTAAAATACTTGGTAATATTTCTAAAAATTACATCAGTAGTTATTGATGGATAATGAAAGAATAGATGCATTTTAATTCTTTATGTTTTTATGAGTTTTAAAATGTTTTGACATAAAAAATTGTTCTTTTATTATCAGGGGAGATAATAAATACATTTTCCCAACTTTATTATGTACAAAAAAAATCATGAATTTTGAGTTTATAGTTTGGTGAATTCCAGCAATTCTATACCGTTGCATAACTGCCACTTTATTGAAGACATAGAGCATTTTCATCACCCTGAAAAGCTTCCTCACGTCCCTTTGTAGTCAATTTCATCTCCCGAATGATCCCTGGCAACCATTGCTCTGCTTTCTGTCACTTTTATCTTTTCTAAAATTTTATATATAATTTTCAGATTCACTCACATTGCTGTGTCAATATTTTCTTCTAAAAAATATATTTTGAAAGAATGCTCAGTATGTGGTTCCGTCCAAGAATTAACTGTAGAGGGAAGAGGCCATGGAGCATAAGGCAAAGAACAAGAGATCGAGGCTCAGATCTTGGGGAAGTCACCTATATTCTCGGGTTCTCAGTTTGCTCAGATGTAAAATTAGGATAATAATCTCTTTCTTACCTATATCTCAGCATCATTATGTGTAATGGATCAGAATATGTTGAACCACTTTGTGAGGCATCAACATTGGTTTCTATTTTTATTATTGTGAACCTGATTAAAATGGCTGATATGTAATTCAGTGTTCCTGTCTCTTTCAAAATGATATTTACCTTTATATAAAATGGAGAGTTGCCTTCATAAAGGTATATTAGGACATTAAGTTAAGGCTTTGACGAATTGCCATCATGGGACATGTTTATGAATTGTCCAGATTTTTAATGAGTGGCAATTGAATTCTCTAGCTTGAGTTATCCTCACACTGAATTTTTAATATCTGTACTTATCCCTTTTCCTCTTTTGCTTTTCTTTTCTAAAACCAATTCCTCTGTGTTTAGATGTTAGTCTCTACTTGCAGTTTAGAGTCTGAGAACTTTTCCTTTTATTAATTTTTTGAGAATTGAATAAACAATTTTTAGATTTTTTAAGGCTATGGAGTTAAGATTTGGGGAAGTAAAAGGGCACTGTAGAATCAGTATGTAATCAAATCAGTTTGTAGACAAGCAATAGTCACTATAAGGAACTCTAAATGACTTGAATGAAATGATTAGCACAAACATGCCTAGTTTACTCATTCTTCGTTTGCTCATTCTATAGTCAAATTTTGATTGAGTTTCCATTATGTTCCAGACAGTCTGCAAGGATCTGGGATACAGTCGACAATTGCCCTATAGAAATTACATTCCATTCGTAGATTAAGGCCAAAAGTAAATAAACCAATCAATTAAATAGCTACCAGTTCTGATAAGTACAGGAAGAATTCAAACAAATAACTGTAATGCATGTTGAAGGAGGGTTAGAGAGATCAAGGAAGGATTCTCTAGGGAGATCACACATAACCTGAGTTTCACAGCATGAGAAGGAGCTAATCTTATGAAGAGCTGGAGGAGAAAGCTTTAGAAGAGGGAACAGCATATGTAAATGTTCTGTGATAGGAAATAAAACTGGAAGAAATAAAAGTGGTTAGGCATGATGAATTGGAAATGTCAAGAGTCGAGGTTGGAGAGATAGGCAGGATAAAATTTGTCACATCATCAAAAATGAGGAGTTTGGAGTTTTTCTTAAGTTCATGGAGAGAACTATGCGATTTTACTCATAGGAGTAGCTTGATCTGTTTTAATCCTGGTGTTTTCATAAAAGTGAATACAACAGTTTTGTCATCTGATCTGTAGCCAACAGGTTTAGTTGCAAAGAATTTAATTAAAGTCCAAAGAAAAACATGCCCATTAAAGCTATATCTACCTATTCTTTACTAAAACAATAATTATGAGTTTTTCCTTGGGATAGTATCAGGTACTATAGAACATTATAATTCTTTCTCTATTATCATTTCTCTCCTTCCCTATTGAGGAAGGCTTCCCAGAGACACCT
Organism: Mandrillus leucophaeus; assembly: GCF_000951045.1. Taxonomy (NCBI): domain Eukaryota; kingdom Metazoa; phylum Chordata; class Mammalia; order Primates; family Cercopithecidae; genus Mandrillus; species Mandrillus leucophaeus. Next base: position 4,982,103 of record NW_012110141.1, on the reverse strand, counting down.
GGGTGTCCCACGCAGTCAACCAGATACCCTGTGCCAATGCATGTACCAGTTAGGTGCCTGTGGATGGCTTTGGCTGGATGCTAAATAAAAGCAGTCAGAATCCGATTCATTAATGAATTTAGAAGCTGCTATAAATCAAATTCATCTTTGGTACCTTTATTTTCTAACTTAATAGCTTCAGATTAGTAGTAGAGTCTTGATAATATTATTTTGTTTTCTCCCCAAATACTCTGAACATTTTATGTGAAGTCTAAGTAAATATGGATAATCATTATAATTTTATTTATATGGTTACAGAGGTAGCTTTGGTTTGTACTTACTATATCAGGCATGAAGTTTCTGGCCATGTGCATCTTTTGTGTCATTGAAACAAACATCTTGTTGTAATAAGTTTCTAGAATATTATGAATAATGATAGATCATGGTTTTTTTGAGATACCCAACTTGAGTATCTGAAACTAAATCAGTTAACTTAAAAATACATTTTGTGTTTAATGTATACATTTTAAACCTTATGTAATATATCAAGAGTTTATCTTTGAATTCAAAACATAGCTCTGATACTTACAGTGTAAACTTGGGTAAGTATTTAATCTTTCTGTGTTTTAGTTTCCTCAACTAGAAAATGCAGGCAGGAATAAAAGTTGGATAACACCGAGAATTAAATGAGTTTATATATATTGTAAAACTTACCCCAAATTTGCAAAAAATGAGGAGTTATTTAGAAACATCCCTTTTTGCATTTAATAAATACTGTGTTTCAGGCATTGTGTTATATATTGGGCATATACCAAATGAGTACAGACAACCCTTATCTCAACAGAGAGGCCAGCCAGATGTAACTAGAAGGTTGGGAAAGGGATATGGAAGTCAGCCATGCAGATAAAAGAAACCCAGAGCTACTGGAAGAAGCACAGCTGCTTCTGTGCTTTGCAAGATTCTGGTGTTAGGTTAGATAAGTTAGGGTCATTCGGTTGTTCTTCCTTTTTTCAGATTTGTCAGAGCAAATACTAGCTTTTTTTTGGGAAGCTCCAGGAACCCTGTACAAATATTTTTATTTAATTGGCAGCAGCATATTGTAATGGGTAAAAGCATGGGTTATAGAATAAGATAGACCTGAATTCAAGTCCATTTACCAATCACGTGACCTTCTGCAGGTTTCTTAACCTCTCTGGGTCTTAACCTCTCTGAGGCTATTTCTCATCTGTAATACTGGGAAAACAATACTGCAGACTTTACAGGTTTGTTATGATAGCTAAATGAGCTATGTGCTTAACACTGTTTAGCACATAGTAAGTGCCTGAAAAAAGTTATTAATCATCATTTCAACATGATCACATAGCCACTATCTATTTTAAAAATAAGGACTCATAAAAGTTATATGAATTGCCCAGTGACTTAATGTGGATTCAAACCTGTTTCTCCCTGATTTCAAAATCCATGTAGTTTGCATTTATTTTATGCCTCATCAGGAGAAAACCAAAACGAAAGCTTGACCATTGTCTCTCAGAAAGTAAAATCATTTAATCCCTCCCACTACTATTAATATTAATAAAAATAAAATGAAAGGTTCAAAAATATGGTACCAGAATAAATATCAACAATGCTGCATTTTTTGGAAGGCAGTCAAAAATAGATAGCAAGTATGGTTTTCATTAGCTTTCTTTATTAAAATTCTCTACCAAGCAGAGTTACTGCTTTGAGGATCTTCCAGATCACAGTATGTCTCTGTTTCCCAGGTGAGCGGACCTTATGGTCCAATCCAGGGCTGGATTGTGTGAGAAGCCCAGATGCACACGGCAGGGTATGTGGCTGGGGCAGGCCCTCAGCTTTCATTGGTGCGAGTCAGAAGGTGATTGAGAAGGTATATGTGAGGTTTGAGCTTGAACATATGTTTGATTTGGGTATCCATTGGCCAAGAAATCTGACTTCAGCTGCACTGTTCATAGTGAATGCTGAGCTTCTCTCCAATTCATGCAAGTTATTCAAGCAGTAATTGGAGATTTACTGCTTAAATTTCTCCTCCTAAAAGATATTAATTCGTAAGTTATTTATCAAGTTGGTCAGATTTGTGGCTTTCATAATGAAAATGTGTCTAAAATACCTACATTCTGTGTGTGGATATGTGTGTGCGCTTACATGTGTGTATGTGTTGCAGATATTTAAACTTAGTACAGAAAGAGAACATTTACAATAATGAATAGCATTGCTAATATTAGAAGAGTGAATATTAAGTGATCAGAAATGCACATCTCAAATTCTTATATTTTTAACAAGCCTCCAGGAACTCATTAGAATTTTTGAATTATACCAAAACCCCATCCCCTTTGTGAATGGAAAGGCTGAATAAGGTTGTGTTTTAGCTCTAGGCCTTTGAATATCTGTTGCACATTTTTTGGTATGTGTATATGTAAGATTTCTATTTTTCGTAGGGTGGAAGCTGCTTATATACATTTGTGTTTTCCAAAGTGAGACATTTTATATATTAAAGTTTTACACCCCATTATTGGAATATATGATTCTCTCTCATATCCACTATCTATTTTAAAAGTAAGGACTCATGGGACTGCAGAGGAAAGCAGTAAGGAACATCAGAGGTGGCCCTCTTCTCATGTTTTCTCTGCAACTTCTTCTCTTACTGGAAGAAACAAAGGAGGAAATGAAGGTGTTTTGTTTTGCTTTGCTTTTCCTAGATCACTAGCTATGGGAAGGATGGCACATATGACTCCAATATTGGTAATAATAAGTTGCTAATATTTTTTGAGCTCTTTCCATATGTGGGAACAACTTCTAAGGTTTCTGCCCATATTGGCTTATTAATTTCACATTATCCCTTTGACAAAGGTAATATTATTGTCCCCAGTTTGCAGATAAAGGAACTAAAGCATGATGAAATTAAGTAACTTCCCCAAAGCAACGTGTAAATGGTAAAGCTTGGGTTTACTTTCAGGCCATTCGGTCTATGGCCTGTGCTCTTAAGGACTATGCTACATGCACTGCCAGTGGTATCTGTGAACAAGATAACAATAATATTACTAACAACAACAAAAGTAATTGGATTTAAATGTGTTTTTCTCTATGTTAGCACTGTGCTAATTGCTTTAACCTTCACAAAAACCTGGAGGTGGAAACTGTTGTAAACCCCATTCTTACAATGTGGAAACTAAACCTTTGAGAAGTTGTGTAACTGCCCCCAGGCCACATAGTGGGTAAGAGGAGGCACTTGGGTTTGAATCAAGTTTGTCTGACTTTTCAAGTTACAGGTAAAGATAGGGAAGATGAAACACAGACAGTCCAGTACCTCCTCATTTCTTGAAACAAGCATGAGCTGTCCATTAGCCCATCACTACCTACCACCACCTCTGTTACAAGTTGAAAAGAGTAAATTACATCAGTTCAGGGGTGTGTGTGTGTGTGTGTGTGTGTGTGTGTGTGTGTGTGTGTGCTATTACTTAAAATCTATGTTGAATATTCTAATTAATTTAGGAAACAATGTTTAAAAAGAAGCTAAATTATTAGTTTCCCCTCAAAGCTTCCTAAAGGACCTTTATGAGAAATAATTCAAGAGATTCAGAGGATTAAGAGACTACTATATTTAAAGTACCCCATAATATAATATTGAATATAACTCTGAAGAGAGTTTTTTTTTTTTTCCTAAAATCTCTGCACCATCATGTGAAGAAAGATTAATGTCCCAAGATGCCCAATGTAAAGAAGAGTTGGTATGAGTGGAGCTTAAGTATCCTTATACATTTCGAAAACTATGCTCTGGGAGAAGAACTTGACTTGGAAGTTAGAGGGAAGCACATTTCACTTCAGTCTTAGGTAGAATTTTCTGTCAACCAGAACTGTACAATCATAGAATGGGCTGTCTCAAAAACTCACCCACTCTCTGTCACCACAGGCATTTGTGCAAAGGGTGGACAGCAGTCAGAGATGCCTGGGGAGAGATCCCAATAATGGAGGAAAATGAATGGATAACAATTGTAGTCATGAGAAATTTTTATTTTACATGGAATAAATGCTGCTTAAGCCACTTAACAAAGTGAGTCATGGATTTTAATAAATTTTAGTGTATTTTAGAATCTATTATCTACAAAAGATGGCAAAAGGGGAAATATACCTTAAGAAAGGAAAAAAGCTAATCTGGTAAACATACATTTGGAAATACATTAAGGATTGTTCTGTAGGTAAATGGAATCTATAAAGAGATCTAATATTTTGGAAAATGCTGTAGAAGCGTCAAAAAAATCCTAAAAATGTTATAGCTCTAATTTAAGTGAAGTTAAAAGGAAGAAACAGGAAAAGTATGTTTTTTGACAAAAATGATAAATTGCCATAAAGTTCATAAGACAAATGATTTTTTGAAAAAAAGAAATAGTGGTTCTCGGTCTTTGAGGAATTGCCACACTGTCTTCCACAATGATTGAACTAATTTACCAACAGTGTAAAAGCGTTCCTGTTTCTTCATAGCCTCGCCAGCATCTGTTGTTTCTTGACTTTTTGATACTTGTCATTCTGACTGTTGTGAGATGGTATCTCATTGTGGTTTTGATTTGCAGTTTTCCATTGATCAGTGATGTTGAGCTTTTTTCCATATGTTTGTTGGCTTCATAAATGTCTTCTTTTGAGAAGTGTCTGTTCATGTTCTTTGCCGCCTTTTTAATGGGGTTGTTTTTTTCTTATAAATTTGCTTAAGTTCCTTGTAGACTCTGGATATTAGACCTTTGTCAGGTGGATAGATTGCAAAAATTTTCTCTCATTCTGTAGGTTGCCTGTTTGTTCTGATGATAGTTTCTTTTGCTGTGCAGAAGCTCTTTAGTTAATTAGATCCCATTTGTCAATTTTTGCTTTTGTTGCAATCGCTTTTGACATGTTCATCATGAAATCTTAGCCTGTGCCTGTGTCCTAAATGGTACTGCCTAGATTATCCTCCAGGGTTTTTATAGTTTTGGGTTTCACATTTAAGTATTTAATCTACCACAATCCCATTACTTGTATGTATCCCCCAAAATATAAATCATTGTATTTTAAAGATAATGTACACATATGTTCATTGCAGCACTACTCACAATAGCAAAGACATGGAATCAACCCAAATGTACACCAATGATGGACTAGATAAAGAAAATGTGGTGCATACACACCATGGAATACTATGCAGCCATAAAAAGGAACGAGATCATGTCCTTTGCAGTGTCATAGATGGAGCTGGAAACCATTATCTTCAGCAAATTGACATAGGAACAGAAAACCAAACACCATTATGTTCTCATTTATAAGTGGGAGCGAAACAATGAGAACACATGGGCACAGGGAGGGGAACAACACATACGGGGGGGCTGTTGCAGGAGGAGAGCATTAGGATAAATAGCTAATGCATGTGGGGCTTAACTAGGTGATAGACTGACAGTGCAGAAAAGCACCATAGCACACATTTACCTGTGTAACAAACCTGCACATCGTGCACATGTATACTGGAACTTAAAGTAAAATAAAATATTTAAGAAAGAAAAATCAAAGCACAACAAAATTAATAAAAGAGGCCAATCATTAAGCAAGCAAGATGTTAGTATTAAGATTACAAAACACTGAAGCAAATGTCTACAAAGGCTCACCATTGGGCTCACCAAAGGCTTATGTGGTTTTTCCCCTGGATGCTTAAATATCATCTTTCTGCACTA
>NW_012110141.1:4939856-4970389 GCF_000951045.1 Mandrillus leucophaeus | reverse complement strand
GGAACGTGGTCTTCAAAAGAAAGAATTCAGAAGGTCTATACAATGGCCCCCTTGTTAGTATTGAGAATGAGCTCAAATTTCATCGTGATTCTTTGGTTTAGTATCATTTACACAGAAAATAAAAAGGGAAGATAATCAGTGGGGACTGGGCTTTTCTGCAGCATGGGAGAGAATTAGAGTTGGTTCAAAGGCAGGCTTTGGAATAGAGAAATCTGATATGCCCCGCTTCATTTTTTAGGATACTGAAAGCTCGTATGACTATGTCAGAGTTTCAAGCTGCTAGAATTTGTTCTGCAGATGTGTAGACAACCACATTCATAAGATTTATAGGTAAGCACTTTGAATTTGTGAGGTGCTAATATCTGGGGCTGGGCTTGCTCCTCTCTGCATTTTTTTCCTCATTAGACTTCTCTCTAAAACTGGGGAAGAGATCTTCTATGTGAAAATATAATTTCTTCAAAGTAGAGAGGAGGGTCTTGAAAACCCTTCTTTAGATGTTTTGATAGCAAACAGTTCTGGCACAAAGCACCCCAATGATGGGAGAAAAACCGCCTCTCATGCACTGTCATCCTTCTTTGATCTTTACCTCTTTTGCAGTGTAATCTCCAAATCAATTCCCTGAAGGTTTTGTGCTTTTCTCCTCTAATTGCCATTGGAGAGGGCTGTGAATCCTCCTACTTCCTCACTCTGCATAGTTTCTAATGTTCTCTTTGGCCAAAGTTATTCAGTAAAATTAAAGGGGATAGGAGAACCAAAGGCCATGTGTTTTCGGAATGATGCTGTCATTTTTGTGGGGTCCTTACCATTTTGAAATAGTACAGGGCAGGGGGTTGGCAATTTTGTGCAGTTTTTCAGCATTTTCGTGGAGCAGAGATCTCATCACCTCAACAGAACCACTTAAGGGCATTCGATTCGTTTAAAAGCTTAGAAAGGCTGGAGCCTTCCTCACTAAAGGCAGCATCTTGCAACCTGACGAATACCACACTGCGTGAGGAAACCCACGCTGCCCTTGCAGTCTCCCACCTTCCTCTTTCCCCATTTATTAAACTCATGGTAACTCACAAGAAGCATTCAGTTTTAATTTGTCTTGCTTGACTTCATTACCTCCTACCATATGTATGCATGCTTAATGAAAATTGTCAGTGGGCTTCCAGCTCAGACTCAGCACATGCTACCCACAAGATGGATCATGGTACATGTATTTAGTATATGCCAGGCACAGTTCTAAGTGCTTTGCCGATATTAGTTCATTTAGTCTTCACGTAGGCATGTGGGTTTATTTTAATCTCCATTGTATGGATAAGGACTCCAAGACACAAAGAAAGTAGGTAAATCTCCCAAGACTAGCTTCAAAATTTGAACCATGCAGCTTGATTCCAGAATTCATGCTGTTAACTACTACATCAACATCAGACCAAAGTAATAATCTGAAAGAAATGCTGAGCATTTCTTCTTTGAAGTCTTTAACTCTTATGTAAGATTAAATTACCAAAAAACAGAGGCAGTGGTTTTATTCCTAGAGTACCTTTTGAAAGAAATAGGAGACAAGAGAAAGCTTGTCTTTACAGCCTAGTAGACTGGTTTCAATCCAGACTCCAGTTATACTAGTATGTTAGACTTGTTACTAATTTCTCTAGACCTCATTTGCTTAATCTGTGAGGTAAGGATATGACCATAACACCTACTCCATAAGGTTTCCGTGGACATAAACCTATGCAATGCATTGTGCTAGGCGATACACGTGAGCCATTAGTATTTTAATACTGCCTTCAATCCTTTGTGGAAATGGAATAGTAACAGAAAATGAGTCAACTGTGTATCAGATCTATTAAAGTGATATTGTTTGATAGAAGATAATCAGAGACATAAATTTTATTATACAAGGTAGGTCAATGATCTGTCTTCCACAGGTGAACTAGTTTTCTGCAATATCTTTCTTAAATTTGTGACACAAGACCATTGTGAGTGAAATGGTGGTGTAGCGCAGTGTGTCAGGTATTGATTTCATGCTGGGGTGGGCCTGTGTTGTCCCAGTTCTGAATTACAGCAGTGTATCACATCTGCTTGCAGCGCTCCCAGTTCAGCTTCCGACTGCGTATTAGTCATGGAGCTGGGATTTACCAATCTCTTCAAGTTAATTAGAAATGGAAAATCAGCATAGTCATAGAGGAAAAAATAAATAAGATGGCGATGCTCCAAGGATGTGGGGATTCTCCCCGATAGGAGTTGTCAGGTCAACTGCTCCTACTGATGTCTGATGCCTGGGGGGAATGTGGGAGCCGAAGAGGGGTTATATCAGGAACTCCCTTCTCTTCTCATGCTCCCAACTTACCTTCTCTATGTGAAATTATCCAGTTTCTACCTTCAAATTGAAAAGCTGTCCTTTATTCTCTCTCTCACCACAGGAGTCCTAAAGACTATACATTCCAACTCAGCAACTATTTCATAAAGCCTCCTTAGAAAATGATGGGGGTGGAAACCCCACTTAAGGAAACTCCCTTCTTTGTAGACAGCATCCCAGGTGGCACTTTATGGGTTAAACTTGTGTTGCAGAGAACGGGTATCAAGTGGCTTTCCAGGACATAACCCCCATTTAAAAACTGCCATCTCTAAAAGGTGAGCCAAATGCCCATTAGTTTACCCTGCTTTCTATGAAAGGAACAACTCAGTGTGTTTGAGTTTGCTTCTGTCTCAGTGTCTATCATCTATACAATGAATTATCAGGATGAAGACTGTCAATCACGGTTAATAAAAACCTCAGAACACGGCAAAGATCTCTTTTCCTATAGATGTATTTGATGATAGCCCTCACTTTATTATGTCACATAAATCAAAAAGGAAGCATTTATCTCATTAGGAGGCACCCCTTCTCTCCCTGTGTCCTCGCCCCTCCCCCCGTGCCAGTTCGCAGTCCCTCAAAGATGCTTTGTGCAAGAAAGTGCAAGTTTCCCGTTCTGGCTTTATTTTTGTTCCCTTTTGCTCCCCTCCTGGCTCCCCCCCCAAACCAGGCTAGCAAAGCAATGGCCCCGGTTCCCCCCCAACGCCTGACCTGCGTTTACTGGGAGGAGAGCGGGAGAGGGAGCGCGCATTCCGGAGCAGGCTGCTTTGACTCCGACCACAGGCTGTTTTGTGCAGGCTGTCCCTCTCCTTCAAAACCGTGCATCCCCTCCCCGAAGCAGCAGGCAGTGTGCCTCCATTCAGCCACATTTGGTATGCATGAGCACGGCTGCAGAGAGCGGGGAGGTGGCTTTCTTAAGAAGGTTCAGGGGCTCAGGCAAGGCTACTTGACTAGTCTTCCAAGTTCCAGGAAGCCTCTGCCCTAATGGAATTTGCAGGTGTGGAGATGACCATGGGATGCCAGAGCCGTGGGGGACCGTTTATTTTCTAGGCATTGCTCAGGTTTTCAGTTTCTTGTTTTCCTGGTGGAATTTGGAAGGGGTCATGAATCAGGCTGATGCTCCTCGACCCCTAAACTGGACCATCCGGAAGCTGTGCCACGCAGCCTTTCTTCCATCTGTCAGACTTCTGAAGGTACTGTAACTTGCAGCCTTGAATGGCGCTAATTATGGTTTTCAGGTTTAAATACCCAACTTGGGGACTTGGGCTGGGACGCACCTTTGCGGGAGCCTAAATGCATGCAGTACTGGCTCTGTGGTCCGTGGCTGGAGAGAGGTTCTCAGTACTCCTCCCCTCCCCCCACGCCCCCCACCCACATCCCGTGGTGTCAGAGACAAGAGGCTGGTGCGAACCACACTTGAGAAGGAGATTTTGATCTCAGAGAATGGGCTACCTGGTGCTCCCCCACCCCTTTTAACCATTCCTAAAACAGAATTAATTAACTTCTTTGGGAGGGTGGGAATAGTAGTGGAAGTGAAATCTCTTACTCCCTTGTGTTTGGCTCCTGGGCTTTTCTTTCTCTCTCCCTGGGGAAGCCCTTCGACCCACTTTCCCTTTAAATGGAACCTGAGAGAACAAAGGATTCTCCTCATTAATTTAAAAGCTTTGTGTAGTTAGGTGGCCAGTCAGGTGAAGACGAACAAAGAAAGAGCCTCCTCAGATAGTGACTTTTTTGGTGCCCTTGTTTTTAGAAAAGGCATAAAAATGTGGGTCTCCGGAGTGGAATCAGTAGTGGGAAAGTATTGTTAAGCATATATTGTATGTCAGCTCTCTCTCTAGCTGTGAGTCACACAAAAGAATGGCACTACACCTGAGCAAGAATTGCCACCGTGTGTCTGCAGCGCTTCTCTTTCCAGAAGCACATGCATTAAACATACTGAAAAAGTCCATACAATTGTGTACCAATCCACCTTCATGATCTTTCTTGTGGGGGTGGGGGGGAACACAAATTACATTTAAAGGTGCAGGAAACAGGTATTTTTGCCCAGCAAATAGAAGGTGGTAACACTTAATAGAGAAAAATGCATATCTCTGATGTTCTATATCCATTTGAAGTTAAAAAAGGCAAAGTTCTTAACTCACTTTTCCTGAGTATATATGCCCTTTTGATTTAATGACCACTGAGCATTGAGTCCAGAGGGCTACAATGGAGAATTAATGAATTAGTCCTGAATACATTACACTTGCAGAATTTTGTTCTGAGCCTGTGTTCTGGTTAGGTTAGGTTTGATGTGGACAGTTAGTTCCATACAGCTAAGTGGTGCCTCACAACAGAGTATTACCCCTTGCCTGAGTTTTCCTTATCTTGTTAAACACCAACTGGTATTAACTTTCAACAAAGGCTGCCCTAAGTGCTGTTCAAACTCCCATCATATGGTTGTCATGGTGATGGCTTGCTTCCCTAGGGACTATTTAGGAGGAAAGGCAGGTTTGGGTATGGTTAGTAAAAGAGACTTTTCCTTGGATATGTGTGTTTTTGCTTTATTGGAACAACATGTGTGATAGGGCAAGAAAAAGAATGAGGCCAGAGAATTAACAAATCGTTGTACATTTTCTCCAGAATCACTAGTGAATCAAGAGTCAGTGGCAAAGAATGGGCATATCTAAGTCTCACTGAAAAAAATTCAACTGCAGTAATTCCATGTGCAATGAGAAATATTTTTTCGGTTAAAGTCATGTATCAGCTCTAACCCAAAATAATGCTTTTTAACTCTTCTTGACAGATACGTGACTATCACTCTCAATATATTATTAATTAATATTCTAGTTTTTTAAAATGGAGAACGTTATTCATTTAATAGTCACAAAACCAGCAGAGAAGTACCTACCTGCGGTACTTCTTTTAGGAGAAGCTGTCTTTTTAGGAGAGCTCTGTCATCTTTTTTAACTGAAAGTACTGTCCATACTATCTATCAGGAGACATTGTTAATGCTACAGCAATACTTTCATTGGCATATAGCTCAATCTTACCCCATCCTTTATTAAGTGATGCTTTGTAATAATTTATTGAATAAAATGCATCACTGTGTGTCCTTGTTTTTTCCATATCTAAAAGACAGGATGGAACCTTACTAGATAACTTTTTTCCCAAATGACATCTGTATTTTTGAAAGATCATACCTATCCTGTGAGACTTCAGATATTGAGCACATTTCAAACTCTTAAAGAAATAAAGTCATACCAAGTTCTTTCAGCAATACTTAGAAAGAAAGAAAAGCTGCTTTGGTATATGAGCAATTGTATTATCCACTCTCTGGCTGTGAATGCTATGTGTTCTTTTCCTCTGGATTGTGTTTGTCCTGTGTTTGCTTTGCTAGTTCCTGTGTATTCTTGCCCTGGTTTTATCTTTCGAGTAAAATGTAAGTTCATGAGTCATAATTTGCATATTTTGGTAAATGCTCTTTCTGGTTTGATCTAGAAATGAAATATTTAATAACAGTATTTCTTATGTCCCTTCCTTTCTTTCTCCTCCCTCCCTTCCTCCCTCTTCTCTCTCTTATTCCACCTTCCTCCATACTACCACCACTATGTTAATTTGATGGATGGATTCTCTGGGAATCCAGTAGATTGTTGAAATCTTAAGGTAACAAAGCCAATTCTCCTATTCAACAGGTAATTTTTATTCCTCTTCCAAGCATTGTTCTGATATGACCTGCCCTCTCTCAGTGCCCTACGTGTCAGTAAATGCAGTGTAGGTCCTGATGGCTTGATTAGATTTAGCTAAACTCTGATCAGTCACCATTTCTGACAGACTGGACTCAAGCCAATTTCCCTTTCTATCCTTTTCCTTAAAAATGTGTGTATCTTTGCTAACTTACTTTGGTACCATGTTAATATTTAGAAATGGTTTCATAATCCTATTTCCTTATTTTCCATTTCCTACTAGAAACAGGATACTACAGAATTAGAAGGGGAAGGCCGGTATCTGAAGCATGAATTAAACCCAATGAGCATTGGAATATACTTATTATTCCTCCTGAAAGCATCTCATTTGTTGTTTTGTCCATCTCAGAGCAAATTTTCAACATGCCAACAAACTCACATTTTGAATTTGGGGTTGCATTTGGACATAAAACTTGGAAATGAATTTCTGGACAGGCACACAATGATGATAGCCAAAAGACAGAGCCTGTTTTCAAATGGGTAAATTTCAAATGGGACCCTTTCCAAATCATTTCTCTTCTGTTGTCATTTGCTTTATTCTTATGTGTTTCAAGATTCCATCTTACTATTAATCACAAAAAAAGTCAAGTTTATGTCAGTGACAGAATGTTCTTAGCGTATTTCATATTCATTATCAGGTCTATCTTTGCCATTGTTTTATTTGGAAGATTTTATTTTGGTAACATATTGAATCTGAAGATCATTCTTAGGGCAGAGAGTTTTCTGTGTATTGAAGTCTTGGCGAACTTACTGAAGGGAAGGCTTCTGAAAAATGGGTTGCATTGGGAGAAAGGAAAGCACTGTATTTGTGACAGATTTTGGAAAGACATTTAAGTCAGTGTGTTAATGAAGCCCAAATGATTAGTATCATTTTTAAGACTTTCGGATTTTTATATTGAGAAATCATAAGACTTTGCTCACTTTAAGCAATGTCAGAAATATAATAAATCATATTCTGGAAAAGTCAACCTAGACACTGGGTCCTAATTCCATTGTGTTCCTAACCAGCTGTGTGACCTTGGGCAAATTACTTAATCTTTCTGTAACTTGATGTCTTCTTTAAAATGAAGGGTTTGGGTCTTGACTGGATTTAGATCCAATGTCCTCATTCCCTATGCTGAAGCCTGCTATGCTCCTTGGGCATCGAAGAATGTTGTCTATTTGGACTGAAAGAATTGAATATTAAAAGGGAAGAAGGAAATGGCTACAGTGAACAACAGTGTTTAAATCATATTAGGTTGGTACAAAAGTAATCATATTAGGTTGGTGCAAAAGGTTTTTAATGGCAAAAACCACAATTACATTTTCACCCACCTAATAGAAGACCTTGTCTGCTAAGCTACAGCATTAGACCATTATCTTGAAACTAGGGGGTAGGGGGAGGCAATTAAAAGAATTTTTGCAGCGAGGTGACCACCAGATTTAGGTATTATATAGTTGCTCTGGCTGTGGTGTCTAGAATGGGTGAGATGATGCAACTGGAAGCTGAAAGATTAGACTAGAGGCCTGGGGAATTGATGAGAACCTGGCTAAGGCAAAAGTAATGAAGGTAAAATAAACAGGGCCTTGCTAAATGGACTAGTTGTGGTGGAGAGAGGAATCTAGGATAACTTCTGAGTTTCTATCTTTGCTGTAGGGTAGGGTGGTGGTCTCAGCATCTAAGAATTAAGATCCTGAGAAGGAAGTATGGCCATTCTCACTGTGCAGTTCCTCTTTTCATGGGCTAGAAAGGGAATTTCAGTTTTTGACTCTAGTAGGACTGACAAAAGTAAAGAAAATTATTCCTTATCTCACTGATTAATGAGGATGAGCCCCATTGAGTGTCCAATAGCAGAATTCTTTGAAGTAAATAATATTCAGTCAGTAATGTCACTGTATTTTTGTTATATACCCTGCCTTCTGATGAAACTATGCAGAGTTTTACATAGTAAATTCCCTTTTAATTTTTTTTGGAATCTAGTCAGAAGCCCAAACTCTTACTTTTTATCCTTTCTCTTTTTAATACAGAAGTATTACTTAAAGTAGGTGACAGAAGAGAATTAATTGAAGGAGAAATGATCAAGTTAGGCAATCAGATCAGCACAGATTCCACCCAAGTGCTAATGTTTTGCACGTCTATAATTCCATATAATGGTAACCAATGTTCATTCTATTGTCTGTGGAGCAAAGTAAGATCCAAATAACCAAATGTATTTGTTCTGTCTTCTATAGTTGATGTCAGACATTCCAGGAACTGACTTCCCTCTGGTGTTCTCAAACTCTTCAAGGAACAATTACTTTGACATTTGTTTCAATTGTATTTTAAATTTATGACCTTCAAGTTGTCCCATTCACATCTAAAATTCTGAAGCTTTACAAAGGAGGTAGAATAATATCAATAAGCCAGAAACTTGGCTTAGCCCGGACAGGGTACTCCTGAGCCACATGCTAGGGAGCAACAGTTAAGTTTCCACCACAAGAGAGGAAATAGACACCCATTATGTCTAGGTGAATATATCGGCGGATCCTGGCAAGCAAGGCCAGGAAATTTGTAATGGACTAATTCCATTAAGTGCCTTGAAGATGGGAAACTTGAAGAATAAACTGCTTTAGGAAAACATGGTGTATTGTTAGGCAGAATTTTAATGGCTACAAATAAAAGAAACTTCCCGTCTTTCCATCTCAGCCTGCCAGCCTCAGATTCCCTTAAAAAAAAAAAAGAAAAGTGAGAAAGAAAAGAATAAAAGAAAATGGGACCAAACTAGAACCCAGGAGAGAGGGAAAACTGTCTGATGTGTATCAAATGGTGGCTTCGACTCAGGCTGCTGAACAGTGAACCATGTGACTTGCCTTTTTGTGAAATGTTCCTCGGGCAGCTTAAGGGAAATTCCTGAGGCAACAAGAAACCCTCCTGTCTCTCTGGAGAGTTCTGTCTCCTGATGACCTTTTTTGTGGAGGCAAGAATGAAAATGTGTGGTCACTGGGGAGTGAGGAGGAAATGGCTGGGACAGCCAAGTCCAGGGGCCACTGCACTCTGGGATGCTTGGAGGCACAGTAACGCCCCTGGCAAGGTCTGTCTCAAGGGAAAGGGCCCTGCCGTCCTGGCAGATGACTTCCTGCAGGGAGCCAGGACTCTGCCTACCCAGCAGTGGTTCCACACCCTCCCCTCTGCTCCTCTGCTGGTGTAACCTCAACTGGCTCCAAGTTAATTTTCAGATCATATCTTTTTCTCCCTTTCCATTATCTAGCATGAAAAAGAGTTTTACAGGCTGTGACCAACAACACGTATTGAAAAAATGTTTAATGAATGGACAAACAAACACATGAAAGATATATGAAATACGAAGAATGCTTAGAACCACTTGGGGAGCTTGTGAGAAAAACAAATAGTCAGGGCCCACTCTCGGAGGTGTTGACTGAGTAGGTAGGTGGTGGGTTCAGGAATTTGCATTTTCACAGTTCTGCCAGTGATTCTGAAGTCCAGAACTCTTGGAAGGACCCCACATTGAAAAACGCTGCCATAGATTCAGCTGAGCTGGATGGAAACTTAATTCAGCGGCCCCTCTGATGCTGGCATCTGGGAAGAACAGATTTTGTGTTAGTCGACAGTGGGAGCAAAAGGTTTTAAGAAACAGTTCTCAGGTTTTCAAAATGTAATCATGAAAGATCATTAACAGAAAGAGAAGTAAAATGAATTCAGCTGCCCTGCTCTGAGTTCTAGATGATATAATCTGAAGAAGTGTTTCTCCCTATTTCTTTTTATTTTCTGTTTGTTTATATGATCATTTCTCTGTATTTTTTTCATGAAAATTTTTAGTCACATGATGTGAAATTTCAGAATTTTCTATGCTACTGAACTTATATGGAAATATGTGGTTGTGAATGAGAGCTCCTTAAAACAGTCTTCATGGTCAAGATTCTGGAATATCCTACATATGCCTCCTTTCTTTATTCCACTATAATGAATCACCCTTGGGCTTGCAGTGGTCACTCAAGGGCATGTCCCTTAGATTCCAAGGTATGTGATAGGCTCAAGTGAGAAGTGGCCGTTTCACTTGGGGGCAAAGTCCTAAGCAGCCATAAATGATGCCCATAACTACTCCCCCACCAAACCACCTCCACCCCACAACCTTCAAAAGCTAACCAACGATTCTGGACAGAAAGGAGGAAGAAGAGAACATTTAGGGCTTTCATTTGGAAAAGCTTAATTATATTTACAATTAATTTTGGGAAAATTTTTAAATGCTGCTTAATATTAAATATTTACTATGAAAAAATAGAGTGAACACAATTTTCTTGGCTCTTGAGCATGTGGCAAAGATACAGTGCTGTGACTGCTAGGGTGGGGTGTTTCAGGTATAACAAAGTCTCTAGGAAGGGCACACTTAGTTTTTATGTTTATCACACAGAAGATTTGTGTTGAACAGTCTGTAGGAATTCTGATCTAACCATTGGTTCTTCTCTTCTTCATTTTCAGAGAGACATGCATAGGAGTGGAAGTTTAGGGATAGCTTTGATCAGTTTTATTTCTTTTCCCCCAAATAAGTAAAGATTCTTCAAGGTTTAATGCATAGGTAGACAGACAATAGATAGATAGATAGATAGATAGATAGATAGATAGATAGATAGATAGATTAAATAGATTAAATAGATAACTGATAAGGAAGGTAGGAAGAATTCCTACATTTTTATGTATTGAATTGTCTTATATGAAGAAAGTTTTATCCAACACAATGCGTCCTTGAAGCAGCGTTTCTCATAGTGTGATCCAAGACTGTCTATGATAGAATCAGATGACAGTGACTTCACATAGACCTACTAAGTTAAGCCCCTGGGTGGACCTTGCAAACCTGCATTTCACAAACAGCCCAGATCAATGTTATGCACTTAACATTTGAGAATCTCTGCTTCTAAAGTGTAATGCTTTAGTGAAGAGATGTTGGCTTATTAAAATTAGGCCTCTGGCATGACCAGGCCTCAGTATCTGATTTTTATAGTTAAAAATTGAGCACTCAATATCTCTCTATATACTTATATAGGCTCAAAATGTATCCACATCTTTAAAGTTCTCATGCTCGCAGAGCACTGAATGACTTTTATAATTACTTTTTAAGGGATAATGCAGGAAACCTAATTTAGATACCAAAAATGTGTAGTAGATAGGTAGTATTCTGGATTCAAAGAAAATATGCATGTCAGCCTCACTCTTTGTTTACTTTAGGAGACTACACACTTTCAAGATTAGAGGCAGAAAAACTTTGCAGCAGAGAAAACACATTAAGTGTAACTGCTGCCCTAATCAAGTGGCCATTGCTGAATCAAACAAGCCTCCCTCTTATCTGCTCCTTTTCCTCTATACTATCTCCCAACTGCTAGGATCACCCATTCACCACATTGTCCAAACTGGAAAACCTGAGTTTGTGCCTTTTGCCTTGTTTTCTCCCATCCTTATGTAATTAGCCAATCAGTTCTGCCAGATTTCCTCATAAGTATATCTCTGTTCCACCCCCTTCTGTCTATTCCTAGTTCCCAAATTCAGTCTCTCTTTTTCTTGGGCCCAAAATACTACAGCTGCCTCCAGTGTTGTCTACTTCAAATCCATCCTTCCCACAGCCACCAGAATGGTCCATTTAAAATGCAAGTAAGACCAGGATGCTGCTGTGTTTGACATTCTTCAGTGATTCCTCATCTCTTGCAGAATAAAGCCTAAGCTCTTTGGCATGGAATACAAGACCCAAGGTGATCTGGCCTCCGCCTACTTTGCTGCCTTCTTACCTTGTTTTTCCCCTCCTCAAATCACAGAATTCCATATAGCTGGATTTTTTGCACGACTTAATTCTACTGCCTGGAAAACCTGCACCAGACCTTCTCCTAGCTAACTCCTGCCCATATTTTAATGCTCAACATAGGTAAGTAGGATGAGTTCAGAAAAATTCCCTGAATCCTCTAAGCTAGATAAAGCTCTCCTCTCCTGCATGTCCATAAACATCAGTGGGTATTTCTAGCTTTACTTTTAGCGTGTTGTGGTATTATTAGCTCTTCCAACTCATTATGAAAATCTTCTTGAAGTTGAGAGTCATATCTTGTTCAATTTGGTGTGTGTAGCATTTAGCAGAGAGCCTAGGATATCTTGGGTGCTAGATGAATTACATTTGAATAGGTAAATATTGGAGAAAATGAGTGACTGTGCTTTTGATTAGTGTTCTGAAGTTGCTAGAGGAACCAAATGATATTATAGGGGCTTGGTAATATTTTTGTGTGTGATTAAAGAATACCTTGAGCTTGAGATGATTTAGTTCATAGATTCCCCAAGTTGGAAGATTCGTTAGGGAGCTGAACCAATACTTCGCGCTCAGTGAAAGTGACACAGAATAAAATATGTACTCGAGGAAGAATCTATGTAGGTAGCACCAGATATCTGCTTTGATAACATTCACTGAAAGAGAAAGTGAGAGATAAAAATTATCTCATCTATTGATCATGTTGGAGAAAAGGCATTTCTTAATTTGGTGATCCAACATACTTTAATATATTTCCTTTAATATTATTGACTGGGTTACATTGTAAAATAGATAAAATAGTATTGAAAGAAAAACTGCACTGTTAAACTTGCTGAGGCCACCCTTGCTTTATCCTCTAAATATGCCTTTGGAAAATGTCTAGAGATAACTGTGTAGGCACTACCCAAATGAAATATTTTGGTGTTTCCATGTAAAGGTAAATGTGACTTAGGATTTATTTTTCTGTTAGTCATAGATCATTTTATTATATCATGTATCATGGATCAAGGTCAAATAGGAATCTTAGCTGATCAGATTCCTACAGGGAAAAAATAGATCAGAGTCAAAATAGCTTTCTTATGGAAGAGATCAGAATTATTAGAAAATTATACTACTGCTTATTGGTTAACATCAATAATACATGTGGCTGGAAAGAAGGTAAATAACTATTTGCTGGCATAATCTCTGTGATAATCTTGCTAGAAGAAACTATTGGAAAGAAAGAGCTATCATACAGGCTTCCATAAGAAATATTTGCTCTTTTGTGCTAGTCCACAAATAAATGATGACTTGAACATTTAGGACCTGGCAGATAAATTTGCAGAGTTGTTGAAAGCTTTTGGCTAGCCTAATGATGTTTCGTTAAAACAGGATTTCTCCGCCTCAACACTACTGACATTTGGGGCTGAATAAGTCTTTGTTGTGGGGGACATCTGTCCTGTGCTTTGTAAGACATTTATTGGTATCTTAGGTTTCTATTGAAACATACCAGGAGCACCCCCCTGCCCCGCCATCCCCATTGTAAAAACCAAAATGTCTCCAGATATTGCCAAATATCCTTTGGCGGGGAGGGGCAAAATCACCCCCAGTTGGCAACACTGTTTAAACATTTCCCCTTGAAAATAGATATTTTAACAGGCGGGTACGTAATTGATTTTGCTGGAATCCCAAGAGATACTTCCTAGTGATAGGAAGGGAATACTTTAACTTTAGACACATTTTCTTTTTCATTTTACAAGAAATTGAAATTTAACTTACAGTTGGGAAATTAACTGGTCCAGTTTTATTCACTAAACACAGACTAAGAAATCATTTTCTCATCTTATTGTCAATCATCTCTTGTAAGAAAATTGAATGTAACCAATTTGTCTGAAAGTGTTTAAATGTTCCATATATGTTGTTTTGTGAATCAAAAGTGGAGCATATTTTTCAGTTTGATTGATGGTATCCAGTGAAATGTTTAATTTTTGCCATTATTTTGTTCTGTCATAACTTCTACTTAGAACTGCTTACGAATAATGCGGTATACATTTCATTTCAATGAATATCTCAAGACAAAATTTTTACGTGACATTAGCTCATGTGAGCAAAGATTTTGAGACAAAATCTAGTCTTTTATACAAGCAAGCTGTATAATTTAAGGTGAGTATAACTACAACTAATTTCAATCATTTCAGCATGATCAAATGGACAAAAAAAATGGAATTTCAGCTCTTAATTAATTCTGCATTAATTAATATCCTAGCTGAGTTACCAATAATGAGTAGTTTTATCTTTCAATGCTTCAGCTTTCTCATCTATAAAATGAGAGAATAAGGTTAGATCAGGGTAGGCAAGGTTTGTATAAAAGGCCAGACTGTAAATGGTTTAGGCTTTGTGGGTCATATACCCTCTGTTGCAACTGCTCATGTAGTCTATTGCAATTACTCTGTGGGTCATGCAACTTCCACTGCCATACTCAATTCATATTACATTGGAGCATGAAAGCAGCCACAAACAATACACAACAAAGGAGCATAGCCATTTTCTAATAAAACTAATTTATGAACACTGATATTTGAATTACATATAATTGTCAAATGTCATAGAATATTCTTATTTTCATTGTTTTCAACCATTCTAAAATGTAAGAACTATTTTTAGCTTAATAGCTGTACACAAGAGAGGCAGGTGGTACTTGGCCTGTGCTCCTCAGTTTGCCAACTATGAGATGATCCTTAAGGTTCTTTCCACCCTTAACATTCTTGAATCTACTTTGGAATGACGGAAAGGTCATTTGGATGTTCCTATTTGTCTTACAGCTGCTCAGTGTCTGAGGGAAACTGAGACTAAACCGTTCGTGTTTATTGGGGAGCAGTGTGTGGTGGGCTCACTATCTTATAAGGGGTAGGAGAATACTTGTTCTCCCTCTAAAAAAAATTGATGCAGTCTCAGTTCTTCAAGAGATGTCATTATTCACAAAAATATATATATTGAAATGTACAGGGACTGAAAATGAAATGATAATAAAAGCTTAACATTGGAAAGGTCCTTTTCAATTTGCAGGGTACTTTCCTTTACATCAAATGAAATGAGCTTCATAGCAATGCTGTGAACAAATGTGGTGGGTTCAGTTACTCCTCTTTATAGCTGAAAAGATTCTGGCCCAAATAGGGTAAGCCACATATTAAGGACTTTTCTAATTCCAAACTCCTTCCCTGCAGTCCTCTGCCTCATGTGTTTGCCTCTGTTACTGTCTCTCTTCAGCTGAGGCCCAACTAGATTATAGAGTTATATCATGCATTAATAATAAACATTGGTAGATTATCTAGGTACTTGACTACAGAAAGAATGAAATGGCCAATTCTTAAAATGATTATTGACAAGACAGAAAACTTTTCTGAGTCTTAGTGTCCTCCATTATAAATTGAAATGATACAAATACTGTTTTGTATCATTCATAAATTAATGTTTGTGTTTGCATATAGTTAGTATGCAGTTAATACAAATTCCATTCCTTTCAACCTAATAAAACAAAAGTGAGGTAATGCAAATTAACAGAATTCAAGGTGTCTCTTGTAATAAATTAGACTCAGGGAATGCATGTTACCTATGTGCAACTGCTTTCACTTTGGAGTTATTGTAGATTGTATTAGTCCGGATTCTCCAGGAAAAAAAAAAAAAAAACAAAAATCAGAAGCAGTAGGATGTGTGTATATATTGAAAGAGATTATTTTAAGGAATTGGCTTATGCAGTGGTGGAGACTTGACAATTCCAAAAGCTGATGAGGGAGGCCAGCAGGCTGAAGACTCAGGAGAGAATTGCAGCTTATGTCTGCTGGAGAGCCAGAAAATTTTAGCTCGAGTCTGCTGTAGAACCAGGAACAGCTGATGTTGCAGATAACATCTGAAGGCAGTCTGCTGGCATTCCTTCTTGCTTGGAGGAGGTGAGCCTTTTGTTCTATTCAGGCCTTCAGCTTACTAGATGAGGCCCACCCACATAATGGAGAGTAATGTGCTTTACTCAGTGTCTGCCAATTTATCCAAAAATACCCTCATAGAAACACTCAGAATAATGTTTGACCAAATCTCTGGGCACCACAGCCCAGAGAAGTTGACATATAACATGAACTATCACCTAGATAATTGTTAATCAACTCCTGATAACTTAAATAAAAATTTTCCTCTAAAGTTAACCTCTGAAATACCAGTGACTGAAATGAAGTACAGCCACAGGGAGCCAGACTTCTCTGTTATGGGGCTCTGGAGTCTCTCATTTCTGCCTCTTTTGGCTCATCTACTTTATACTTTTCTTTGTAAGTTAGCTTCGTCTATTATTCTGTATTCTGCTAACACTTGGTATAGCGCCCAGTTCCTTGTAATCTCAAAGTTGCCTTCCATCTCCTCAGTTTCTCTCTCCCCTTCTCCTACAGAAAATCTCATTAACCAAGGTTGGGTGAGATGTCTACCCTTGTTTATTTAGCTCTGGTCAGAGAAATAGAGTCACAAGATATAAAAATGGTCACCTACACCCATTCATCTAGCAGGTGATATGGAGCGGGGGAACAGCCTCTCTTAGCAAGGATGCAGGCACAGTGCTAACTCAATTAGCGTGAACTTCCTACACATAATAGCTTAATGGTTCTGGAATCTACCCCGACCTAGAAGGCATGGCAAGCCATTGAAAACTATGATTTCACTCTGCAAGTGATGATAAACAATTTTTCTATACCTTTTGGTAATATATAACAAGAGGAAATGGAGTTCAACTACAGAATCTGATTTTAGGTGTACTATAAAGACAGTATTTCTGATTAAGAGACTTAGAGAGTCTGAAAGAAGTAGAAGACACTCCTTCACTGGAGGAACTTATTGAAATCATGAGGAGATGCTTTTAGAGTCCCACCCTGAGATGGCAGGATGGGTTCAGATGTCCTGGTAAACGCCTTCTTGAGTTGCTCCCATTGTTCATGGTTTCACCACTGACAAAAGGTTCCACAAGCTTTGTCAGCTCTTCTGGTTGACTGAAATTGCAACATCCCAAATTTATGTCCTTGAAAAAAGAAAGATAATAGCACATTGTTTGGAAGTAATGCCACAGTAAAATAAATATGGGTTAAAACATTTTTATGATTTTTGAAAATTAACCATGTTTAAAGGAATTCAGAATAAGAGATTATGAATTTTTCAACCAAATATTCCTGCTTTCATTGAAATTTTTCTGAAGGACAGTAGTTCATACAAATGTAATACAGTCAAATGAGCACTGTTTTGTTTTTAAGTGTATAGCAATTCATACATCAAAACAGCAGTATAAAATTAACATTTCATCCCCAATTGATTTACTCTTCACATACTTACTCATTCTACAATCATTTATTGCTAAGTGTCATAAACTGTACTAGGTATTAGACATTCAAAGATGAAAAGAACAGGCCTTTGATCAAAAGGAGCTAATATTGGAATTGAAGAGACAAAGAAATTGGAAATAACAATATAACTTGATACATGTTTTCATACTGCTGAGCAGGGATAGAAACACCAAATACAGGCTGGGAAGATGGGCAAGGTTTCCTTGAAAAGGTTAACTCTTGAGCTGAGTACTGAAGGAGATACCAACTGGAAGAAGGGGTGGAAAAAACTATTTTGGATTAAGTAGAGTGGTGCAGTACAGGCAAAGGCAAGGATGCATCCTAGAGATTATTGCTCATGGTGGGAACTCCCTTGAAGGGATGAAGTGTGGAGTAGAGAGGCACGTCGTGGGCGGAGTGGGCTAAAGAGAGTGGCATGCAGCGTAGGGACTGCATCTGTGCAGGGTCGGGGGTATATTTATAATTTGTACTGCTTTGATGTACAGCTCATACTTGTTTAACAGTCTGCCTAGTTTACGTTGCTCAAGTTGAAGTGCAATGCGGCCACCTCCTCACCCTCTGCCTCAAAGAAGCTCCGTCGACAGCATCATTATCCCCAGCTGTGCAAATGCAGAAGCGAACCCAAATTCATTAGTCATTAAATGTGGGAATTGCTCAGCCACTGCAGGATGCTCTATTAAGAGGGTTACACTGTAGGAGGGATCATCACTTCTCTTTCCTTTTTTTGTGCCCCCTGGCAAACTCATTTTCCATATCCAAACAACTTTGCAAACTGTCTCATTGTGGAGAAACATTTTATCCTGTTTTATACATTCAAAAATGTTTTCATCCAGAATGATAACAGCCTTAAGAGAATTATAGTAAACAAGAGCTATGGCAAGAACATCTTTCTTTTGCTCTGGACAGCTATGAAATGTTAGGCAAAGGGAATAAAGAGCAGTGTTAGTCCATTTTCATTGCTATAAAGGAATACCTGAGGCTGGGTAATTTATAAAGAGAAGAGGTTTATTTTGGCTCATGGTTCTGCAGGCTATATAGGAAGCTTGGGGCCAGCATCTGCTTCTGGTAGAAGCCTCAGGAAGCTTACAATCATGGCAGAAGGTGAAGGGGAAGCAGGCCTGTCAAAGGCAACAGAGGGAGCAAGAAATTGAGGGAGGAGATACCAGGATCTTTACACAACGAGATCCGTGAATGCAGAACAAGAACTCCCTCATTACCGTGGGGAGGGCACCAAGCCATTCACGAGGGATCTGCCTTCATGACCAAAACACTTTCCACCCGGCCCTGCCTCCAACACTGGGATCGTATTTCAACATGAGATTTGGAAGGAACAAACACCCAAATCATATCATGAGCATTACTTTGAGTTGTCAGTAGTGGCATATCACTGAGCAAAAGGAAAGCGTGTGTTTTCAGATGTGTCCTGAATAAACACAAAGATGAATTCCGGATATCAGCTCTTTACATCTAAACTGACTTTTCCAGTATAATCATCTTCCACCATCCTGTAAAAGCCGCTAACAGGTATCCTACTTAAGTGAACAATGGAACATCATCAAGAAAACCTTCTTGAATTGAATATAACTTACAGTAGAATTTGTGAATTTTTTCTATAAGCTCAATAATATTTTATAAATGAAATCACCCATGTGACCACAACCCGTATCAAGACATATTAATTGGCATCACCCTAGAAAGTTATTTAGTGACCTTCCCCAGTTAATACCACAGCAATCACCACCACCCAAGGTAACCACTGTCAGATTTCCATCCCTGTATTGTATGTGTGTGTGTATACACATACTGTGTTCAGCATATTATACTATTTTGACATCTTTAAAAGACTTTTCTGGCTGAGAAGAGAATGCCCCTCCTAGGGCTAAACCAGTTCTTAGAGATAGCATGGTTTAGCCAGGAGCATGGCTTTGCTGTACAAACTAACAATCCAGAGCCATGACTCCTCTATCTGGCCCTTACACCCCAGACACAATATTCCTCTACTTTAATCATCCCAAGGCCACGTACCAGGCAACTAGGGACCACTCCTATAGCTTACAGCCCACTGAAATTATTCAGAATAGCCAATCCTAACATGATTACCCTGCCTGCCTTGCCATTCTCTAGGAAACCCCAGTAAAGACTGGGGTTTAAGCTGTCCTGTAGCTCCCATCTTCTGCCTCCTAACCACCCTGGTGTTTTTCCCATGTGACCCTGTGTGGCATACAGTGCCTCCTATCTCTAGGACTTGGAAAGATAATTAACTTTGTTTTCCTGAGTCTCTCCTGTGCCTCCTCTCATGGCCACACCTGATTGGCCATCACATTAAAGTATACAAAACACACTCTATATTAGTTTTGCCTGCCTAGAACTTTGTGTAAGTCAAGTCATACAATATGTACTCCTGTGTCTGCCTTCTTCCACTCAACAAACTCCTAAAACTTGTTCATTATCTTTTGTCTATCATTCTGTGCATATGTTGTATGAATACAGCATAACTGATTTATCTTTTTTCCTGTTAGTAGACATTTGGGTTATTTCCCATTTGGGGCTCCTATGAATAAAGCTGCTATGAACATTCTTGTTGGACAAAGCACTCATTTGTCTTGTTACATACCTAGGAATAGAATTGCTGGATTACACAGTAGGTATATGTTTGACCTTAGTAGAAACTGCCAAAGAGTTTGTCAGAATGATCATACCGTTTCCTACTCTCTTTAACGTAAAATATAAGCGTTTCAGTGGTCACACATTCTCACCAATTGGCATTGTCTTTTTTCTTTTTCTCTTTTTAGTTTTAGCCATTCTGTAGAGCTTTTCTCATTGTAATTATAATTCACATTTCCCTAATGAGTAATGTGATGTTAAATTTCTCATACAGAAATATCTTTAAAAACAATAACAGCAAAAAAACTTAATGGGTAAAGTTGAGCAAAGAGAGGAAGAAAATGAAGTTTTACTGAGTTACTATTGTGGCTGGAAACTAACATGCATGATTAATATGTTGTTATTTATTTATATGTTGTTATTTAATCTTCAATAATGAAGTCTTCTTATCTCCAGTTTTCAGATGAGGAATTTGTGATTGAGACAGGTTGAATAAAGCAGGAACAGTTTAATAATATTAATTACTTTTCACTGTGGTGAAATAAGTTAATGCACCCATAGTTCTGAGAATATGCCCTAACACATGAGAAGCATTTGACATGTTTTTGCTGCTTTGAAACATAATGCTACAAATTGTAAATAAAAGCAAATTAGCTCATGGATTTTAAGGAAAATCAGTTTAAAGTAGGCTGTAGATTTAACTATCTGAAGTTACCATCAGAAAGTTTTACAAAATGTTGGCTGTGCCACAGGAATGTGTCTGTATTAGTAGTAGTGGTCACTCATAAAGAGTTGCTAAATGGGGTGGGCATGGTGATTCACACCTGTAATCCCAGCCCTTTGGGAGCCCAAGGCGGGTGGATCACTTGAGGTCAGGAGTTCAAGACCAGCCTGGCCAACATGGTGAAGCCCCATCTCTACTAAAAAATGCAAAATTAGCTGGGCATGGTGGCACGCTCCTGTCATCCCAGCTACTCAGGAGGCTGAGGCAGGAGAATCATGGGAGGCGGACGTTGCAGGGAGCCGAGATTATAACCATTGCACTCCAGCCTGGGTGACAAAATGAGACTCTGTCTCAAAAGGATTGCTAAATGGGCCGGATTATCTGCTCCATTATTTCACAGAGCTTGATGGACAGTGTTGTGATGGAAAGTGTCCACATTTCAGAAAGAGGGCATAGTCTGTTATTAGTTGATTGATGAATTTGTGCCTTTAACCAAACGTCCCAGGTGCATGCTATGCATGAGATGCCATACTGCATGCTGGAGATGAAAACTTGTATGTAATTGTGGTTATCCTCTATGGATATCCTGTATGGTTACAGGAAGAAAAGATAGTCTTTGGGAACATGCTTTATCTCCCTATCCAACCACATTTACTTCTTTAATCAGTTATATTTAGACCACCTTGAGTGGTTTTGAACACTTACTGGGTCATTGTTCTACCATCTTTGTTCCAGGACTCTGCAGTCAGCAAGATATTTTTTGTCTCTTCTAAATAAAATTTTAAATATCACAATGACACAATTTACCAATATTTAATATTAATTTTTCCTTCAACTTTGACTTCTAAAATCTCAGACCTTACTTGGCAGAGTTCTCAAATAAATAATCATAGTTTGACCTCAGCAGGTTGAGAGACTAGCTTTCACAGGATACTCAGGTAATAGGAGAGCAGGTACTCATCACTTTGTTCTAAGGTTCCTCTTTCAATTTTTCCTTTTCTATTTTTAATAACTTTCTTTTTACCAAAAAGAAAGCATAGTAGGGGTATTTACTTTGGTTGTAATCAGAATTCAAGAGAGAAATATAATACAAGTGTTTGAGAGAGTTTCAAACACTCAATTCAGCATGTGATTTATTGAGGATGGGCATTTTTAAATGACCACAGTGATTATCCATTTTATTTATTTACATAAATCTTATGCCAAAGAGGATTTGAGATAGTGATTTTTTACTTAAACTAAAAAGCGACTTCTTTGATTAAAAAAAAATTTTTATCCCTCCACATTCTGTTCAAGAACAAATACTGAAAGAAGGTAAATATGTCTGGTTTATCAGGAAATGGCAAAGCATATGTAATGGACTCAGAACTAGAAATCAATTCAATCCAATAAATATTTTTGACCATGTCCCACATTTCAAGCTCCATGTGTTACATTAGCAGTACAAAGATGAAAATAGCATAATCTTTACAGTCTAGGATCTAACCAACTAATGTGAGGAAATTGACATGTACAATTAATCATAATGCTTTCTAATAAAAATGTAATAGAAGAACATACCAGATATTTAAGAAAGCAGTGTGTGAAACAACTAATTTTGCTTGAGGAAAAAAGTTAACTATAAAAGGGATTGAATTTGAGTTGGGCAAATCTAAAAGATGATTAAGATTTCAATAAGGAAAGAAAGAGATAAAAGACATTCCAACAAGAAGAAAGAGCATGTGCAGAAACAGTGTGGTGTGAACAAGCATGGCATGTTGGGTGATTTTAAATTGATCAGGGTAGCTGAGTAAAGTAGGCATGAGGGAAAAGTAGGCAGTGTAGCATAGGCTAGGACCGGAAACAGGAAGGACCTCATGTGCAATGCTCAGTAGTTCGAACTTTTATATTTTAACATTTTGAAATGTTCTTAGGGGAAAATGTGTTCAGCAGATATCTACAGAAATCAGCTGTGTGACAAAGTCTGGACTAGGAACTAGAAACTCAATGACAAGTAAAAATTCATTCTCAGCCCTTAGAAATCCCAAATAGAGCTAGACTAACATAGAAACAATGGTGATTCCAGGACAGGTGGTTTCAATATGATGGGAGTAAGAAGCATGAAGGAAGGCTGTGTTTGCTCTGCATCTGAAAGAGCACATTTTATTAACTACCAAGGTAATAGTGATTATGTGAATAGCCAAAAATTAATGTATCTGTCATGTCATTTCTGATTTTGCTTTGGTATGGAGAGGATGATTAAAATATATTTGAAAAGAAAAAAGCATGCTGGAACTCCTCTTTCACAGATTTGTTGTTCAAAGCACAGACGTACTCCTCTAAAAGGAAAGCTGGAATAGAGTTGATTTAATTGCTTCTTCTGAATGGACCAGAGACAAAGCTGTTGGACTTCATGGCCTTAACCAGTTTTGCTATCAATAATACAAGAGATGGATGCTTAAATGTAGCTTTCTCACAGGGGAAATGCTGTCACAGGAGCCAATGACCTAAATTGTCTTCAAACATCAAACTTTCTAAAGTGAAGAGGACACATCTGCTCTTTGAATATTAAACTAGTCACTAAACTGGGTCAGAAAGCCTACAAAGAGTGCATTTACAACATAGGAAGTGATGTCTTGGATTTTCATTACCTTGAAGAAATTAAGTTTATTTCCTGTGCAAATTGCTTCCGATGAAAGATTTTTTTGTGTGATACTCACCTTTGACAACATAGCTATGTACCAATTTTTACTGTTCCTTAACTGAGTTTGAATTAAGTCTTTGGGAAGTAATCATTCCATCCTACCTGTACTCCCTGTACACTCCTAGCCCTGTCTTCACTTACACATACACGCAAAATTCAGCCTTCCCTTCGGTCATTAGAAACAGTTTTAATAATCATTTCAGATTGCTTTGGCACATTTTCCTACATTAGTTTCCATGGAAGAAGGAAATCAGTGAGGACTAAGAGAAGACTTGGGTTGAGTGATTTGGTTGATCAAGAGTGACTGACTGTGGAGGTATTGTGGGTGTTCAAGAGAAAAAAAAAAATCCACAACCATCTCAAGAGCAGGGATCATGTCTTATTTATGGGTTATTCCACAATATCAATCCTGAAATCACTGATGCTCATTTGTTTCCTGAATGAACGAGTAGATGAGTAGTCAGAAGTAGAGGCATTAAGTGTATTATTTCAAGAGAATAAGCAGTGGAGGAGAGAGAACTTAGCAGGTGGATTTCTGGTGTGGCATGGCCCAGAAGAAAGGTCTATTTACATTTTAGATACATGAGAAAAAGCAAGTAGAGAAAGAGATTTAAAATGCTAGCATGATTTGGGAAGAAGAAAGAATAAGTCATGTCCCTTGCCAGGATAGAAAATGTAACTTATACTCAACCCAAGATCCACAGTGCATTTGTGTTACGACTCTAAGCTTCCTTTCATTCATTCAATATTTAATAATAGCTATTATTTATTAAGCATTTACTATGCGTAAGGCAAAGGGGTTTTCTTGCAAAGGAGAAGTCTAATGGGAAGCACAATATAAATATTCGTTGAATAAGTCAGTGGGTGAGGAGTGAACTTCATCTTCAAAGATGAAAGGAAGAGCAGTTAGAGGCAGAAGGTTTCTGATGGGGAAGGAAGGGAAGTGGAGACTCTTATGCTTTAATCGTCTTAAGATAATCATAGTTAAGATTTAGGAGATGATTACTGTATGCCAGGTAGTATGTTATACATTTTACTTATATTACTTCATATATACCTCCCAGGTGAGTTTGGGTTAGTATCCTCATAATTCGTAGTTAAGGGAACTAGATTTATTCCTAGAGTTAATTAGACTGAAGGATCTATTGTGATGAGCTAGGATTTAAAATTAGAGATTCTGCCTCCAGAGGTTATCACTTCCTGAGAGTGAAGGAATGAGGCTGGAGGTTTGAGCATCCTTTAGTTCTAATTTTTCAATGGTTTCTTATCTTCTCATGCTTATATCTTTATTGCTAGATGGATTGTATACTCTTTTAGGGTAAAGACATTGACTTGGCATCTTCAAATCTCCCTCAGAGACTAACAAAATTTTCCTGACTCCTTGTAGTTGATTGAATATTTGTTTATTAAATTACTTGTTAATCAATGGAGTTAAAATTTGAGATACAAAAATCAGGAATCAAAAATCAGAAAAGAATTTATTTTTGTAAAACATGATGAAACAGAAATATATCTATCCCTTGAGATGTGACTAATAAGATCTGAAGTCAGACTGTGTCAGGAAAAACTTCTAAAATGAAGGCATGTACAACTTCTTTCATTGTAAAAATAAGAGACTAGAGTACACTGTCAGACACATAAAGCAATCAGTATACATCAATAGGGAGATAGGATATCATAGTCATTGGGGTTACACTGCATATTCTGGTCTCATCTCAATAACTGGTGACTTTGGGTAAATGACTTACTCTCTTTAAACCTCAGTTTCCTCATCTGTAAAGGGAATAATAATGATACCTCCTTTCTAGGGTTGTTAGGATCAAATAAAGTAACATAAAGAGCTTAACTTTGAATGAATAAAAGAAAGCTTAGCATTATAACACAAGTGTAGAATGGATCTCAGGTTGAGCATAAGTTGTATTTTCTCATTTTCTATGCTGGCATGTGGATGACTGGCATAATGAGCTTGCCCCCAGATGGCGGGGGAAACCCACCTAAAGGTAAAAATCACAAACAAGCTATTGAATCATTAAAAAAGTCTCACACCAGAGAGGAGGGGTGAGCTGGTATATAACATTGTACCTATCCTGTACCCTTCAAGGAGGTGAGGATTATGAGTTAAATATAATGGTGGGAGGTGCGAGAGCTCTTTTTCTATAAAGTGCCTAAGATATTGGAAGTACTGACTGATATGATCTGAATGTTTATATCCCCCGCAAATTTATGTGTTGAAATTCTAATTCCTAAGGTGTTGATATTAGAAGGTGGCATCTTTGGGGAGGTACCTAGGTCATAAAGAAAGAGCCCTCCTGAATGATATTAGTGTTCTTATAAAAGGCTCTGGAGAGCTGCCTTGCATCTTCCACTATGTGAAGACAGCGTGAGAAGGCACTATCTATGAACCAGAAAGTGGACCATCACCAGATTCCGAATCTGCCAGTGCCTTCATCTTGCACTTCCCAGGCTTCAGAAACGTGAGAAATAAATTTTTTATAAGCCACCTAGTTTACAATAGTTTGTTGTAGCAGCCCAGATGGACTAAGACATCAGCTAATACTGCTTTGGCTTCAGTGTCATGGTGTGAAGCCTAAGTATTACGGAATAAGCACTTCTCCCTCATGTGAACAGTGCAGTCTGGCACTGGCACCATGCTGATGGCTCTGGGAGAGAAGGAAGTGTGGCAATGCCTAGGGAGGCATGAGTATCAGTCCCTGAATGGCGGGTCTGGATGTACTGACATTTGTGAAATGCTGTCATAGGTTTCACTGGCCACTGAAATTTCCAGGGGGCTCCAAGAAACCTTTGGAGAACACTTGACGGGGAGGAGTAATCTTCTGGTTTTTGAGGTTATAAACAGAGAATTATGCTGTAATTATATCCATACATTTACTACTTCCAGGCCAGTGTGGTCAGGGGAATGGGAATTATCTAGAATTTTAGAGCGGAAAAGAATGTAACCGGTCATCTGGTCCAATTTTATTCGTTATCCTGAGGTCTAGAGAGGCTAAATGATTTTGCAAGACCACATAAAGCATGATCTGCTTAACAAAGCTTGGATGATAGGGGAGCATTCTCCACTTCATATACTCACTACTTACTAGCATTGTGTAAATTGCAACTCAGCTGAATAGTGTGTGAAAGTAGTTACATTAAACCAGAAAACACCAGTAGGAACATCCCAGTAGCCTGGCTTGCTCTGTTTCCTCACGTGTATCTGCTCCTTTACCTCTCTTCAAGTTGGGTCTCCAGCTAACAGGGGATATAAAAACAAGCTTCATTAATTCCTTCACACTAAATAAATACATTAATGTTGAGGTGCCAGTAGGTTCACACTGAGAATTGTTGGATTTTACTGCTTATTTCTCAGTGGTTGCTTTCATTTTCTTTTTGTTACTTTTCTGTTTGGGGTTGTGTCAGTAGTGGACATCAGAGTAACCCATGGTCCTTATAAAGGGGCTAATAAGAGATAAGTAAATAGATTGTACATGTCCCAGTGATGACTGCACAGCTACTGTCACACAGTGAAATTCCCATGGCCTGAGCATGTATCAAATGCCTGCTGGTTTTGGGGGAATTTTTGCATCCTTTTCTTTTCCTCCTCATGGCAGGATGTACTTGAGAGTCCTGGATGGTTTTAGGAACCTTCTTATCTACATCTTTCCCTTGCTGGACAGATTTAATCATAGATTCTGTCCTTTCCACATGTCTCTAACTTTGTGCCATCTGTGATATTTGGCAGCTGCTAGTTACATCCCAAGTTCCTCTTGGCCCCAACATCTATTGGTGTGGATGAAACTGGAAGTATTTCATCTGTTGGCAATGTCTTTTAAAACCACTGATTGGTGATTTTGTCACCTAGGATGTTGAGATAATCATCTCTCTTCTGCATGGCACTGTTGAGCACTTTGGAATTCAATTTACAGCTATTTTTAAGCCCTAAATTGCAAAGAACACATAAGCTTGAGTAGTGGGACTTTTTTTTTGGTCCTATATGGTATGTATTTGGTTCTGGGAAAAATTCACTGGTGCCAATGAGAAAGGAATACAGGATTGGAAGTATCAGAAAGTTCTCTGTGATAAGTAAGTTTTAAGCTCAGAGAAGTTTGGAAAAACCTTTAAACTAAAAAATGTACATATATATATTCACATATAAATATGTTAAATGCACATAGTATTAAGTGTAAATACTGTGCAAACATAAGTTAAACATACACTTAATATATACTACATATATACGTGTATGTACATATGTATATAAACATAAAATGTTCACCAGTTGTATATAAGTCCTAACGTTAGGATATATGTGTACTGTATAAATAAAAAAAGTTAGGATATATATGGTATGTAAAAGTTATATCCTAACTTTAGGATATATGTGTACTATATACCGTAATATATATAGCATATATCCTAAGTGTTCAAAATATCGCTACAAGACAGAGTTACAAGCAATTTCTATTCTTTATATATTTTCTGAGTTTTCTCTTTTTTTTAAATAAGCATAGAGCATTTTATAAAAAGGAACAAGCAAACATTATAAAGCAACCCCTCCCAGAGTCTTTCTGACAGCAAACCATGAAAGCTGCCAGAGTCAGGAAGGACATAGGAAACTGCTAGTGTTGCCTGGGCGCTGGCCAAATAGGTCACAGGAATTGGTTTCTTCCCCCACCTTCTTCTCTGAAGCACCAGCAATTCTGAGCCAGGGTGATACATGTGATCAATGAAATGACTGCCATGGGATGATCAGATAGACTCCAGCAGCTGTTCTAGAGGTAAATTCTGATTATTTCTGAAATCTGAATTTTTATTTTCTTGCAAATAGTGCCAGGTAGTCTGTTCCCGTTCCCTCACAGAAGTTTCAGAAACATACATTTACTTGACCACCACTGTTAAGTTGATGTGGAAGTTAATGTTTAATTATGAAGGACTGTTTGTTTACAGATAATGATTGCAACACCCAAGGTAAATAAAATCTGCAAGTGCCATGTTACTTTCTTGTACCTCCTTCATCATTTTATTTGAGTGTGTGTTTGTGGTGTGTGGACGCATGCACACTCACAGAGGATGGGGGTTTCAACAGTCATTGGGAGGTCCTCTAAGCTTGTCACCGACTGGGTCTCATTTTGTCTCTAAGCCTCTGGAAAAGCTCCGTAGCACCCAGAGGCAACATAGTATGTGGTCTTTGTTTTGTCTCTGATTTCCTGAATCACATTATTCTAATGACTTTCAATTAAAAATTTAACCATGGACATGATTACCTTGTTCCTTCAGGTCCTAGAAGGGTAGTTTCAGCAATTTTTAGTAGTTTTTTTTTTTTTTTTTTTTTAAAGGCAACTAGATGTAAAAATTGATTGAAATAAGAGGGACTCACAGACTATGCTGTTTTAATTCTGGGTAGAAGTATAGCATTTGCAACATTGTTCTGAATTTACACAATTTTTTCTGATCACTGGTCTATTTTAAGATGGGAGCAAATGAACTTAGTTTTGAAACATTAACTTCACTTAAAATTACATTTGGTCCTCCAGAAACAAGAAAAACTGATTTTGGAAAGTATCTTATTTGAATAAACACCTTTGTTTAACCCTTAAATGGATAAAGCCAAGGTGGTCTCCAGAAAAGAAAACCACAGACTCACTTTGATTTTTACATGTGACCTAGTTGATCATAGATGAAGAGAATTGTAATTTTATAAGTTATTCTGATGAAGACTCCATGTCTGTCATAGCTATCTGGGTAAAGAAGGGACAAATCTTCACAGCTATTAGAATGGAATAAATGGAAATTCTCTCTTTAATTAATTAATTTATTTATTTATCTATTTATTTTTGAGACAGAGTCTCATTCTGCTGCCCAGACTGGAGTGCAAAAAAACACAGTCTCAGCTCACTGTAACCTCTGACTCCTGGGTTCAAGCAATTCTGCCTCAACCTCCCTAGTAGCTAGGATTACAGGCGCATGCCACCATGCCCAGCTAATTTTTGTATTTTTAGTAGAGACGAGGTTTTGCTATGTTGGCCAGGCTGGTCTCCAACTCCTGACCTCCGCTGATCCGCCCGCCTCAGCCTTCCAAAGTGCTGGGATTACCGGCGTAAGCTACCGTACCTGGCCTCAAATTCTTTAAGAGGTAATTTAGCCTTCTACCTGTTTAAGACTTGTGGTAAGAGCTAATAAAAAACTGTCTAAGATCTTAAATAGAGGGATCTCCCTTCACGCCCCACCTTACCTCTCAATCTCATGTTCTTTCATGAGAGAAGAAAAAGAAGAGAATCTAAAAAATGGTTTCATCTTTTATACATGATGCCAGAGTCAGTTTTACCCCTTCTGCATTCATTTAATAAGCAAATCTTTTGTTAGTAAAAACAGGAGAGTTTTTGTTCACTTAAATTTTAACAGCCAAATGTAATCAGACACTCAGAAGTCCTAGAAGCAGAAAGGGAAATAGTAATCTGCTTTGTGAGCCCTATTTCAGTTAAGAACCAAGGCATTTCCCAGGGCTTGGATTACAGTCCATTTTGTAGATAGTCATCTGTGGGGATGGTATGGCTCCTCTTCTGAATACAAAGTAGTTGTTTTGGATGGAGTATGCTAAGAGGACTTAGACCTTTCTGGAGCTATGTGTGCTTTCAAAACTGGAGAGCCTTAGGACTGTCCTTTTTCTCACCCTTGCTGTAAACCCTAACCGTATCCCATAAGATCAACATTATATTGCTGAGTTGAGTGTGTGTATTCTGTGATTAAAGAGGATGGATTTTTTTCTTTAATGATGTAAATGATTAAACCAGAGGCACAGTTTGATTTTAGTACCTACTTTTATAATAATATCTAATGTACCACAGAGTAGTCACTGTGCCAGGCACTGTGTATGACACTTTTATGCACCTAATGCATTCAATTCTCCCAACAGACCTATATATAAGATTGCCCTCTTTCCCTATAAGAAAATTAAGTTTATAGAGTTAGATCTTACACTGCTAGTAAATGGTAGAGCTGAGGTTTGAACCTAATCTGTGCCTTAACCACTAACTAATTTTCTCCTCCTATATTCCTCTTCTATTTCTCATGGAATAATAGGGATTCTCTAAAACAGAGCACAACATATAGAAATAGAAAAGAAGTAGAGAAGCAGTCAAGGGAATAAAATGAGAATATGCAGGACTAGAAGATGATTCAAATTTAAATCCTAAATTATGTCAGAAATAATTTCTACAAGAGGAAGGACTTTGTCTTTTCTTTTCATTCTTACATCCCTAGCACCTAGCACAATGGTTGACACATGGAGGCAACCAAATATTTTTTTAAGTTTTTTAAAGATTTATTTTATTTTTTTAAATTTTACTTTAAGTTCT
>NW_012110141.1:4918465-4938841 GCF_000951045.1 Mandrillus leucophaeus | reverse complement strand
AATTGCTTTTGGTGTTTTAGTCATGAAGTCTTTTCCCATGCCTCTGTCCTGAATGGTATTGTCTAGGTTTTCTTCTATGGTTTTTATGGTTTTGGGTTTTACATTTAAGTCTTTAATCTACCTTCAGTTAATTTTTGTATAAGGTGTAAGAAAGGGGTCCAGTTTCTGTTTTCTGCATATGACTAGCCAGTTTTCCCAACACCATTTTTTAAATAGAGAATCCTTTCCCCATGTCAGCTTTGTCAAATATCAGATGATTGTAGATGTGTGGTGATATTTCTGAGCCATGTGTTCTGTTCCATTGGTCTATATATCTGTTTTGGTACCAGTACTATGCTGTTTGGTTACTGTAGCCTTTTAGTGTAGTTTGAAGTCAGGTAGCATAGTGGGAGGCAACCAGATATTTTTAAATGAATGTATATGTTGTGCCTTCATAAATTTATCACAACATTTAATGTAAGAGCTACATTATAATAATGACCAAAAAGTAGAGGATATTAATTTTGTCAATTTAAATGAATGTTGCCATATTGATCTTAAGGAATCAGAAATTTAGAATCACAGCAGGAAGAAATTGAATACCTAATGTATTCTGTCTTTGTTATTCTTAACAATTCCTAAGAAATCTAATTGTTATTATTGGTAAATATCTTCCTAACCACATCCCAAAATTTCAAATTGAATTAATTTTATAATTTATTAAGTATTAAGAAAGAAAAGCTAAAAAATCTATGCTTAGTAAATTGAAGAAGTTAGAATTACTGCTATTAGAAAAACAAATTTACAAGAAATCACAATTAAATTTCAATAAATTCATGTCTCCTCATACTTATTAAAATTGGTAATCAGTGAGTTTTCTTTTTTATAGTTTAAAAACTGTATTCAGGTTGCTCCACTGCAGAGTTCCAGAGGGCACCATTCATTGTGTTGTGAATCTATTTGAATAGAACTCTGGAATTAGGGGTGCTCCCATTTCACAGCCATCAACACCTCTGCCTTTTCTTTTCTCTATACAGACAATTTAGGCCAAAGCAACAGATTCCTATTAGTTTCATTTTAGCACTTATTAAGTACCTCTGTCAGATGCTGGGCTAGAAGCTTGCAAATGAGGAAGACATGACCCCTAAAAGAGAATCACTATCCATTACAATGAAAAATACTAAACTGATGTGACTGTTTCTTTATATATAGACAGATGTGATTGATGGTGTAGTGATACAGATACAAACATAATAAATATAAATAATACATGCATGTGCTTGGATAGCTAGAAACCAAGACTATGATGATATTTTAAATTTGGGACACCCAAACAAAATTCTCATATATACCTTAACCTTTCACAATAGTCACAGCTGCCTTTCTCTATGGGTTTTCAAATACTAGTTGATGTTCAAAAACTGATCTTTTCTAGGGTTTATATCCTTGATTTTCTTTAGCAATACATGTAACTGGTAATTTCATTTGTATTAGGTATGACTGGTTGCAAGCTGAAAATGATAGTAAATTCAATGTCAACCAATTTAAAAGCACAGAAGAAATTTATTGGGTCCTATAACTGGAAACCCCAGGAGTTGTTTGGCTTCAGGTACACAATGTTGCTAAATACTGGGTTTCTCTTCCTGGATCTTTTTATTACACTTCCTCTGGGTTGTATTCATTCTCGGCAAGATCCCCTCTTGTGGCTCAAGGTAACGGCACAACTCCAAATTCATATCATTGTATTTCAAAGATTCTGATCAAAGGTGCCATGGCAAATCCAAACAGTCACTATTGCAAGGGGTAGGCAGTGCCCTGACCCTTTATGTCTATGTTACCTGCTCCAACCCTGAACTGGGATGGATTCCCCAGCTAAGGAATGACTAAAACTGAGAGAAAGGTGTCTCCTTAAAAGTTTGGGTTTCCTTTACCAGCAGTGGGTGAAAGGAATTTTGAGTAGCAGGAAAATAGATAACCACCACAAAGACCATAAAGAGAAATTTGATCTTCTTTATCCTTTAACATAATCAATACAACTTCTGTTAATAAAAGTTGTCAGCATACCAAAGAATCAAATGTCTTGTCTATAAGAGAATGGTAAGCGTGGTGTGTTTAAGCTTTGAGATCTCAAGTTGTTCCTTATCAAGCCAAAGTCTAAAGGTAGTAATGCTGCTGACCCCAGCAATATTAAGTACAATTTAATTTAGAACAGAAAAAAAAAAAAGGCAGTAAATGTTATGAAGCATATTAAAAATAAATGGTGGAGGAGGAGTTTAAAAATTGCCTACTGTGGATATAAATCAAGAGTCTGAAAATTTTATTGGAGCCTTAAAAATCACTACAGATGACTGATTGTATTACTAATAGTACCTAACATTTTTAAGCACTTCCTATATGCCCGGCACAGTACTAAATAGTTTTAAATCTTCATTTAACCCTGAAGGTAATCCTATGAAGTAGGGAGTCATTATTCTTATTTTACAAATGAGAATTTTGAGGCTTGGAGAAGTTAAATAACTTGTCTAACATGATAGAACGGATGACTACTAGAGCCAGCTTTGAACTTAGGTGCAGAGACAGCGACTTAGCCTGTGCTGCCAGACTCCTCCATGAACAGAAATAACCCGAAGCAAGAAAAGCTGTTGTCACTGCTTTTGTACTGGCCAAGGCAAAAGGAAAGAGCACTGCAACAGTCTGGGAAGCATCTCTTAGGGGACACCTTGGCACGATGAGGGCATGATGTGGAGGGGTGACCAGGTTGGTGGTGGCTCTGGAAATTGTTGGATGAGAAGATTTATATCAAGGAAAAGGGACATAATAACTTCATCTGCTTGTGAGAACTGGCTTAAAGATACGGAATTGCCAGGCGTGGTGGCTCACGCCTGTAATCCCAGCACTTTGGGAGACCGAGGCAGGCGTATCATGAGATCAGGAGATCAAGATCATCCTGGCTAACACGGTAAAACCCTGTCTCTACTAAAAATACAAAAAAAAAAACAAAAAACAAAAAAAAACAAAAAAAAACAAAAGCCGGGCATGGTGGTGGGTGCCTGCAGTCCCCGCTGCTCAGGAGGTTGAGGCAGCAGAATGGCGTGAACCCAGGAGGCAGAGCTTACGGTGAGCCAAGATCGCACCACTGCACTCCAGCCTGGGCGACAGAGCAAGACTCTGTCTCAAAAAAAAAAAAAAAAAAGATATGGAATTATGTTTTCTTGCATAGTAGCATAGTTGCTGCATGTTTCAGGGAGACAGTTCGCAGCTGAGGAAAGTCTTCTTAGCAACCGTCCCTTGGCACATGCCGTTCTTTCTG
This sequence comes from Mandrillus leucophaeus, assembly GCF_000951045.1. NCBI lineage: Eukaryota > Metazoa > Chordata > Mammalia > Primates > Cercopithecidae > Mandrillus > Mandrillus leucophaeus. The sequence goes on along the minus strand of NW_012110141.1, from coordinate 4,935,552 downwards.
TCCAGAATGCTTCTCCACTACTTTACATGTCTAAATTCAACCTGTCCTTGAAAGCTTGAAATGCCTCTTATTCCACAAGACCTTGTTCAATCCCCTCACCATCAAGGTCTTTATCTCTTCCTAGTGACTCCCAGAGTGCTAAGATTCTACTGTGCCACAGACACCGCCCCTGCCCTATGCTATCCTTTATATGTAGAGCAAGCTTGTCTAATCCACAGCCTGCAGGCTGCATGTGGTCCAGGATGGCTTTGAATGTGGCCCAACACAAACTCGAAAACTTTCTTAAAACATTATTACTTTTTTTTGCCATTCTTTTGCAGTTCATCAGCTATCTTAAGTGTTAGTGTACTTTATGCATGGCCCAAGACAATTCTTCTTTTCCAGTGTGGCCCAGGGAGGCTAAAAGATTGGACACCCCTGATGTAGAGTTCTTCTCTCTGATGGCAGCCTATAAGCTTTCAGGATACGAACTCAAAGATGTAAACACCAGGATGCTCAGGACATCTGCTGAGTGGCCTTCCTCACGAGACACTGAGCTTCTTGTATCTCTGGGTATCTTCATCAGAGAACTGAAGACCATGGTTATGGTTGCTAACTCTTGCACTGAATGGAAAGTATATTATATGATTTCCAAGACCCAATTTTATTCTAAATGTCTATGATATTTATCACATAATTTTATGATTCTTTGGTGTTTTTTTTCCACATCATTGTCCAAATAATTTATGCATCTGACAAAAAATTCTAAGTCAATTTCTGGCTTTGTAGTACCTAGATGCCTCTAGCTACAGAGAAACACTTTCAAGTGATATAAAGGAAGATACAGATAATATAGACACAGTCTGTTATTGTCTTTTACCTCTCCTTAACTAGATTACATATATGGAGGTGGAAATACTATTTAAAGAAAAATATGTATTGTATATATTGTCATGTATACTAGATCTTTGTATAGCATGTTTGGAGCTTATAAAACACCTTTGCAGAAGTTTTATTTTATAGTGATATAGAGACTATGTAGCAAACTATATAACACTATAAGAAAATATATATAAATATATAAAAGCATATATTCATATACATATACATATACATATATATATATATATGAGATGCATATATGTGATTTACAAGCTTGGCTTGGTATTTGAGGTTGCCTTTTGCCCTAGAGAGCAGCTAATATAGTACCATGATTATTTTTCAGAGATAGGTACTAGAGAAAGAAGAAAACAGAGAACTTCTATCAGAAGCTGTCTCCTCTTTCCTCACCACCCCAAGTTTCCACTATACCCTTTTCTCACTGTCTTTCCACCTCTCTGCCTAAGTATATTATCATCTCAACTCAATGTACTAGTGTGAATAAAAAGTTTGGATGAAGTGACATCCAAAACCAATGGATCATGAAGAGTCTTTCAAAAAGAGGAAAGTTTAATGAAGCAGTTTTACAGAATTTTAAAGCTAGAAATGACCTCATGCATATCCATATACTAATTATGTTACCTTGAACTAGGTAAGAATGAGGAAACCTCATTATGCTTTTGAAATTCTGTTTCTTATACCTAGTAATGTCATTGGCTTCTCGGTCAGACAGTTTTGGACTTTCTATAATTAAATAATGTTATTTAGCTTGAGTCTAGAGCCAGAGAGAAGCAGTATCCATATACTTGGAAATATTTTGTTACCCAAGTAGTTTAGTTTGTATGGTAAAGTGTCACTAGATTATGTCTAAAGATTATGCTGGTTCCTAATTATATTTTATGTCAATCTTTTAAAACATGATATATTAGATTTGAGGATACAAGCTGATTGAGGCTTCCATGTATTTCTCTATACTGTTCCCATGTCATAAAACGCAGTTTCTTCCTTGCCATCTGCAAATGTTCCAGTCAACTTTCAAAATCTATTTGAGCAGCTTCCATCCCAAAATCCATTTTCTCGTTTCAGGTATAATCAAGTATTCTGTACTTTGTGTAATACGAGTTCATAAATACTTCTCTTTCTCAGTGCTTGTCTCAAGTATCTCGTCTTCCATAGTAGGCTGAGGAATCACTGTAACCTGACATGTTTGTTACTGTAGCTGATTGTTGACAAGAGCTCATTAAAGAACAGAGTTTTTCATCTTCTTTGTATTTCTAGCACCTAGCCCTATGTGGAGCACAACCGGGGGCTCACAATAAACACTTCATTAAAGCATAATTAACAATGTAAGGGTTAAGGTGAATGAATAGATGGAATTTCTTCCTGTCAACATTTGAATTCAAGGAACATCATGGCCACATATTTTGAGCTTTTTAAATATTTGAACTTCTAATACTTACTTGCTTTGTATTCATGCAGATTGTAATTTTCAAAGCACAGTTATACCATGTATTCTTGCTGAAGTCCTTTATTAGTTAGAAGTGTTTTTTTAGTCTTTCTACCCAGTAGAGTTGGTCTAAACATGCAACAGCCTATGTTTAAAATCTAGTTTGCTGATGAAAATAAGGAAATAAGCTTGTACTGATTCTTTCTGTCTCTTGCCAAAAGCTTGTTAAGCCAAGTACACTTTACATTAATAAAAAACGTACCCAGTCATGCAGTGAGGTACAAATATACTGAGGGCCCACCAAGTGCAGTTTTAATGCTGGGTTCTACAAGGGTATCAAGACAAAAGAGAATCTTCCCTCCATGAATTCAAAGGGTGGTCACAGAACAGACATAAATGGAAATAATTTTTTAAAAATAAAAGGCACAGTAAGATTTATGCTTACTCAATGTCATAAACAAAAGGCAGTGATGGAACAAGAGGAAAAAAATTAATTTGTATTGGTGGGATATGAAAAGATCTTTCCCAGGAAATGGGATTTGAATTCAGCTTTGAACTTTCCTGTATAAGCACAGTATGAGCAGTAAAGAGAATAGAACTTCCAAGAGGAAATCACAACTTGGACACAAGGCTAGAAGTAGCAAGGTGAAAAGCTATTCTGTGGGCATAGATGGGATTGAGGAATAGTAACAGGATATGAAATAAGGCTGAAAAGTAAGATTTGGGTAAAAAGTTCTTGCTGAGGGGTGAGGATCTGGCTTTAATTTCCCAGTCACCAGGGATATATAAAAGTTTTTGAGGCCAAGAAGAGACAAGCCATGGTGTTCAAAAATTTTCAAGAATCAGAGACTTTGGAGTCAATGGCTATTGAGATCATAAGCAGCAGAAAATTTGGTAGTTTCATAAGGAAATAAAATGCTCAGGCATAATTCTCATCTTCTCAAATCAGGGCCAGGACTAGAGAAAGACATGTGAAGCGCCGAGAGTGTAAATTTCAAGAGGCACTAATTCTCGGTGAAAAGTACATGAAATGGTGCCTCACTCATCTTAACCTACTCCTAGCCCTGCCTAGAACATTAAGTTAGCATCACCCTGAAAAATATTCGTCACATTTCCTATCTCTTCTTATAAGTAGTGAAGTGGCAGATTAGATTCTTTCCTTAAGCAGAAGCAGTTTTCAGCTTCTACAAGGGGAGAGGAAGAGCTGAATTGCATAGAAAGTTTGCACTGCAATGAGATAACAACAGAGAACCAGGCCAATTAGAAAAAGAAGACTTTACTCTCCATCAACCTAAAGTTCCCACTTATCCTGACAGGATATGCGGGTCTCTGTGACAGGTCTTTGTTACTTAGACCTCTTTTGGGTAGATTTTCAGTATGAATGGAGAAAAAGACATCTTCAATTGGTTGGTGATAAGCATCTAAATCTAAGCAATGAATTTATGTCAGTGGTCCATTATGATAATCTAGACTTACACCTCATTTTTAAAGTTGCTGAGAAGAGGAGAAAAAATTAGAATGAATCTTTTAAAAGAATTTTTTTCAACTTTTAGGTTTAGTTTTTCCCATGAGTATATTACATGATACTGAGGTTTGTGATAGTAATAATCCCATCACCTAGCCACTGACCATAGGATCCAACAGTTTTTCAAACCTTGCCCTCCTCCCTCCCTCCCCCATCTAGTAGTCCCCACTGTCTATTATTGCCATCTTTATGTCCTTGAGTATGTAATGTTTAGCTTCCACTTACGACTGAGAACATGTAGTATTTGGTTTTCTGTTCCTGCATTAATTTGCTTAGGATAATGGCCTGTAGCTGCATCCATGTTGCTGCAAAGGAGATGATTTTGTTCTTTTTATGTGGCTGTGCAGTATTCCATGGTGTATATGTATCACATTTACTTTATCTAGTCCACTGTCGATGGGCACCTAGGTTGATTTCATGTCTTTACTATTGTGAACAGTGCTGCAATGAACATGCCAGTGCATGTGTGTGTTTTTGGTAGAACAATTTGTTTTCTTTTGGATATATAACCAGCAATGGAATTGCTTAGTTGAATGGTAGTCCTATTTTAAGTTCTTTGAGAAATCTTCAAACTATTTTCCACAGGGGTTGAATTAATTTACATTCTCATCAACAGTGTATAAATGTTCCCTTTTCTCTGCAGCCTTGCCAGCATCTGTTGTTGACTTTTTAGTAATAGCCATTCTGACTGGTGTGAGATGGTATCTCACTGTGGTTTTCATTTACATTTCTCTGGTGATTATTGATTTGGACAACTGTTCATGTTTGTTGGCTGCTTTTCATGGTTTGTTGGCTGTTTGTTGAGAAGTATCTGTTCATGTCTTTTGCCTAGTTTCATGGTCACTTGTATATCTTCTTTTGAGAAGTAACTGTTTATGTCTTTTGCCCAGGTTTTTATGGGATTATTTGTTTTTTGCTTGTTCAGTAGTTTCATTTCCTTATATATTTTGGTATTGGAACTTTGTTGGATGCACTGTTTGCAAATATTTTCTTCCATTTTGTAGGTTGCCTGTTTACTCTGTTGATAGTTTCTTTTGCTGTGCAAAAGCTCTATAGTTTAGTTAGGTCCCACTTGCCAATTTTTGGTTTTATTGCAATTGCTTTTGAGGACTTAGTCATAAATTAGTTCCCAAGTCCGATGTCCAGAATGATGTTTCCTAGGCTTTCTTCTAGGATTCTTGTAGTTTGAGATCTTACATTTAAATCTGTAATCCATCTTGAGTTAATCTTTGTATATGGTGAAAAGTAGGGGTTCAGTTTCATTCTACTGCATACGGCCAGCCAGTTATCTAAGCGCCATTTTGTTGATTAGGGATTCCTTTCCCTTTTGCTTATTTTTGTTAATTTTGTCAATGATCAGTTGGCTAAAGGTGTGTAGCTTTATTTCTGGGTCCTCTATTCTGCTGCATGAGTCTACATACCTGTTTTTGTACCAGTACCATGCTGTTCTGGTTACTATAGACTTGTAGCATAGTTTGAAGTTGGGTAACGTGATGCCACTGGCTTTGTTCTTATTGCTTAGGACTGCTTTCACTGTTCAGGCTCTTTTCTGGTTCCATATGAATTGTAGAATAGTTTTTTTCTAGTTCTGCAAAAAAATGACATCCATAGTTTGATAGGAATAGTGTTTAATCTGTAGATTGCCTTGAGCAGCATGGCCATTTTAATGATTTATTGATTCTTCCAATCCATGAGCATGGAATGTTTTTCTATTTGTTTGTATCATCTGGAATTTCTTTTATTAATGTTTTATAGTTCTTCTTGTAGAGATCTTTTACCTCCTTGGTTAGATGTAGTTCTAGGTATTTGTGTGTGTGTGTGGCTATTGTATATGAGATTGCATTCTTGATTTGGCTCTCAGCTTGAACATTATTGTTACAGAGAAATGCTACAGATTTTTGTACATTGATTTTGTATCCTGAAACTTTACCAAAGTCAGAATAAATCTTTTTAAAACCAAGAAGTAGGTGTCACAGAACATTTACTTGTTCATGCCCAAGATCACTTCATGCTATTGCTAATTCATTCCCTATTGGCTATGTGAAGCCATGTGCAATGACAGATTCTTAGAGCAGTTTTTATTTTATAAATATACTACGTGGCTCATTGTTAAAATTAGTATATACTGGACCAAGAATATCTATTCAACTACCATCAGCCAGCCAGTTTCTCAAGAATGCCACGAGAATCACAGGAGATATTCAGGAAGTACCTAGCACAACATTAGCACGTTGTAGGTCCTTGGAGCCAAAGACTGGCTTGCTTTCTTCCCTTCTTTCAAAAAATCTCCTTCTGTAGAATCCCTGTCTCCCACATAGACTGAATACACATCACTTCACTTCAAGATTTTAATGCTAAGATAAATCTTCTAAAGTATGTTCAGATGCCCTATGCCAGGAAATTTATCGATTTTAATATATTTCACTACTACTTGGAAGAAAAAGTTGGTTAAAAACTATATCTTTATATATCTATATATATATACACACACACACATACACACACACAGTCTGCCAGTTTCTTAAGGTTGCCATGAGAATCATAGGAGATATTCAGAAAGTACCTGGCACAACATTAGCATACATATGTGCAGTGTGTGTGTACGTAGTAATACATTTTGGGTACTTTAATGCAACACTGGTTACAATAAATGCCCTTTAATGTACAGGCCTGCTAATTACAGCAAAAAAATAGTTAATCCATAAAGTAATACTCATTAAAAATAAGGAATACATTCACTGCTTTTTTCATACTTTCCCATCCATCAACACATTTTAATGTATAGTCAGAGCATTGTGAAATTTGCAATTTCAGAATAAGTAGCTCTTAATACAGGCTCATCCAATAAAATGCAGAGAGAGGCAGGATGAAGGATAGGAAAGAGGACTGGCTTCCAATCAGTCAGACTTGGGTTTTAATTCCCCATTTACCAGCCTTGTAACCTTAGGCAAGTTGCTTGCCTTTCTGAACATTTGTTTCAGATATTAAATTTTCCCACTGTGATGTTGTAAGCATTTCATGAGATGATGTCTGTAAATCATCCAGGGTAGTTCCTGATCCATGATAAGCACTCAATAAATGGTAGTTATCATTATGACACTGAAAATAATTACATTTTATGAAATTATTTTCATCTCACACAATCACTCAGCCATTTCAATCTCTGTATGTTCCAAGAGATTCACTTGGAATTCAGACTCATACATCTTTAAGCTCTCAATGGGTTCTGTGAAATGCATTACCTATCATATTATATCATTTAAATGAAGGCTATTCCTTGGAACACACACATAGAAATATTTAAAATATTTCCCTATTTGGGACATGCTAGAAATCTCCATATTAAATCTCTATGTAAAGACTTTCTCAAATTGTCTTCTAAGATGTTATCTGTTCTGTTCCTGCCTGTACAGTTCCTTTTTGCTATTCCAAAGTCTTTTATAGTTTAAGTAAAACTTAATATCTATTGTGTTTTTACGTGATTCTCCTTGTGCTGTGTCTCTATCACCACAGAAGAACTGTTCCTGGTAAGACCACCCCACCTTGGTTACACCATTAACCATTTGGTGTGTTTTCCCTGATGTAGATCACTTTAACTTCAGTAACAACCTTGATTTGACAGGATATAAGGCTGTGTGAGGTAATTTAGTCCACTAACAATAGGATCATAGAGAATTAGAATAGAAGGCATTTTATAGAGGGTGTAGTTCACTTCTTTCTTTACACAAAAAGTTCTGAGAAGTTAAGGTACCTTGTGAACTATCATTTAACAGTGTTTGTGACTTATGTCTTAACATCAAACATAGATTCCCTTTATTTACCTAGAATGAAATTAGAACAAGCTCTAACTTACCTTAGGGGGATCCTCCCTTTATTCCTTATGTTAGTAGATATTATATGAGAAGACATTACAGAACAATAAAATGATACAGTCTCGCTAAAAAGACAACACGTAATGAGTGTCAGGAAAATTGGCATTATGAGAAGTGTTTCCTAACTTTTATTTTCAACATCAGCTATTTGACCATCTGTGCATTTGCTCCTAGGAATGACCACCACATAATTAAATCTAAAGTAAACCAATTATCTTCAGTAACTACCAAGGAAAAGCACTTCATACTTTTGATATATTCCTACAAGATTTGAGATTGGCGCTGGGGTTAGTTGAGAGTATTTGACTGATAACTGAACATACACTTAACTAAACTGATACTTGAAAAACTCTATCTGCTACACGTAAACATTTGTAGTCAGATTCACTTTTTCTACTTTCTTTTCAATGTGGATTTAAAAAAAAACACATTAATTGAGGTTGTTACATCTGTGCAAGTAAAAAAAAATTAAAAGATTGGTGGGTAGGTGTAAATGTGGCTTTTATCTTATTTGTAATTACCATAAATTGTAAGTCCAATGAATCCAAGTGGCAGTGTTGCTAAGAAAAAAGCCAGAATGTAAGACAGATGTTTGTACACTTTCATTAGAATTGCTTAATGCCAAAACAAGACTTTGTGAGATTTGAAAAGCAAAGGGTAATCATTTCAGAAATAGGATACAAAGCATGTAGTTAAAGCAACTTTCTTATTTTTATGGGATTCTGTCGTGTGTGTGTTTGTGTGTGTGTGTGTGTGTGTGTGTGTGTGGTGTGTGTGCGTAATTTATTTAGATATTCTGCCAAAATTAAAGTCACGGTCATTTTCTTAGTAATGCCATAAAAATGTTCCATAAAGGATTCTTCTCTTGGCATCTTGCAAATCTTTTCCTGATTGTTCTATGTCTCTCAAAAGACTTCCCTTATTTGAGCCTTTATGTCTAACATTGAATAAGCACTTTTATGTGCTTGGCACCAATGTAAGAATTTAATCCTCTCTAAGGGAGCCACTCTTATTATACTATTTTTTAAAGATGAGCACACTAAGAAACTGAGGTCAGCTTGCACAAGGTCACACAATTTGTGAGACATGAGCCAAGAGTGGAATCTAGGCAGTCTTCCTTGACAGCCCACCTTCCTAATTATGTCCACAGATTGCCTTGCATGTTCACTATTCATTACCATTCTCTGTGACTATATCCTGTCTTTCCAGGTAGTCTGTTGACATATTATAGCCATTGTTCCTCTTTATACTTGTAAAGGCAGAGTACATTTCAATTTGATAAATATCAATTTAGCATCACATCCAGGAAACTGAGGTGGGAGTGGGGGGGCGGGTCTTGGACTTGCCAAGATGAGAGCTGAGAGGGATGGTCCTACCTCCAACAAGCCAGGTATTTCTATTCTCTCCCCTCACCTTCTCCTGCTCTTTAGTACTGTCCTTATGAGGTACACAGTTGATTCCAGAATGTGTATATAGAAGGAGTTTAGTGTTAGCCATCTCAGTGGAAGGAGGGACTTTAGGACTTTCATGCTTACTGTGTACACACAAGACCAACTACATAATTTATCAGGCCTGGTGCAAAACAAAAATTCAGGCCCCTTAATCAAAAAGCAGGGAAAAAAGTTTCTTCTGTAGTTTCTCCCTAAGCCCGTCATGGTGTTTTTTATTCGCTATTTAATGTTGCACTTCCTCAAGCACGGGAATATTCACTAGCTGAGTGCACCTAGGACCCTGAAGGAGAGACTTGGGGAGAGGGATATTGCTGGGTAGAGTTGGAGTTGGGGATGACCAAGAATTCATCCCAAGGAGGCAGTGGGAGATAAGACTGCCATTGAGCCTAGGCTCCAAGGACCTGGCATTTACCTCATTGTCCTATCATGCCTCAAATACAGAATCCACATCACAAAATAAACTTACTAAGCATGTCAAGATGGCTACTACAGAGTATTAAAGCCCAAGAACAAGGCTTCCCTTCTTAGTTTGGGGATCTTTGCAATGCATGGATGGCACACCCTTGAAACTGGCCCTTTGTAATATTTATTTGGTTTGATTGGGGGCTGGGGAACTTATGGAAGCTATAGCTAAAGCTTCTCCAAGTTATCTATGGCTCCTGCCGCCATTGAGGTGCTAGCATCCTTTACTGTTATTGTTGTCTCGTTCCAATTACTAGACTGGAAATCCTAGAGAACAGAGTTTCCTTTTTTTTTTTTTTTTTTTTTTTTTTTTAGTTTACTCTTATTGTCCAGGCTGGAGTGCAATGGCATGATCTCAGCTCACTGCAACCTCTGCCTCCCGGGTTCAAGCGATTCTCCTGCCTCAGCCTCTCGAGTAGCTGGAATTACAGGCAACTGCCAACATGCCTGACTAATTTTGTATTTTTAGTAGAGATGGGGTTTCTCCATGTTGGTCAGGCTGGTCTCGAACTCCCAACCTCAGGTGATCTGCCCGCCTCGGCCTCCCAAAATGCTGGGATTACAGGCATTAGCCACCATGCCTGGCCCAAAGAGTGTCCTTTAAGTCCTTTTGAGCTCTCCTAAGGTGACCAGAAGACCACTGGGGGTACTGTGGGCAGTGGGAAAGTCCATTTCAGAATATAGGAGCCTTTCTAATCCAACCCCACAAGGAGGACTTGCATCCCTTGGTGAGCACATCCCCTGGACTCACTGACAAACCCTGTTGACTACTAAACCAGCCGAAGGGAAGCAGATGGATGCAATTTGCATAACCAAGCACTGCATTCCATTGGGAAGACTCATATGCATTATTAATAAATAACTATTTACTTTCCAGCTTATCTCCAACCAGAGGGTACAGTTCTGAATATGCAAGATGAAAGGGACTTTAGAAATCACCGCTTCACACCCAGGTACTTTACCAAAGAAATAAATGAATCTCCTGAAAGTCACTGGGAACTTGACTTAACTGAGATCCCACACCTCCAGAGATACAGTTTTGATTTGGCCTGGTCTTTATTACAGCACACCTTTCCCTTAAAGATTGGCACAAGTTCCTTAAGACAGAAGCCATCCTGAGGGAACAGCACAGAATGCCGCCCTCACAATCCTTCACTCTAAACTGCAACTTGCCACTGTCCATAGATCAAACTAATGTACTTTGTTCCCATACAGAGCACTTTTGTTTTTTCATCTTGTGCATTACTCTAGGGGTTTACCCAAATTCCAGCCACCAACTCTGATAGACAGTGAAACATTCTCTCTCCTTTGAGATGTTTGGATTGTGCAGACAGAACAATCCTCAATGCAACAGCTAGCCTCAACACAGCAGCTCCTCCCCCTGCCTCCCCAACAATTCAAGGCAGGTGTGAAGGTACAGAGTTTAGGTCTGATATGGAAAAAAATAGTTTTCATTCTATTCACCTGGTGGTGAGTTCTTTGAGAAGGATTCTGAAGTTGCATCCAGGCTCAGTGGGGAAAGCAGGCTGTGATCACTGGCTTCCTAGGATACCAGAGCAGAAAGGGTGACAGTCATAGCACTTGTTACCTTTGCATCTGCTTAGCTTCTTGCTCTTGATTTCTTTCTGCATTTATTATGCCCTAAATTGAAATGATATTGGAAAATATTTTAGCTAAAATTCTAGGCGCATAGTTTAAATTTTATGCTCATCAGGCCTTGCCAGCAGAAATACTCTTATACTGTTTAAAAAGCAAGATTATTAGGGGAAGATGCTTTTTGTGATCCCTTTAACACTGAAAATGCTTATTTAACAAAATGTTATACCTACATCTATGCATACAAGGCTCACTACTTTAAAACTGTTTTTAATTATGGTGAGTTCTAAAATTTTTGTCACATAATTAATTGAAGAAGTAATACAGGCCATGGCAAAAATTTTAGAGTATAAGAAAGCATTCCATGAAAAATATTGTAACATCTCATCACCGATAATCAGTTCCAAATGCTTTGTCCCAAGAAGCAATTACTATTAAAAATTCCCTTTCACATCTTTCTAGAAACTTTACTATGTATAAACAAAAGTGTGTATTTATACACATGGGAAGATACTTTACATATTATTCTGCATCTTCCTTTATTTCCACATAAAATTATATCTAGGAGAAAATTTCATATCAGCACAAAGAAATCCTTCTCTGTCTCATTTTTTAGCATATCTATATATTTTCATTTCAAAGATGTTTCTTAATTTATGTAACAAATCATCTAAAGAGGATGGTTTCTAGATGTCTGCAATTTATCTGTACTATTTTGCAAACAATATTGTTTTTAAAACTCCCCAATACAGAAATTCCTCCCAAGTATGTTTTTGCCCACAAGCACACATATATGTGTAAGACAATTTTCTAGAGATGGAGTTGCCAGCTCAAAAGGTATCTGCATTTAAAATTTTTAATCAGGCCGGGCGCGGTGGTTCACGCTTGTAATCCAAGCACTTTGGGAGGCCAAGGCAGGCGGATCATGAGGTCAGGAGATTGAGACCATCCTGGCTAACACAGTGAAACCCTATCTCCACTAAACATATAAAAAATTAGCCGGGCGTGGTGGCGGGTGCCTGTAGTCCCAGTTACTTGGGAGGCTGAGGCAGGAGAATGGCGTGAACCCGGGAGGCAGAGATTGCAGTGAGCCGAGATGCGCCACTGCACTCCAGCCTGGGTGACAGAGCAAGACTCTGTCTCAAAAAATAATAATTACAATAAAATAAAATAAAATAAAAATTTTAATCAGTATATTCCAGCGAGCTGTACTCCAAGAAGCTTGTGTGGTTGGCTAGCATTTGAAAAACTGTGCCAAGATAGAAAAAAAAAAAAAAAAGACAAAAACAAAACAAATGATTATGAGTTGAATTAATGTAACATATTGAAAGTATAAAGGAAACTGATTTACATAGACTCTAGCAACAATAAGTAGTTCAGTTTATCAAACATGTATGGAGTGCCTATAGTGCCTATTGTGTACACCTGAGGCAGGTGTACACAGGTGAGTGTGCTGCATGCCTAGCTCTCTGTCTTCACAGTCTCCACCGTCTACTAGTGCAGACAGAGTGTGGGTAAAAACGGGTGTTACAGGAGCTCAGGTGAGAAGCTTTCAGTTAGGTGTGGTGTTGACAAAGAGGAACTCATGTTTGTATACTTTTTGGTACCCCAAACTTCAAACATCTTGCAACTTTAGCCTATAGCATTTATGTACAATTCAAAACAAAGTGATATACCCACTGTTTCCTGGAAGAAAGAGTGGAAAGAAAAATCAGTTCACACAGGATGTGTATATCTATGTGAGAAAGAGATGACCTGAAATGGGATTGAGGAGTGTGTGATGATGAGTCAAGCGATGAAGCTTAGAGAAAGACAGCTTTGCAAACTGGCCAACAGGTAATAACGTTTGTCCCTAACCCCTTCACTAATCTTTGGAGGGAGGATGGGCTTTGGTAGTGTTTGGTGCTTTAAACCAGTGATTTCCAAACCTAGAAGTACTTCTGAGTCATTTGGAAACTTTGAAATGTGATTCCTGGATTCCTGGGCACTAATAAAGGATTTTGATTCAGGAAGTTAGAGAAGGAGCCCAGGAATCTGTATCTTCCTGTTCAGGTGTATGAATTTATTTGGGTGATCCCGATGCATGGCCAGGATTTAGAACCTCTGCAGGAGAGGGCTCCACAGCCTGGGGTTGAAAGGGAAGAAAGACTATCACCTGTTAATGGTGTAAGAAACCCATGTTTAGGCCAAGTGTTTGTAGTGTACAAAATGTGTGTTTGAATCTCAGGGAGATTGATTCTCCTGTTTTTGAAAAAGTGTATACCCTGGAAACTGTTATTAGAGAAAGGATGGTAAACAAGGCAGGTCCCCGATGCCTTTTAATCTGTAGTCTAATTTTTGCTCTATTCAGTGATCCTGGTGAGTGCTTCTCAATCACACTGTACCTAATGCCTGGGATCCGGCCACAGATACAATTCACGTTTCCAAGATGGGCCATGAGCATTGTTGTCTTTTTAAAGGTCAAGAGTTGTGAGATTGAGAATCCTATCTAGATTTGTATGAGGTTAAGGAAAGAACAGTAGCTTTTCCCCAGCTTTTCTCCTCTCCCAACTCAGCTCCCTTTCTCCCGATTTCTGGTGCAGGGAAAGGTACAATCTTGTCAAACACTTTTAAGATGGAGAGGGAAGGTGTTGTTCATCCTGCTAAGTAGCAAACGCTAAGAGCAGCAGAACACTGATCTTCAGTGACTGGCAGAGGTATATTCCTGGGTGGATGACAGCCCTCCCTTTCCCAACTGATGGCTGCTGCGAGGAACTCTCTGCTCAATCCAGGAACCCAAGAGCAGAGGAAAGCTTTTCTCTTCCTAGGGATGGCAGTTTCATTCTGTGGCACATTAGTTCATTGTTTTATTATAAAATTCAGTAATATGCTAGTAAATGTTTGACAGCCAGCTCTGGAAAATACAAAATCCCTGATTCATCACGTTTTTCTAGTTTCACGGTGTACTCTCCTGTGTCTAATTTCGAGCTGAAAGCAGTTTAACAAACAACCATCTTGCAAAATTTCCAAAAACTGAACAATTGGCTCTCCTGAGCCTGTGTGGGCAGACTCCAGCCCACCACTAGTTATGTCTTTTTGTCCCCCCCACCCCCACATTCTAATCATTCTTCATTTTTAATAGTTTATTTTATGTAAACATATAGTTGGAACTTAACTGTATCTTAAATATATCTCAATGAAACCATAAAACAAAAACAAAAATCAAGGACTGGAGCTAAAGTTTTGTTCCTTTTGCTATGACCAGTGATTTCCATCTCTGTCCTGTTTGTGTTTCATGTAGAGGAACAACTTATCGTGTTTCTAGCTAATCTGTACTTTTTAATGCACTCCGTTGACATGAACATTACAATTAAGAATAGTGTACAGTATTTCTGTTCATCAAGATCCTATTATAAACCTTATGCCAATAGAGTTACAGTTTTCCCTAAATTGGAAAAAGAAAACATTTGCTTTAATATTTACTTTTGTTCAAATATCGTTTAGATAAATGACCTAGGTATCTATTATTTATGATTTACTTATGACTCACAAGTTGCTCATTAGATGGCTTTTTGAAGTAAAGTTTGACTTATGATGTGCAAGTGTTTATAGATTTTTAAAGATACAACAGATACATATTTAAATTAAGTCTACCAGCCGGGCGCGGTGACTCAGGCCTGTAATCCCAACACTTTGGGAGGCCAAGGCAGGCGGATCACAAGATCAGGAGATCAAGGCCAATCTGGCTAACACGGTGAAACCCCGTCTCTACTAAAAACATGCACAAAAAATTAGCCGGGTGTAGGTGGTGCATGCCTGTAGTCCCAGGTACTCCGGAGGCTGAGGCAGGAGAATGGTGTAAAACCGGGGAGGTGGAGCTTGCGGTGAGCCCAGATTGCGCCACTGCACTCCAGCCTGGGAGACAGAGCCAGACACTGTATCAAAAAATAATAATAATAATTAAGTCTACCAAACAGTATAGGAGAGGGGATAGTTGTTTACTGAGTGTTTATTATCGAAATCCACATGGGAACAAGTTTGCATAGAGAAGCAAAGATATTTACAGATATTCAAAAATGAGCTGACCACTTCTAACATTAGCCCCTACTCAACCCCCTCCACTTGACATCTTATCTACTTAAATACAGAACAAAATGCAATGCAAACGAATTTCAGAGTTAAATTGGAAATCCTTCAATATGTGAAATTTCACTGATGGCAGTGGTGTTGGTGAAAGGCTCAAATCTTGTGCAAAGCCATAAACAAATGATAATCTGAGTTAGCTGAGTCAAGAATTTAAGGAGAAAAGAAATCTAAGGATAGATTCTTCAAAATTGAATTATTTTAATATCAATAATCTTGATGCAACCAACCAGAAACAAAAAAACAGAAACAAGTGCAGTATAGTCATTGTTGAATGACTAGAAGTCAGTGACTTTTAGAATGATAGTGACTTCTAGAATTGTTGAATTCTAGAAGTCAGCATAGATGTAATTATAATTTAAATTTCTGACATATAACATAATTTCTAATTTGAATTTATTATTGGTTAAAGTCTCATTCAAACTTTTCATCCTCACTTTTTATGATTTTTTTTCTCCTTAAAAAGGATTATTTCAAGTTAGCCTTTCCTGAGAACAGTTATCCTTAAATGACCACAGTGACCTACTGATGAATTCTGTTTGCATCCAGAATTGCACGGTCTCTATGTTTTTAGTAATAAGTACAACAGGAATAATTACTGAGAATGTAATATTGTGTTCAGAATTGGTGGGTTCTTGGTCTCACTGACTTATAGAATGAAGCAGGGGACCCTCGCCGTGTTACAGTTCTTAAAGATGGTGTGTCTGCAGTTTGTTCCTTCAGACGTTCAGATGTGTCTGGAGCTTTTTCCTGCTGGTGGCTTCGTGGTATGGTTGGCTTCAGGAGTGAAGCTGCAGACCTTCCCGGTGAGTGTTACAGCTCACAAAGGCAACCTGGGCCCAAAGGGTGAGAAGCAGCAAGATTTATTGCAGAGTGAAAGAACAAAGCCGCCACGTTGTGGAAGGGGACCCGAGCGGGTTACCACTGCTGACTAGGGCAGCCTGCGTTTTTTCCCTTATCTGACCCCACCCACATATTGCTGATTGGTCCATTTTACAGAGAGCTGATTGGTCTATTTTACAGAGAGCTGATTGGTCCATTTTGACAGATTACTGATTGGTGTTTTTACAATCCTTGAGCTAGACACAGAGTGCTAGACAGAAAAGTTCTCCAAGTCCCCAATAAGTTAGCTATATACAGAGTACCAAATGGTGTATTTACAAACCTTGAGCTGGATGTAGAGTACCGACTGGTGTATTTACAAACTTTGAGCTAGACACAGAGTGCTGATTGGTGCATTTACAATCTTTTAGCTAGACACAGAGTGCTAGACAGAAAAGTTCTCCAAGTCTGTACTAGGTTAGCTAGATACAGAGTATTGATTGGTGTATTTACAAACCTTGAGCTAGATACAGAGTACCGATTGGTGTATTTACAAACCTTAAGCTGGACACAGAGTGCTGATTGGTGCGTTTACAATCGTTTAGCTAGACACAGAGTGCTAGACAGAAAAGTTCTCCAAGTCCTCACTAGGTTAGCTAGATACAGAGTACTGATTGGTGTATTTACAAACCTTGAGCTAGGCACAGAGTGCTGATTGGCCTATTTACCATCCCTTAGCTAGACATAAAAGTTCCCCAAGTCCCCACCAGACTCAGGAACCAAACTGGCTTCACCTAGTGGATCCCAGCCCCAGGACCACAGGCAGAGCTGCCTGCCAGTCCCGCACCCTGCCTGCACTCCTCAGCCCTTGGGCGGTGGATAAGACCGGGCATCACGGAGCAGGGGATGGCGCCCCTTGGGGAGGCTTGGGC
>NW_012110141.1:4862699-4918235 GCF_000951045.1 Mandrillus leucophaeus | reverse complement strand
GGCGCCTGCTGGCTGCTCCCAGTGTGGGGGCTCGCTGAGCCCATGCCTGCACCCACTGGAACTCACACCGGCCCGCGAGTGCTGCCTGCAGCCCCGGTTCCCGCCTGCGCCTCTCCCTCAACACCTCCTGGCAAGCAGAGGGAGCCGGCTCTGGCCTCTGCCAGCCTGGAGAGGGGCTCCCTCAGTGCAGTGGCAGGCTGAAGGGCTCCTCAAGTGCCGCCAGAGTGGATACCTAGGCCTAGGAGGCCCCGAGAGTGAGGGCTGCTAGTACACTGTCACCTCTCACCATGTGACATTTCACTGTGACTATGCACTCTTCTAGGTACTTTACAGGTGTCATCTCTTTTATTGCTTACAACCACCCTGTGACAAAGAAACTTCTGTCATCATTATTTTAGATTAAAAAGTACCTGAAGCCGGAGGATGTTAAGGACTTTTGCCATTAAAACTAATGGCAAAACCGCAATTACTTTTGCACCAGCCTAATACCCTGCTAAAGAGAGCAGGATGTGGACACTGGGAATCTGATGGTGAAGTCTGCTGCCCATGTTCCCATTAATATCATAGGGCCTAAGAAAACCAAAACTCTCAACTCCTCAAAGTCAGAGTGAAATGACTCCAAGTCATATTCTTTTCTTCTTTAAAACATAAAATAAATACTAGATGTACAGTAGTAAGCAAACATCTTTAACAGGAAATTCTGTCCTTAGTAACTGGTTTATTCAGATACCAATCAGAGTAAAGGACTATGAGAAACAGCTGCACAGACTGCTTCCCTCATTCACGGAAAATAGTACAGTATTTGGACAATAAATAAGAGCTAACCATATAGGCCTTACCTGTTCTGGTAGTTACTGAAATAGAATTAATTGAAGGCAAGCGAATTATACTGTTAACAATAATCATGGTTCTGCTGGCCTCTTTTAGTCAGATAGAGAAAAAAGCATATTGTAACTCTTGAAGTTACTTATTATTACCAAAAAGTCCCAATTTAATAGGATCAAAAGATGTGTTCTTTATACAGAAAAAAAATCCAGCAATGAAAGTTGAAATTCGAATAATTTTATATGATAGAAGTATATCCTTTTCCTTAGATTAGTGCTTTTTCAGTTTTTTTATAACTACCTAGGGAAATGAAAGTAAGATAATTATAAATGCCTTTGTATCACTGTAAAATTCATTCTTTTTTTTTTTTGCATTATCTCAGCAATATTTTTCTGTTTTTTTAAATTAAATAATATTGGTGCATCGTGTCATTCCTGTCATATATAAGCTGCCAGTTTGAAAAGCAAAGCTCTGTGCTTTAATATTATGCAATGCAAGAAATAACATTTTCTAAACAAATTGGTTTATTTTTTATTGATAATCTGTGCAATGGAACAGGGAGGGATATTACAGCTTGTTTTTCTTTTTTCTTTTTTAATTATACTTTAAGTTCTAGGGTACCATGTGCACAACGTGCAGGTTTGTTACATATGTATACATGTGCCATGTTGGTGTGCTGCACCCATTAACTCATCATATACATTAGGTATATCTCCAAATGCTATCCCTTCCCCTTCCCCTCACCCCAGGACAGGCCCTGGCATGTGATGTTCCCCTTCCTGTGTCTAAGTGTTCTCATTGTTCAATTCCGACCAATGAGTGAGGAGAACATGCGGTGTTTGGTTTTCTGTCCTTATGATAGTTTCACAGCTTCTTTTTCTTATTCAAGAAAATATCAATGGGCATTTTGGAACATCAGCAGTAGTTGAAGCTACATC
Organism: Mandrillus leucophaeus; assembly: GCF_000951045.1. Classification (NCBI taxonomy): domain Eukaryota; kingdom Metazoa; phylum Chordata; class Mammalia; order Primates; family Cercopithecidae; genus Mandrillus; species Mandrillus leucophaeus. The sequence continues at coordinate 4,916,472 of NW_012110141.1, read as the reverse complement.
TCTGGCCGGCAAAATTAAAGTAATTAGATAGTGTCAGGTACTGATCACTGATGAGACCTGTACACTTTCTGAAGCTCAGAACTGGGAAATTAAAGGGCTAAGAAGGATACAATATATTTTTCTTTGAAGACTACTGGTCTTTTACTATGTAGTTTGAACCATGTCACATGTCCTACTTCCCTTTTGGCCTTGATAGCCAAGAAGTTCAAAAGTAAGATTTTGACCCAAATTTAGGGTCTTGCATTAAGCTTGTTTTTCCAAGTCTCACCTCTCCTCTTCCCTTTCATTCTCATCTTTATGACTTGATTTCCTCTTTTATAGTCTTCTGTTCAAAGTTTTAGTATTATTTTTGTTTTCATGCACTGTGGCTGACTGCCACAATTACTGCTTCAGACCATCACTAAGACAGTTACTACTGTTAGTACTTGAGACCATCATTACGACCGTTACTATGTTACTACTTGAGACTGTCATTATGAGACTGAATGAAGGGGAACAAAGGTAGAAGTGAAAACTCAAGACAGAAGAAACTGTTTTAAAGGATGGGGCCAGGGGATGAAAAGAGGGCTCCCTGCTTCTAGTGAGCAAAGGCAGCCGCCTCGAGCTTCTTCAGCCCTTCTTTTTTATTGGCTAGAACGAGCAGGGAGGAGGAGGTAACGATTGGTCAGCTGCTTAATTGATCACAAGTTCCCATTATTGCTAACAGGTTTGAGATGTGCCTAATCACAAGAAACAATTGTCCCTTGGTCGTCACTACCCTCAGCATTCCTTCTGGGCAACGGATGCAGTTTGTCAGTTTGCCAACATCCTGCTTTCATGAGAACAGTTTGCTGTTTACTCATATAGCCTCCAGTGGTATACTGAGTTGATCACGACCCTCACTCTTTTGGCCTTCAACAAGGCAAAACATTGTGCCTTGTTTTAGACGTTATTACTGCACAAGGTCTGGAGTCAGACAGGTTGGGTCCAGCTCTTGATTCTGCAACCCACTGTGTGATCTTGGACCCACAACTGAATCCATCTATCCTGCATTTTCCTGTCTGTTGAATGGGACAGTAATGGTACCTGCCTCTTTGATTATTGGGAGGATTAAGTGAGTTAATATTGTATTTATTAGATGATTTAAATGGGAGATCTGGCACATGGTAACTGCTTAATAAGTGTTAACTATGGAAGAGATAAATGAGCAGACATGCTCACAGGGAAATATAAATAGGCAAATCTAAGACAAAATGCTTTGTAGAAATAATGATAGGTTTAACTATCTTTACTTAAAAAAATTAATTGATGACCACCCTAAAAGCAAACTGTGGCCCTGATGCTGACCAATTGTAATGACGAATAGAGAAATCTCAAAAATGTAGAATTTGCCATCAATGAAGGTGTTCAATAAACTCTTGGAAACTAGATCTGAAATGTTTGGGCTTTCCTATATAAAGAAATCAGATGGACATATGTTTTATGACTTTAGTTTCAATTAGCTCCTCTCTGAAAATATCTCTTACAGGTCTGGGCCTATGAGTTCTACCACCTAATACCTAATCAAGAGATCCAGTACCAAAAACATCTGAATCCCATTTCCTACTTGTTCCTCTTACCCATTTCTTTTTTACTTTCCTGGCACTAAGAATACTTCTGTGTTTTCTCCTTGAAGGAGTAAAGGAGAGAGAAAGAGAGACCTGAAATGTATTGATTCCCTCTATGTGAACCAGATCCTGTTCTAGAGGCTCCACCTGAATCCTCATGTCGGTTATTAGTATCTCCACTATAGTATCTCCACTATAACAGGAGGATATTATTATCTCCACTTACATCGCAGGTTCAGGAGTGTTAAATGAATCTCCCGACACCCTATATTTACTAAGTGGCAGAGTTGGATTCAAACCTAGCTCTATTTGACACTAAAGTCAATTCTCTTTCTCTTAATATCTCTAATCACTCTACTACCAAGTCAATGGACAGAGATTGCTAGAATGCATTATTTGGTCTTGCATAATTAGGAATCTTTAGCAAAGGATGTAGGTTGTGGATTATAATTCCCTGTTGTAAATTTCTTGAGAGGATTTTCTGGGCAGTTTAACATTATTCATTTCATTGTCAAGATTGTAGTCTCATGTCGATAGCCTTCTAACAATCTCTCATCATTTACTATTTACGGCCCCAGACCTTCTTGATTACTCACAGCTAAGCTCATTTCCTAAACACTATCTTCTATGAAGCCATTTTTATTAAGGTGCAGGCTATACTTCTGTAATCAAAAGACTCCAAAATACAGTGGCTCAAATAAAAGAACGGTTTATTTCTCTCTTGAGGAACAGTCCAAGGCTTGCAGGAGGTTCTGCTACCCTCAAAGCATGGCTTCTAAGGTGGCCTCTTTCCCAAGGAAGGGAAAAACAGGGAGACCAAGGCAAGTAGATGGCCCAGAAATGTACATGTGACTGCCACTCACGTCTCATTGGCTCAAACTAACTCATACCTACATACTGGGGGACAATCAGTGCTCTTTGACTCATCGCCCCTGAAGACTAAAAACTAAAGCCCTGTAAGACTCCTTGCTGTCTGCTAGATTGAAGGTCACCAGGCTCCCATGCCCTCTCTGATGAGGTCCTGTTGGGCTCATTCCATTTTTTCTCTAGAGGCTCACTAATACAGACAACCTTACAGCTGATAAGAAATCTTTTAAAGCAACAGTTATGGTTTTGACATATACTGTATAATAGTCTGTATATTTTAAGCCCATCAGTTGAGTTGAAAAAACTCTAGCCCCACTCTAGGATAGAGAGTGCTGCAGATATGATGAGAAAAATTAGATTTCCGTTCAGACTAGCTATAGAGACAAAGATTTATGTTTACATTATAAAAACATAATCACCACACTGTAAAGATAATTTCAGAAACTAAGTATCTTTTTTTATCCTGTCACCCTCTGCAAACCTCATCATTTTTTAAAAAAGTGAATACGTTTTTATTTGCATGGATATCAGTTGACAGTGAATATTCAGCAACTCAGAATTTTGCAAATGTTGTTCTTCTAAAATATCTTGCTATGATTTTGTGTTGTTTTGATTTTTAAAAAAAAAAAAAAAAAAAAGGAAAATACATCTGATAAGAAATCTGGCCCAAGAGAATTTAGAGAACAAAGCTTACAGAAATTGCAGTGGATTTGTTCCACAACCTGGTGCAGAGCTAAAAGCAAAGACAAGACATGTTTCTCTGCTCTTGAACAGTCCTCGCTGTTTCAATCAGCAGCAGAGAGCTGTATCGCTGAATTTCTTGTAGCAGCGTGCATCATTCATGACCTGATGGAGTAGACAAAGTGCATAACAATCGATGCAGAAACGCTGCCGCATGAAAAAGTTCACCAGTGGGTTATAAACTTCTCAGATTTTGTTTTCTGCTGATCAAGGACATTTCTTCCTCCCATTTCAGAAACAAATTACTGATACATTTTGATAATGACACTTTGACCAGATATTTCTCCTTTGATTTATATGCTGATTTGGGTGATGAGAGTTTTGGCAACTGTTCTAGTGAAATAGAATTTCATGGTCAATACTCATTAAAATAAAAACTAAGCAGAAGAATGATAGAATGATAACTTGGCATATTAAAGTATTAGACTGGTGGCTTTAAACCTACTTTCTCTTGCTCAGAATAGATTGGTGTTGGGGGAAGGCACTAAAGTACCTTTGTTAAAAAAAATAATTTTTGCTGGGCGCTGTGGCTCACGCCTGTAATCCCAGCACTTTTGGAGGCCGAGGCAGGTGGATCACCTGAGGTCAGGAGTTCAAGACCAGCCTGACTAACATGGCAAAATCCCATCTCTATTAAAAATACAAAATTAGCTAGGTGTGGTGGTGTGTACCTGTAATCCCAGCTACTTGGGAGGCTGAGGCAGGAGAATTGCTTGAACCTGGGAGGCAGAGTTTGTGGTGAGCCAAGACGATGCCACTGCACTCCAGCCTTGGCAACAGAATGAGACTCCATCTCAAAAAAAAAAAAAAAATCAATTTTGGTATATAGGCCCTCCTATTCCTGCTCATCCTATCTATCCCCATCATGCAACCCTGATAGTAACCGTTTGTATTCATTTCTTTTTGCACTTTCATATAAACACAATTACACATTCTTGGCCAGGCACGGTGGCTTACGCTGTAATCCCAGCACTTTGGGAGGCCAAGGCAGGTGGATCATGAGGTTCGGAGATCGATACCATCCTGGCCAACATGGTGAAATCCCGACTCTACTAAAAATACAAAAAAAAATGAGCCAGGCACAGTGGCGCATGCCTGTAGTCCCAGCTACTTGGGAGGCTGAGACAGGAGAATCACTCCAACCCGCGAGACAGAGGTGGGCCAAGATCGTGCCACTGCACTCCAGCCTGTCAACACAGCAAGACTCCATCTTACCTGGTGCTACATATACTGCTGCCCACTTTGTTTTTCTCACATAATGTATCTTAGCTTTCAATATGAGTATATAGGCAGCTCCCTCATTCTTTTTTAGAACTATATATTTTTCTGCTGTATAGATGTGGCAAAGTTTATTTAACCAGTCTAAGGGGCATTGTTTAATTAAATCTTTGACTACCCTGAAAGATAGGCATATTATTCTCAATTTGCAGAGAAAACCAAAGCTCTGAGACTTTCTATAGTGCTTTCATGATCATCTCTATCTTTCAAATCTGATAGATTGGATCGTATTATGCTACCATGATGGAAGCAATACTGTAAGTTCTAAAATATTGGGTGTTCTTCATAGCATCTTTCCACGTATGTTCACAAGCAAGTTTTTGAATAACAAAGGTTCTAAACTTAAGAACACATGAGAATCATTTGATTCCTTTGAAAAATGCAGATTCCTAGGCTCCACACTCATAAATGCTCACTAGTATGCTTAGAGTCAGTCACCAGAACACTGTTATCCCAGGTTGCCCAACTTCAGCATGGCCACTCACATAGCATGTAACATATAGGTCCTGTTTGGCAATCATCATTCTGAGCATACAACCAAATGATCTGGGGGCAGTAATCCCTGGGCCACACTCTAGGACACACAGCTGTAGACAGTCTCTGGAAGCACATACTATTTGTGTAGGACATCATGTTTGGTAGTTAGCACCATCCTGGTCCCACCACCACCTGATTCAATGTGGTGCTCTGGGCCAGGCTTTGTTTTCCAGGGCACTTGGCACCCTGGCTGTGTTCAGGCCACCTTAGACTCCAGTGGATGTAGGAAAGCAGGAAGCTGAATATCTCTTGTTCCTTTGGGATTACGGAAGAGTACAGTTCTCTGTAGCAAATTAGCATATAAATAAGTTCTGTTGAATTCCCAATTCCTGAGTGCACCAAGAATTGAAAGCATGTGCAAGACATTTAATTAGGAAACTCCATCTCCAATAAGATGGAAACCAAGGAAATCTTCCATGAAGAAGAGTTGCTTCCTGAACTTACCTTTCCCATTTTGAAAGGTTAGGAGTCATAAGAATGGGGACATTTCCATGAAACTAAACACCATAGACAATCAGAGCCAGAAGAACCATCAGAGAGCATGTGAGATGGAGATTCTTAATACCCCAGAATGGCTTCCAAGTGTCAGCAGAAGCCCTGAAATCATGAACAAAGTGTTGCATCAAGAGAGTTTCTGAGCTCCTCAAAACAATTAAGAATCACTAATATTGCCAGTGATTTTACCACTTGATTTTACCAGTGATGAAACAACAATCTAATGACTTCCCAAAGTAACACCCTAATTAGTGGCTGAGACGGGACCAAAACATGGAGATCTTAATATGTGGTCATTGATATCTCCAAGGACTTTAAAAATAGTACATGAAGGTGACCCAGTAAGAGCCCTTGGCAAGAAACATGCAGTTGCCAGGAACTGCAATCTTCATATTAGGAAATATTAACTGAGCATTTAATTTACGCTAACGACTGTCCTAAGTACTTTATATGTTAACTCATTTGATTTTTCTAATTTCCCCAGAAAGTAAGTGATATTATTGTTAAATTTTGTTATTGTCATTGTTATCTTCATCCTTTTTATATGTGAAGAAAATAAAGTACAAAGAGATGATTTATTTGCCAGGATTTAAACTCCAGCAGTCTGGCTGCATAGCCCATATTCTTCATCACTATGCCATGCTATTTCTTTCTATCGAGTCTTTTCCTGCTAACTTCTGCACTTCAGCATGAGTTCTCAAATGAAGAAACACCACTGGTATGTTTTCAATGATAAAAGACTGGATGGTTATATATTAAAAGATCAACAGCACTTACCTCTGGATCATGCAATAGTGGAATATAATTTTTGCTTGGTACTTTCCACTTTCCAAACTTTCTACAAAGTATGTCTGCTATCTTGCTAGTTGAAAAAAATATATATTCTTTAAAAATACTATACACAGTGTAAGGAACCTAGAAGTTAATTGCCTCCTTGTTTTGTCTGAAGCCATCTTGACCTCTGTACACATTCACTGTCAGGTTTTAGGCCTCTGGGGGTATATTCTTGCCTATCGTTGGAGTGCTTTTATACATGTGGAAGTTTCAAGACCCGACAGAACTGTATTAATGCCTTCATGGGTTGAAATGTGGTACCATGGCACTAACCCCTAAAATCAACAGAAGGAAACAGTTTTTTTCCAAACCTCTATCTGTAGAACAAAAAGAATGATAATTGACGTGGGTTATGAATGTGTAGTTTAGAAGGTGTTAACTTTTGATTTCAAAGAGATGAACAATGAGTGGACCCTAGTGAGACTAGATAAAAAGAGGGAACAGGGGCCAAGAGAGACTGACAGGGGGAAAACCTGTGGATAGACCACATAGGAAAAGGTGGTCTGAAGAATAAACTACATTCAGCCATGATTCTACATCTTATAAAAAAGAGAATAATTTAATATTCAACAGCCGTCAGTGCTAGTCAACAATAATTTATCAGTGTACATCTTGACATGCCAAAACTCAGAGTTGTTAATTATACAGCAACTTAAAATGTGACCCCACTCTGCATATAAGACCATCAGAGGCCCTCTCTGTTCTAAGCTGTTACAAAACATTAAAACAACTTAACGACTGCATCCCATCTGCCATGACCCCATTCACAAACATTTATAAAATCCATTATTTATGACCGGGAAGACCTGTGACATGGAATTTGTTACAATTTCAAATATCAAGTTAATGGGCAATGTCTTGGAAAGTCTGCACAGCATCCATTTCTTATGATTTTATCTCTTGGTATGAAAATCAGACCACATCTCAGTTTCTCAGGAAACTTAGCATTTCTCAGGTGTCAAACTATGCCATAGCTAAGTTTGCTAATATCTGAATAATAAAGGTCACTAAGTCAAATCTTGTTTAGGTATTATTGTCATAAAGATATGAAGTATTTCATTTTAGTGAATGTTTCAGAAGACAGAATTTATAACTGTAAAGTTTTGAGATTTATTTTTTTCTAACTTTAAACACATAGTTAGGAACATTTCTCAAATATGCGATACATTTCTGTCCTTTCTGAAGCAAAGCAATCTGGGTGACTAGGGGCCATCATTACATAAACAGTGTCTTATTCTTGAGAAGTACTGATGCATAGACAGCAGTTTTCCCCTACACTTAAGTCCCAGATGGCTGTGCGGGTTCAGTTTTCTGTCTGCATTTGTTGGATTTTTGATCTCTTAGTATCCCACTGCCATATGTCATTGCTTGTTTTTCTAGCATATCAGTCTCTAGAAATGCCCAGCCTCACACGTATTGTGTTGCTTCACTCCTACTGTGGACTTAGAAAACTGATAAGAAAGTGTGTGCAAATTGGACTCTGTGTAAAGAGTGGAGTGTGTTCTTGTGTATAAAATGCATGAGTTTCAGTGTACAGACATGTGATACAAATTTTGTTTGCTTTCCTTAATCTCCTTGTTCTCAGGATTGCTTTAGATAATTGAGGTGATTTGATGAGTGATATTTTAGATAAGTAATATTTTGCTGAATCATCAATAAATATTTTTAATGAATTCACTTAATAATATGCCCTCAAAACACTTAGAATACATTTTGGCCCCATTGTTTAGAAATGTAGGATGAGCAACTGACTCACAGAATTCTGTGATTGTGATTTGACTATATTAGCTGGTCAGTAGCAGCACAGATGGTCCCTTAAATCTCCCAGTGTTCAGAGTGCTAATTCATTGATTTACTCATTAAAGTGGCATTTAAAAAGGAATAATTTTGTTCCTGTATGCATAATGATTTCAATATTAAGAGAGAACAGAGGTTCATAGAAATATAACACAAAAAGAACTTTAAGCCAATTAGAGGCATTTTTAATAACTTAGCATGAAAAGTCATCTTTACTTGACAGTCCCCCTTGATTGAACATGTTTTCTTCATCCGTTAGCTTTGAGATTCTTAAGTGACTATTACCTTCTACAATAAAACTCAACTTTGTGGCATTGTTCATTTATACAGAGATTTGGACAAGTTTCACTCATAAAATATTATGGAAGTTCTGATATACTAATTGCTTACAAGCCCTATCACATAACTACAGTAAAGTGTGTTATACACCATCAACTCCTGCTAGACATTCACCTCTAATTAACCTTGTTTAAAACTAATTACTTCCAATATGCCTTCTCCTAGTATGCCTATATATTAATTCAACTTTTTGAATAACTTGAATGTTATTCAAACGACCTACCCCAGACACTTGAACATAATCTCAGCCTACAAGAGTTTCTGGGCTAATAAGATAGCAATAAACCAATAATGTCAGTAAAAATTACTTTATTACAATTAAGATGAAGGTTATGAGTTAGAAGTTCAGCATAATATGAGAGGGTAGTATTAAAATCATATTTTGAAAATTTCTTTAATGGGAACTCCATATCATGAGTTTCAAATTCTTATTGGCTGTTTACTCATGTTGCCTATCATATACATTTCTTGTTTTTCCCCTTCATATGTTTCCAACCTAATTTACCTCATTCCAATAGGCATGTCATGGTGCCCTTTAGTTCTGGGTCCTTTCTAGATCTCTATTCAATGACTTTCAGTCTCTTCCACATCTCTCTTCTTATACCTTAACTCTGGAAATTTCGCCTGGAAGAAAAGGTCCACTTCTCCACAGACACCTTTGGTGGTGTTTCTTTATCAGCAAGAGGAATGCCAGTCTTTTTATACTGCATTCCAGGGTGTTCTCAGTCTACATTTCCAGCTTTATCTTGCAATAGTCCCTAAAGCCAGCCTCAGCTGTCTTTGTCTACTGAATGTCTCCTGAATGTGCACTTATGCTCATTATTAACTACATTAGCTATGCTGTCCTGCCTCTGACTATTGAATCCCTCCAATCCTCATCTTTCAGTGTAGATTCCTCCCATGAAGATTTTTACAGTCTACAGGGCATTCTGCCTTCGCTGACCTTATAATATTAATTTACATTTGTTACTTAACAATGCAGTCCTGCCATTTCATTATATTGTAACATGCGATTACACATCCAGGCCTGATAGTTTCTAAACATCAAGGACCAAGTCACTTTCAACACACAGCACATGCCTTGTGTGAATTAGGTACCCAATAAATATTTACTGATTTCATAAAAGAATTCTAACTGTACTCAGCTAAGCTATTGATCCCCATCAAGGAGCACCTGCATAGGAACAGCATTCCAGGCTCCTCAGAGTTGTCAGGTTTAAGGGCTTTGTGACTTTCCCAAATGGCTCATGGGAGGAAGGTGAGTGCTGTGATAGACATGAATCTAGACAGGCTTTGATGATTGCTTTGATGATGTGACCAGTATGGCTGGATTCTAGAGATAGGAGATACAGTATTATTTAGCTGTTACTTCAGAAAGCAAGATTTGTCTTCCATGTGAGTTCTTGTCTCATCAATATTTTATTGCCATTTTTCTCTCCTGAGAATGCAAGAGTGTCTTAGTCCATGTTGTGTTGTTATAACACAATACCACAAACTGGGTAACTTATAAAGAAAATAAATTTACTTCTTTATAGTTCTGGAGGTTTTAAGTCAAAGGTGGAGGGGCCCACATTTGATGAGAGTCTTCTTGCTGTATTATCCATGGTAGAAGGCGGAAGGCCAAGAGAGGGTGTGAGTGAGAGGGGAAGGGAGCTGAACTCATCCTTTTATCAGGAACCAACTCCTGAGATAACGAATCCACTCTCGTGATAACGGCATTAATTCATTCATGAAAGCAGAGCCCTTATTACCTAATCACCTCTTAAAGGTCCCTCTTCTCAACACTGTTGGATTGAGGATTAAATTTCCAACACACAAATTTTGGGGAATGCATTAAATTCATAGCAGTAAGTATATTGAATTTGCATTTGCTCAAAGAAACAAAAGTATTTAGAAAGCAAATCAGCAGTTTTAAGCATCACTTCACTGGTTGTAGTGAAGTTGGCATATGTTTGGAAAAATCTGTTTTTGTATGGTTTTATACTGTGTATTGATGTTCTTGCAATGAGCAGAATATAAAATTTTTTCTTGTTCTTGAATAACAAATTGAAGGCATAGAAAGGAGGGTATTCAGACCATCACATTGGCTGGCTTAATATAAAGACATAAAACTGAAATGCCCTAAAGAACATCTTATTAGACTCATTGGCATATCCTGCATTTTAATAAAGGGAAGGTGGATTAAAACCACAGAACATTAAACAACTGGCTTTCTGAACTCCTGAAGGTAAGATGACATATTCCTGGAAAATCCAGGGAAGTAGCATTGGGGGTTGTAGGTGGTTGTTTAATATTTATTATGAATCTTCTTTGAAAATTGCTGTATATCTTTAAATTTTTATTACCCAGCTGTGGACCATGGAAGACATTTCTGGGCTCTAGGGTAGTATAACAACTGCAGAGGCTAGAGTTCTCTGGAAGCAGTGAGGCCATTCCAATCCACATTTCTGAGGTCTTCTGTTGTCAAAGAGGAAGATTTGATTCCATGGTCACTATGGGCTTCTAGGTCAGTGGGGTTACAGGACCTATGTCAGGGGTTCCCTTACCCCTTTCCCCTTCGGTCCAGAGATGCACTAGGAAGACTCACATGATTCCTACAATCATGTTCACGTCTGAGGTTTATTACACAGTAAGGATACAATGTAAAATCAGCAAAGGAAAATGATGCAAGGGTGAAGTTCGAGGATACTAAGCACAAGCTTCCAAGAGACCTCCCGTCTCAGTCCCACAGGGTGTACTTAATTGCTCCAGCAATGAGGTGTGGCAGCACATATGAAATGCTGTCTACCAGGAATGCTCACTAGAGACTGAGTACCTCAGTTTTTATTGGGACTGGTTACAGTAAAAATTGGCCACTCTCTACCTAGTACATACCAAAATTCCAGACTCCCAGGAGGAATGTATGTGTTTATCATGAACCATGTTGTTTTCAAATATTTTAAGCACAGTGAGTCACTCTTCTCAGTCCTGGAAATGGTGGAAAACTTTCCAATATCCAGCTTTCCTGATGCCAGCCAGGGGTCAGTTTTGCAAACAGGACTTTCTAGGAATAACAGTCTCTGGCCACCTCTGTTGATTCCACACCACACAAGCCCCATGTGCAACTGCCTTTGAGGACTATATGATTGGGATGTCCCACACCAATAAGTTATCTCTTTTATCCATTCATTTGAAATGATTACATATTCCCCATGGCAGTGCAGGAAGTGGCCTCTGTCCACCTCTTCAGCCACATAGTTAACTACTGACCTCTTTGTTCATAACGAGTCAGCCACATTGACCTCCTGTCAGTTCTTCCAGTGATCCAGGTGACTTTCTATTTCAGAGCCTTATTGTACACAGCACCTGGATGAGTACTATCCATTCTTCAGCTCTCACCCTGGCCAATACTTGTTAAGAAATATCTTCCCTGACCCTCTTTTTAGAGGGATAAAGACCCAGATGAGATAAAGACTGACTTTTTACTCAATTTCAGACTACTCTGCTTTTCTCCTCCTCAGCATTGATGACAATTGCAATTAAGGCACAAAATTAATGTTTTAAATATATTTTAATATTTGCCCTCACAGCTAAGTATAAGGTAGCTTGACTCGGCAGGGACCATGCTTATATTGTTTGCAGCCGTATCCCTAGATGACTAGTACCTATGGTTAACCAGTATTAGTTTAATGAAAGAATACATTCAATGCTTTCAAAGAGTACTGTCAATGTTTGACAAATAAAGCTTTGCCCTGTCCCAGATGGATTTGTCACATTGGATAGGAAGGAGTCAAGCAAACAGGTGATTAGGATGCATGCTAAAGATTGAAGAGACCACAACTCATGGCCCATGCTTGTGATTTTGAATCTTACAATTGCACAGTAAATAAAATGTTTCCACATAGAGTTACCCCTTAGTAGCTATAGGGGAGCACTGACAGTCTGACAGGCCTGGGTTTGAAACATAGTGCTTCTACTTGTTGAATGAAGTTGGACATGTTACTGAACTTTCAAGAATCATATTTTTCCTTAGCATGTTATACATTTGGTCTTACAGCTTCATCTGTCTAACCTCAGTAGTTGAACATAAAGTGCTGAGCACAGTGCCTGTTGTATAGGAAGTGCTGAGAAATGTTAGCCGTGGTCTTGAAACTGTCCAGCTGGGTAGGAGCTTTGAGGCTACCCTGTCTTTCCTCTCACCCAGTCAAGGAGTCCCTTTTCTAACTTACTTCTGCAGAACACAGTTATGGTAGAAAGCTGGTCCCTGGGAGCTCACTGCTTCAAGAGGAATCCTACTCAGCTGTCATGATTAGCACGCTCTTGCTTCCATTGATCCCGGATATACCTGCTATAACTTCTAACCTTGGACTACAATTCTGTTTTCTTGGGCAATACAAAGCAAATCTGATTCTCTTCTACATTTCAGACTGTCAAATGTTTGAAGACAGCTGTCAGGTCAAACCCAGACTTCTTTCCTTCAGAGTATATATCTGTAACATTTTCAACCACTCCTCATACCATAGTTTTCACACCCTGCTAGTTTCCAGACCCCTTGTAGTCTTGCTGCTCCAGTTGGACACTGTATTAGTCAGGTTTCTTCAGAAATACAGAATCAATAGGGTGTGTGTGTGTGTGTGTGCGTGTGTGTGTGTGTATGTAAAGGTTTATTTTAAGGGATTGGCTTTTTTTTTTTTTTTTTTTTGGTAAGTATTGGCTTATATGTTGCTGGCAAGTCCAAAATCTGTAGGGCAGGTTGACAGACTAGAGAATGAGGGAGGAATTGATGCTCCAGTCCTGGGGCAGAATTTCTTCTTCCAGGGAAACCTCAGTTTTTGCTGTAAAGGCCTTCACTTGATTGCATAAGTCCCACATACATTATCAAGGATAAACTTCTTTATTTAAAGTCAACTGATTATAGATGTTGATCACGTTTACAAAACATCTTCCCAGCAATAGCAAAATTAATGTGATTAAATAACTGGGTACTATAGCCCAGCCAAGTTGATAAAACATTAGCTATCACAGGCTGTATCCTTAAAGTATGGTACTCAGAACTAAACAGGAAACATTTGCTCTGATTGGGGTCCAACCCAGGAGACTGTTAGCTCCTTTGGTTTGGAAACTACTTTAGTATGAGTGTGTTTTAAGTTTTTATTAACTTTTTAATAAATAGACTATACTGACTTGTTTGCATTGAGCATGTATACCACTCTTGCAAGCAGGAGGCCTGGAATCTCCTAGAGAAGTTCAGATGGAGAGTGCCTGGCAAAAAGGGAAATCCCAAGATTGCAGGGAAGAGGGTGAGGAAGAGATGCTGTCAAGAAGCCTGGAGGGAGTGGAGATGATTATGTTTAACACATTCCTTCTTTGGTTTTGGTAACCTTTAACAAGTCTTTCTCCTCCAGCCCTTCTCTTCAATGGTCCCTGCCACCTAGAGCTGCTAGCATAGTATGGATTAATAGTGACTGGTTGAAAAAAAAAAAACAAATAAACAAAACTTCAGACAAATCATAGAGTTAATTTGAGCAAAGAACAATTCATGAATGGAGCAACATCTTAAACCAGTGGAGGTTTAGAAAGTACCACCCAGCAGTGTTAGCAGTGAGCTTTTATAGTCTGGATACAGAAGCAAAGTAAACAAACCATCTCAGTGACTACCATGGTGTGATAAATTGGCAGCCTGTGATTGGCTGAAACTCAACTGTTTGTTATATTCCAAGTTAGGTTTTGGCTTATTTACATAGCAAGTTAGGTTACAGTTTGCTGTATAAGGACTTGAGGTACAGAGGCAGCCTCAGACCAAATTTAAGTTAATTTAACATGACTTATGGTGTTATGTCGATTACAGGTTATTTACAGCCTAATAGATGACTCTAGAAATTTGAAAAGCATGTCATAGAAATGCATTCATTACAGGAGAACTTCTGACTCCAAAGATAGGCAGGGAAGGAGATATTTTTGGAAACTGGTACAAGATTCATCAGGTAGACCAGCTGTGTCCTCCTCTCCATTTCTGAAATCTGTCCACTGTCTGTCAAGAGACTGACTTCACGAAACACTGTATCCATTTGATTAGCCTTCAGAGCCAGCCCTCCTGCAGCTGTGCAGCTGTGCAGTCTTTGTCCCTGGTTTGGCTTCCTAATTCCCATATTAATATCAAGAGGGCCTGGGCAGCTGAAGAATCAGCAGGAAGAAAACAAGAGAATGGAGTGTGTCACTTCAAAAATGGTATAAGCCATGCAGGCTTATAGTATGCAGCCTTATATCCCTCAGCCAAAGCTACAGATTTTATTAGATATGCAAAACTACTTCCATGTGGCTGCACAACTTGCTTAAAGCATGTATCTAATATTATTTGGGAAATATCAAGGCTTGTGTTGGACTATGCCCTGGGTTCTTTCTGTTGCTGAAGTGGTAGCAATTTCTAGTGCGTTCTTTTACAGGGATGCTATCTGTACCATTGATAACACACAAGATAATGTTAGGTGCTCCATGGATGACTTTTTTAACTCTAGACTTGTATGTTTATGTATTTTAATGCATATTCTTATGAGGTGTAAGATTTTATTCGTTTGAATGCATATTTTAAAAGGATAATTTTAACATGTAACTGCCTATTGCTTAAAACATGTAAAGGTAAAAATTTGAGTCTATTTTAAATCAAATGTTAAAAAGTAACAGTACAGACAATATTACAGCTATGGAAAAGTTGAAAACTTGCCATGAGAATGACTTAAATTGGAAAACACATGACCAATGGGAAAATATTATACTTTATCATCAGAGCTTGGTTCAGATTTTGGCTTCATTATGATCTCCTTAAGGTCTTACATTCTCACCTATAAAAGGTATATGATAATACTTAACCTTTAGGATAGGTCTGAGGATTAGAGCTAATAATATGAAGTGCCAGACACATCATAGGCACTCTCTAAATAGCAATCATTGCTTTTAGTACTGTAGATCTCTTCGAAGACAATGGCACACCTATAGAAAAGATAAGAATGGAAGGTAGAGACCTAGCATCAAGAAATAAAAACAGAAAATGATTTAAATCCATGAGGCTGCATCAGTCTAACTAAACAGCAGTCTAGCTAACCCTGCTGAGAGCACTCTGTTATCTGACACCAGCTTCAAATACAAAAGCAGAATGAGAGGACAACAACCTAGCGAAGCCCAGGCTAGGGCTACACAAAAATAGACTCAATGGTAAAGAAAGTGTCCTGAGAGTTTCAGTTAAAGGTGCACAGAAGAGCAATGGACTGCCCCCTGGCCCTTCAGAGGAAAGTCAAAAAAATGACCGTAGGATCTCCTGGGCAAGTGGAGAAGCAGTAAGAAAGGCATAGAAATCCAACTCTGTGTCAAGGGGGTCATGAGCAGATGGCATGGGTGTCGGAGACTTAACAAAATGGAAGTAACACAATGGCCAAATCTTTTATCCTCTTTCTCTATTTTGTTGAAATCTAAAAGAGAGCACCCATGCTTGTCATCAAATGCCAGGAGCCCCCAAAACATTTCTTCTCATTGTTTTGTCCATCTTAGTCAATACATTGATACGATTTTCCTCTCAAGACCAAACAAGTTCCAGAGTGTGGATGAATCTAAGCATGCTACAATGCTTTGCTAGGGCTGCCATAACAAAGTAACATACACTGGGTGGTCTAAACAGAAATTTGCTTTCTCACAGTTTTGGAGACTAGAATTTCAAGATCAAGATGTCAAAGCGTTGGTTTCTTCTGAGGCCCCTTGAGTTGGCTTGTAGATGACCATCTTCTCTCTATGTCTTACAGTCTTCCCTCTATGCTTGTCTGTGTCCTAATTTATTCTTCTTGTAGGGATACCAGTCATATTGGTTTAGGGCTCACACTAAAGACTAAATTTTAACTTAATAATTTTTATGAGACCCTTATCTCCAAATACAGTCACATTATGCAGTACTAGGGTTAAGACTTCAACATGGATTTTGGCAGACAAAACTCAGTCCATAACACATGCCCATTGACCACTCCTGGAAAGGTAGAATTCACAGTGTGACCCTCTAACTGGACATAAGAAGCCTAATCTTTTTATTTATGAAGAGTGTCTCATTATCCATATCTTTGCAGTGTATCCTAAGGATCAGAGTCAAATCATCTTTCTCTGAAGTTTCAAAATTATTAAAACTAGATTTCCTTTGAACAGAATATGAAAAGATTAGACCAAGAGGCAGCACACTGTGATTGGTGTGTTAATTTCCATTCACAGACAATGAGTGCTTTGTAAACACTAGAATATAATATTAATATATTCTTCCTCAATTTTTCTAGTCCCAATCATACCCTCAAGGATGTTGTTTTGATACTCCTTTAAACTTGTTGTGAATCATGCTCTGCCATCAGATACTTGAATGTCCTTGGGTAAATTTGCTCTAGGTCTAGTCCATTCATGTGTAAAATTGGGATGATAATTACCTGATAGGGGTGTCTAAGAGGATAAGAGGAGATAATGGCTCTAAAATACTTTACACAAGGACTGACATACAGCAGGTGCCCAATACATGGTAGGTAAAGCTATTAGGTTATTTGTATACAGACTATATGGGAAAGAGGCTGGATTTCTAGATGTTGGGCTGGGAAAGCAACAGAGAGAAAGGGGTGGGCCCCTTAAAACTATATTCTCTGTCAAAAGCAGAAATTCTTCTGGTTTACTCCCAAATCATTCATTCAAAACAACATTTATTTATGAACTCAGAAAGATACACTAACATTGAACTGTAGCAACCCTGGCACATATAATATTGTCTTTAAGGAATTGGCATAAAGATCTGAACTCCAATGACTTCTGTCTACATCACCAATTCCTTTAAGACAGCAAGCAGCAAGGCTGGAGATTCTATAATAGGTATGTACTTGAACTCTGAGAACTGAGGCTACTCTTCTTAAAAAATGTTCCAATTGAATATAAGAAATGATGTGTGTTGAATACTTTCCTGCCACTCACAAGCTCTGGTTATAAAAATATATGCTGAGAACTAGGAAACTGGACCCCTTGTTTTTGCCCTCTTGATTCTATTACTCATCATTCTTTACTTTTCCAAACTCTGCGTGAAATCTTGAAGACATCTATAATTTTATCCATCTTATTATCTCCAGTGATGGATGTCTAATTATCTTGACAGCCTGTTCATTATTTCTATTATCTACTGCACTATCTTTAAGTTTCTACTAACTTTTACCCAGATTATTATTTTTATAACCAGTCTCCCTGACTTGATTTGCTCTCCTCTTCAATCCATCTCACTTGCCTGATTAAGTTTCTTAAAAGGTACCCTGTCCGAACCACCTCTTGAAATCATAAATGGTCAGTAAGCTGCCTCCCAAATGATCTAAATACGACCTAAGCTCTACCCTTAACATGACTTAATAATGCCTCACTTCCTCACTTGTTTCCAGTGAACCAGAATGTCCAAATCTACTTCTGAACCCGCTGCTTAAACTACAAACATAGCTAACATTTGTTGAGTGCTGCCTAGCAGCCAGGCATTGTGCAGAAGGCTTTATATGCATCATCTTTTAAAATGATCACCTTAACCCTGTACGTTATTATAAGCTACTGTTATTGCCTTCATTTTGTAGAATGGGAATGGGGAGTGAAGAGGTTAAGGGCTTTCCCAAAGTCATCAAAGCCCTAGTGACCAGGTTGAGTTTACCTGATTCCAGACAACCCTTCTGCCCCAATCCTGCTCCTTCAGATTTGCCAGTCAGTCCTTCAGGTTTATCCAAAGCATCTTCTCTAGTGAAATTGCAAGTTCCTTTGTTATTAGAACCAGGGGGATGCCAACTATATATTTTTATTCCTTTAAAGATATAGCATGGTTACAGCCTTCAGTCAATATTCAATAAATGTTTGATAAATTAGTAGATGAAACAGGTCATTTCAGATAAACCAGGCAATGAAAGTAAAAAGAAAAGTGACACCTAGTGCTACTGGACTACTGGATGGACTGACTTACAAAACAAAAGCTGAGCTGCATTAAATTTTATTTCACTTCATAACTACCTCAATAATCTATCTCAAGGGCAGCATCAACAGATTCTATGAAGCTTATGAGTTCATACCTATGAAGGAAAATTGCTGATGTGTGGCCTTCTAAAGAGGGGAATAGAGTTTCATAGCAGGCATCCTGAACGATAACCAAAGATGCACACCCCTGAACGTGGGAAGCATCTCAAGCAGTCCACAAAATCAGCCTTCTTGGAACTGTGATGTTTGCTTAGCATCAGTACAACCGCTGGGTCTTCTTGGGTAAGCTGCTTCCTCTTTGGACCAAGTTCCTCATCTTTAACCTGAGGAAGCTGAAAAGTCATCTTTCTACCCAACGTCAGCTACAGTTTTTCATGTACCACACATCATGCTAAAGGCATACATATATCAATGGTGGATAGCACAGTTAGTATATGGCAAAGCCAGGATCTCAACCTGCAAAGTCGTGCTGAATTTAAAGCTTTCATCCTACCATGTAAGGCCTCTTCCAGCTCTGTGCTCCAGTGATGCTCCTGTAGGTTTCCTTTTACATGGAAGCTCTTGAGTGGCCTGGAGGCTTTTGTACTCCAGTGTCCAAAGGATCCCAACCCTGTTTTGTGATCTTTGGCCAATAATGTGTATTAATGATGTTCATGCTGCTAGCCCTTGGAATAACTTCTAGAAAAATCTCAGGCATAGCATCAGCTGGTCTGGCTCATACCTGTTGGAAATGTGTTGGCAAAGGAGCATGAGGAGGCAGACCAGGAACCAGAAAGAAGCATCTGCTGCCAAGTCCATGTCACCAGGAGACAGACCCTTAAATAGACATTTTTCAATATTTTTAAATTTTCTGAAAACCTCTCTGACCTCCAACAGAGCTGAAAAATAACACAATTGTCAAAATTGGGCAGTGGAATTTTAGGTAGCATCTGTACCTCTTTCATTATCTTGTGCCTCATACACATTGAGCGGGTTGACACTCCTTCTCTGCCACTGCTTTTCTGGGTGACGGTGGGAGAAGACCTTAACTTCTCAGGGCCACAAACTCTGTGTGTGTTTAATAATACATCTTTTCATTTCTGGGACACTTTCCCTTCAAAATCTGCATGGAGCTGAAATGACACAAGAGGCACTTTTAAGAAGCTGCTGGGAACTAGATGACTAGCGCTGCACAGGTGAGGATACTGAGGCAGGGTGAGTTAGCTCAGTAGGCCCAGCATGGCGTCATTGTCTATGCCAGCCAGGCTGCTTCTGGCTTCAGCCACTCTCTTGTTTAGCAGGGTACTGAAATTCATACTCCTGAGGTCCGTTCCAGGTTGTGAATTGCTAGACTTGTTTAAGAGACAACTTCTCTCCCTGCTCCTTTTTTTTTTTCCCCCAATAGGATGGTTCTAAAAAAGAGGTATATTTTTTCGCTGGTTAGGAAACTCAATATGCACTATTGGTGACAAAAGAGTTACTGAGATCCACTTTAGGTGGTTACAAAAGTATTTTTGTTATTATACTTTCTTGATAGTTGTGTAATTTATTTGCCGTAAAAATATAGCTTCCAGTGGCCGTTTCAGTCTGAAAGGAATAATTAATTATCTCACATGGACTCCTGTTCTTTGACTTTCAGGAGGTTAATTTTATCGGGTGAAAGTGAGATATGCTTTGCTTGCGCACTGAAGATAGTAGATCATGGTACTTTGGCCATTTTCAGCAAACTCCTAGATACCTAGAGATGTAGGTTTTTTGAATGGTTATCTGGTTGGTTTGAATGGAGGTGCAGCAAGTCTCAGAATGCCTTTCATTGTTAAAAATGACGATAAAGTGTTTGCAAGAAGCATAAGTGATTTTCTGGTCTCCACAGGTAGAGCAAAGGTCATGAAACATGCAGCACCCATGCCACCACTTCTGGTTCCACACCCCTTGCAGGCATAGCTAATTGAATATGGTGTTCTTTCCTGCTGACTTGGGACAAGGCCTCAGAATACTTCCTCAACACAGCAGTTCAGGAAGCTACAGCCAGCTAATGAGAACTAGTATGCAAAACTCAACTGTTATCCCACATTTCTTCCCTTGTGGGTTTTCAAGATACAGCTGTCTCCCAGACTCTTTTCACCAAGCTGTAGAATTCAATAGAAGTCCAGCCTTTTTATAATAGGCTTTGACACACATTTACTCTGGAATATATATAGTGTCTAAATATAATACATTTATTGTGCTTTATTTGGTTTAATGAGATGATATCTCTTTCCTGTGGTTTAATTTTAACTGCATCTCTTAAAACTATTTTTGGGGGCACAAGGGTATGAATCTTTGATCTACCGTTAACTACGTGCGTGAACTTTACCGATTTCATTAACTTACGTGAACTTCAGATTTCTCTAATATGAAGTGCAGATAATATGTACAATGGTCTCTTTAATATGAAGGCAGATTGTGCTCCCAATTTCCTTTTCCTGGAGATGCAGAGACACCCCCTGAGTGACAACATGGTGCTGCTTTTGTACTTTCTTCACCCCACCCGGCCTCCTTTCCCGCTGACTTGGCTATTCTGATTTCAGGTATGTGTTGGATCAGAAGATGTTGTGTAGAAGTGGATAAGGCATGCCACACTTCAACACCAATTGGCATAAAATTAAATAAGAACTTTTTTCCTCATATTCCCCTACATGATGAAACTAAAATGAACACCAAAACTATGTTCTGCAATACTCTATGGTGACATAAAGAGAAACAGCTAGGTAATATTTTGGTCTGAATATTCAGAGCACGTTTGGAATGTACACTAAGACTATATAACTCCCACATTTTCACCTTCTGTCCATATTTTGCACAGCCTGTCCTGGAGTCCCTAATATGAGTGAAGTGGCATGGTATGGGGGGAGGATGATTGGACTTGAGACACATGCTCATGTGTCAGCTCCGTAACTGACTACTTGTGCACATTGGGTACATGGCTACCTCTATGAGACTCAGCGTCCTTCTCTTTGAAATGAAGAAGAATGATAATATTGAACTCACAGTAATGTTGAAATGAGATAATGAATAATCATAAATTGAGTGTGTTTAGTGATGGATTTAGTAAACTGTAGTAGACTGGTTAGCACTTAAACATGTTTTTGAGTCCTAAAAGAGATATTTAAAAACATTTTGAATGAATGCCAACCAGTTAAGAAGCAGAGGCTGAGGCCACACATCTAGTAGATTCTTTATAGAGTAATACTTTGTTCAAAGAGAGTCCTGTAATGGAAAGTTTAAAATGCATTAAAAAAAACTAACTGCTCAAGTGGAAGAAGAAACCCAATGCTTAGCCCAGTCATCTCCCTCTTTTCCCCTGGAACTCCTCAGGAACTAGGAGACACAGTTTTTGAAACAGTGACAAGTTTTGCAGATGAGTAAACTAAAGTTTATGGATGAGGGAGAGTTATTTCTTGTGAGCCAAAGTCAATTTCTTCCTTGGCAATTGCTAGTCAATCTATAAGTCAGGCCTTCTCCCCTCCCATTAATCAGGTGCCCTCACCGTGTTATAAATGCACCTGGACTAAGGGAGCCCTCATCTTTGAAGTGAGGTCCAGAGATGTTCAAAGAGAGGCCAGGATGAGAGCTGTGATTATTGTTAGTTCATTCAGTGTGGATGACCTGCATTCTAGGTGCTAGGGCCCATTTACAGATGAGTAGAAATTCTCTGAAAAATGCATGTGCACCAGAGTTTCGAATATATAAGTATGTTATTAATATATAAACAAAAGTGTGTTTAAGAAAAGTAACACTTCTAAAAGTGACACTTGTAGCCAACCAGTAGCATATAAAGATGTTATTTTTTTATTGTGGAAAAATACACATAACATCAAATAAGATATAATTTTTCTTATTAGATAATTATGAAATATATTTCAATAATCTGAGAGATGCCCTCTCATTACTTTGGTTTTCTTGTGATTTCTGTCTGACATGGCAGGGACTTTAAAACTAGTCTAGGAAACACTTTTATTTCTGTAAACAAAACTGTATCTTATCTCTGCCTTAGTTAAAGATACAAATTGTACTTTTTAATGTTTATTTAATTCTCTATTACCAAGGTGTATCAGAGAGCTACAAGAATCTCTCAATAAATAATTGATACATTTTATTTATATGCATAAAAATTGGGAGTCTCCTCCATCCCCAGCATCATGTTCCGTACCTGCAAAACAATGGTGAAGAAGTCATAATCCCCATTGAACAATTTTCTCTGTGTATTGCTTCCTGCCATGTGCATGATACTGAGGGGGGAGTACTTTGTAGAAGACAATAAGGCTTCTGAGCATCTTCTGTCTTCTGGGTCCAGTTGTTATTTCATTTCACATTATTCCAGAATAACCTGCAAGGTTGTTATTATTATATTAGGTGTGTGTGAGTGGTAAGACACTGAACATAGGACCTACCCTCTCAACAAGTTTTTCAGTGTACAATACATTGTTATGGACTATCAGAACAATGTTGTATAGCAGATCTGGAAGCAGGTGATTATTAGCCTGTGGGTCACAGGTGAGGGAACTGAACCTCCGAGAGTAAGGCAACTTTCCCAAACTCACAGAACTAGAAAACAGAGGAAATGGGATTTTAATCCAGTCTCCCAAGACTCTGGAGCCCGTCCTCCATTACACCTCAGTGCCTCCTCTGCCCTCAAAGAGTTGCAGTCCAGTAGAGCCAGCACAAACTACCCACAATGACCAGGCAAGGTAGAAATGGCCAAGTGTCAGTTGCTTCTAGGGACCGTCTCATCTGGCCATGTCTTCTCTTCCCCTGCAAACCCAGGCAACACACAGGCCTCCTTACTGGCTTGGGCTCCTTAGGCCACCCTTTCCCACTTTCCTCTCATGAACTTGTTTAATTTGGTTTAAGGACAATTATAAAATGATACTTTAAGACCTAAAACTCACTTCAGATATGGATAATGTGAGAGTAGTGTTAATACAATATATTTTGGAGATTATTGATATTATATACTCTATTTTAGTGTCTGTGTTCTAGGATTTGGAGTATATATGCATACCATATATTTTGGAGAGTTTTCCTCACGCTCTGAAAGATGAGTGCTTATAAGTCTGACCCTGAGAATTTGGGCTGATGTGGAGCTGTGTGTGTGGAGGGGATCATATTGCTAAGGCATGTTAGAACAGCCTTGGGGTGGGGGAGTCGGGTTGTGCCTCATAATAATAAAGGCAAGTCAACGGAGTCACGTATAATGCCTGTTGGCTCTCAAGCAATGATTGTACCTGAGATGATAGACTAGCAAAGATGTGCTGAAGTATGTGAGGGCCCTCAGCCTTCCCTGGGGGAGGAGTCATTTGTCGTATTTCCCTGGAAGCAGAAGATTAGGATAAAGCTATTTTATAAAATAGCATTTAAGAATGTGAGTTTGAAGGGAATGAATAATTTCCACCTGGTTTTATCTCATAATAGCTAATGTGGGCAAAAATGGAGCCATAGCTCAGGCCCCTCATGAGAAATCGTATGTCCCTTTTCCATTAAGTGTTGAGTTGTTTAATATCTCACAGAAATACAACCTGATATTCCTCTCACATCAGCATCAAGGTGAGGCTTTGCTTTCTGGGTAGTCTCAAGAATTGGACACTGCTTTTCACTCACCTGATGTTGCTAGGCTTGATTGTGATTTCCTGCAATTTTTCATCTCCTTTCTCATGCAAGACTCCAACTCTAACTAGCACATCAAACATAGTAGATTCGAATCATAGAATCAAATGGGTTAATGGAACCTGGTTCTGCCTTCTGGCCGGAGCAATAAACAAAGTGCCCCAAGAGGGAACAGAACCAGTCAAGAATTCTGATTTAGATGGTAAGTGAGAATGACAGTATTGTTGCTGAAAGCGCATACCACCCAGCACGCTTGCTTGGGGAAGATGGGTTGGACAATTCATGCATGGCCAGTGAGTCAAGTGTTTCCAGGAACATAAAGATTTGTGGCCATCCAGCCTGGAACTTAGTGAAAGACTACCTGCTGGGCAGTGTAAACTAGAGGAGTTACTGAATTCTTTGACATATAATGAGGTAGATGATCAAATACCTAAGTACTCTAAAAAGTTAAAAGATAGTTTTTTAACCAGTCTTCTGTTTAACAGATATATTGAGTACCTGTTCCCAACAGGATACCAGTCTTGGCTGTGTAGGGATGGAATGATGAAAATGTATACTCTTCTGCCTTTAATAAAAGTGGTAATATTTGGTTGGTGCTAAAGTAATTGTAGTTTTGCTATTAAGAGTAATTAAAAGTCATGGCAAAAACTGTGATAACTTTTGTACCAACCTAGTAATATGCTAGAGTAAATATCTAAAGTTGAATCATGATATGACCAGAATAGAAAATAAAATCACACATTCCTGCATTCATTCATTCAACAAATAATTACTAAGTACCTAATATGTCAGACACTCTACAAAGCATTGGTGAGTCACTGGTAAATGAGAGAATCAAAGATTCTGCTGTTACCCTACCATTTTTCATTTGTTTGTTGTGTGAGTGTGAGAGAGTGTGTGTATGTGTGTGTGAGTGTGTGTGTGTGTGATGCAGCCAGGAATCTTGTATCTTGAAAGCGATGATTTTCTGTGGCAATTGCGAATGCATCTACTTACAGTTTTGTAGTTTCTACCATGGAACGTATTTAACCATTCTAGCTTTTGCTGATGACGAAGGAATGAGTTCTTGCTTATGGTAAAGTAGATCCAAACATGTCAAGGGAAATAATAAAATGAGCAACATGTTCATCTTATCCAGAGGATAGCCTAAGTTACAGGGGCTATCCACAGCCTTGCTTCAACCATATTTCAATCCCTGTGTGAAATCAACCATTGATTGAATTCATGTAAACACTATTTGTGATATAGGTATATTCTTAATGATAGATTCTAATTCTGGGACATTCAAGTAAAATACTTCATAAGAATTTCAGAAAAAAAATTATTGAAATTTTCTACCTGATAAGTTCAGGCTGGAGGATTTGAGTGTATAGAAGATAATTAAGAAAAAGTAGGATCATATTAAAAAATTAAAGAGCCATATTAATGACTATATTTATTATACATCTACAAACTTAGAATATAGTAATTCCTAATAGTCTCTAGTGGTAATGATTCCAATTTGAGCAAGAAGATATTCATATATGAACTCCTTTCTCTGATTAATTTGAGACCTTCTCCATCTACTGGAAAAACATTTCATTAAATTCATTTTCTACATACTTACATGTGCACACACACACTATTTTGTTTCCCTTGTGGTCTGGAGGAATTCATCTTTATAAAATACTGTAAGAAAAGCTTGTGTTTTTCCTTCAAGATATTTCAAGGGTCAAGTTCTTAGGGATTACAAGGGTAAGACTATTTTGGCCTATGTGTGAAACTCTAGAACTGGTACATGGTATTTGGTGCTTATTACATTGAACATTTCTTAAGTGAACTTTATGGTGTTTAGAAGAAAACACTGGAACACAACTATGAAAGGCCAAAGACCAGGTAGACTCCATTTCCTCCTGATCAGTTTTTCATTCTGTTCTCCTGTACAAATACCTATTCAATATATATGTTGCTTTTACAACATTTTCAAGTCATAGTAAATCCATTTTAAATTATAAGGGCCTCAAGGGTTTGTGTGTGTAATTAATTTATTTTGTCCTACCTTCCTTTAATTGTTAAGAAGATTCCTCCAGGAAAAAAATATCTCAATAAGTGACAATAGGGAAGGAGGGTGGGTGATAGGTCGTGGAGGATAGATCCGGAGACAGGCAACAAATAGCTGATAATCTGAGAAATCCTTTTGGAGGGCTATCTGAAGCAGATAACAATATTTGGATACTTAAAATAGAAGTGCCCTTTTCCTTGATACTTTATGGGCCTCCTAATTTATTTCTTCCATTTCCAAGATATTGAATATTAAACTTGCCTTTACTTATTTAAAAGTTCACAAAATATTGAGCTGCAAAGAGTTATTCATGCAGTGTTTCCCAGCATGAATTCCTTAGAAATGTTATTCTCACAGGATGCTCTGAGATAAAAGAGTTTAGTGGTCATAAAAGTGTAGAAAAGGCTGGGCGCTGTGGTTCACACCTGTAATCCCAGCACTTTGGGAGGCCAGGTGGGTAGATCATGAGGTTAGGAGTTCAAGACCAGCCTGGCCAAGACAGTGAAACCCTGTCTCTACTAAAAACACAAAAAATTAGCCAGGCATGGGGTGCTTGTAATCGCAGCTACTCAGGAGGCTGAGGCAAAGAATTGCTTGAATCTGGGAGGCAGATTCAAGCCAAGATCGTGAGCCAAGACTGCACCACTGCACTCCAGCCTGGGTGACAGAGTGATACTTCATCTCAAAAAAAAAAAAAAGAAAAAAAAGAAAAAGACATAAAGAAAAATTGTAGGCAATGCCACTGGCTGTAGACACTCCTGGAAAGTCACACATTAGCAAAACAAAAGGACTAGGAGGTGTTACAATAAATAATCCTATTTATTTTTGTTTGCCAAATTTTCCAAAATTCTTTGGCTATTGAACCCCCAGTTTTATGGGTTAGAACCTGAACATTTTCGTCAGAACTAATGTCACACAATATGCTAAACTCTTGGGAAGCACCGGGTTGAGTAGTCTTCTCTGAGTCTCTTAGCCTGTGTTTAGAACTCTTCACAATTTGAAAACAAACCTGCATTACTTTCCCAAGTCTCTTCTATAGGAAAACTCTATTCTTTGTTTCTCCCAGTCAAATATTTCTTGTCTGCATTTTTTTATGTCTCATCTGTCCCCTTGCCTCATCCTCATTGCTGCTGCTTTTATGAGACCCATCACCCATCTCATAAGCAACCTGCAGGCAGAATTTATTCAGTACATGAACATTTATTAAGCATCTGTGATATAACAAATTGTACTCTGGGTACTCATGTGAGAAAGAATACTTAGAGGCCAGCACAGTGTCTGTCTTCAGGAGTTGACAGCGTAGCCAAGAAATCATTTTATACATTATTATAATAACTTGTGATGTGTCACCTGCCATAAGAAAAATACTAAGGAGGTGAAAATAAGGGAAAGATAATATTTGGATGAGGACAACTTAAGAAGGTGATATGGAAAGAGGACTGAGATGGTATTCCAGATTGGGTGAAAGCATTAAAAAAATAAAAATCTGTAGTCCCAGCTACTCGGGAGGCTGAGGCAGGAGAATCACCTGAACCCAGGAGGTGGAGGTTGCAGTGAACCAAGATTGCATCACTGCACTCCAGCCTGGGTGACAGAGCGAGACTCCATCTCTAAAAATATATACATACACACACATATATATGTATATATTATTATATATATACACACATATACACACATGTATATATACGTGTGTGTATATATATATAATAATAAAACTACAGGAATATTAAAAGTGATAATAAATTCTAGAGACTCTTCAATGGAGTATTCCTGGATTGACCAAAATGTAACAGAGAACAATAACAGTTAAGGCTGGAAAGGAAGTTTGGAGTCACATCATAGATAATAGATCATCTTAAATGTCAAGCTAATGAAGTAGGACTTTTTGTAGGAGATGGTGGCAGATATTGAATAATTGAATGTCTTCATAATGATACAATAAAAACATCATATTAATACTCAGAATATTAACTTAGTTGCAATTACTAGAAAGAACTAGAGTGAGAGATGACTGCAAGCTGAACATACAAGAAATTGGTGGAAAAGCAAAGAATATAAACAGGCTTAAAGAGACTTGGCAAGTAATTGATCATGGAGTGAATCAAAAACAAAGATGAGCCTGAGTCTTTGGGGTTTCTTCTCTGCGAGTCTGGTGACAGAAATGGGAGCAGCTGCTTGGGGGTGGTGAGGACCGGGTGTTTGGGTTTTGATGTTTTTCTTTTAAGAGTCCATGGAACATAGAGATGCCATTTCTGCACAAGCAATTGGAAACACATACTTGGAGATTAATAGAGGGGCTTGGATAAAAAATAAAAATTTAAAGTCTTGTGACTAAACTTAATAATTGAGATCATAGAGATGCATCAGATGCTCATGAGAGAAAGTACACAGTGGAAAAAGGTGACATTTAATTATGGAAAGCTCTAGATAATGGGAGGGGAGTTCATGAAAAAGATAATGGAATATTGTGAGATAAAAAGAGAATCAGTTGAGGTAGTACAAAATTATAGGAAATAATGGGAAGTCTCAAGGAGTGATGTGACATGATAGAGATAAAAAAAAGGATCAGGTCTAAGGAAAGACTACTAGACTTGGTGAATCAGAGGTAATGACTGAACCTTGAGAGAGTAGTTCCAAGAGGACAGAGGTGTTCAGACTGTACACTGCATTGAAATTCCTAGAAGGGCTTATTAAACACAGATTCGCTGGTCAGTCCCCATTCTCGCACCCCAAGATTCTGATTGCACAGATTTACAGTGAAGCCAGAAAATTTCTACTTCTGAAAAATTCCCAGCTGATGCTGATGTTGCTAGTCCAGGCAGCAAATTTTGAAAATCATTTCAATAGAATGATGGAAGGTTGTAATAGATGCACGATGATATAGGAATACATGATAATCAGGAAGTCTATGCAGCAAATGGAGGAAAGTTCAAAATATTTGCCCATGAAGAGAAGATGAGAAAAAGCTGTAGTTCTGGGGACTAGTTTTCCTTCCTATTGTACCCAGCACTGTAGCTTTTATATTTTATGTTCTCAGGGATTCTGTGTACATTAAGGATAATCACTAGTTATTTCTTGCTACTTGCTCTGGTAGCTGAGACTTCTTAAATATAGCTTTAAATGTGTTAAACTCTTCCAGGCTCCTCCATCTTTTCTTCCCAGAAACTGCCCCCAAATTCAACCTGATATCCAAAATATAGCAGCTGTGTATCAATCACCCGCTAACAACCAAAGTTGGAGTACAGAAATGTTTGAAGCTCTCTGGAAAGTGTATGGCTACTAAGGAATCAAGATATGTCAGACACGCTTTTAGCCTCAAAAATGCAACAATGTGTACATTCTTACATTTAGGCACTTAAAAGCTCAAAATCAGTTTTGCAAAGATATAGACATTTCCAATTTTCACATAAATCTGCAAGGACTTGGCAGAAATAGTGTGCCTGCTTTCCTCCAAATGCAGTCATGCTCGTGTGTAATCCCAGGAAACAGGAATTAAATGCAACTCTTGCAGTTTAGAAAAGTCATTTCAAAGTCTCTATAGTGCTTTTTTTTTTTTAATGATACTATGATTTTATTACCTATAATTTAACAAACCATGGTGTTTTCTGAAGAACTGTTTACGGCCCTTTCATTCTTCCCAACTGCCAGGTATGTAATGCTTATTTAAATTAAATTTTTCCTTTCTTATTCAAAACCTTTTAAGGACTCTGCTGTTTGAAAAATTGACTCTTACCTGGGTAAAAAGAGAATGAAGTGTTACCCAAATGTAATCAAATGCTGTCAGAGGGCAGAAACTTCTATTAATGGTTAGAAGTCAACTTCAGAACATCCAAAGGTCACTTCTTTTACATGTAAATGTTAGCTTGGACATAGGAAATTGGAGGCAGGGAAATTCAAGGAGAACTGCTAAGGAACGCTGTAAGAAGAAAAGAGATGGTGTAGGGAGCTTAGTGTGTTCCTGCCACTTATGGGACATTTATTGAACACCCACTATGTGCTTAACATGTGAGGGAAACAAGTATAAGATACATCCCATTCTTCACGTAAATACCATCTATTTGGGTGACAAGACAAAATTACATAAAATAGCAACAAATACTTTTTTAAAGCAGCTGTTGAATGGCATGATATACATGAAATGGGGAATGCTGTGTAATATGTAAACATTGGAGAATAGCAACACAAATTAGTACAGCAGAGGCTAAGTTGATTGATTAACTTAATGCAGCATTTTCCCAACATATTTGACCACTTTTTTTCAAATAACAACTTCAATGTTCTAAGGTACGTACTTTAAGAAACGGTTGTGGAACGGACAAAGCCAGATGTTAAAAAAAAAGTTGTCTAAATTTGTAACCATCAGATTTCTGAGCTCCAAAACTGGGAATAGTAATGTCTATTGCGTGGAAGATGGATGGATTAAATTAGGTTCTGTGTGTATATGTATTAATTAATATCTAAGACACTACCTCACATGAAATTGGTATTCAACAACTAGTAGCTGCTATTAATATTATTAATTTTAATTATCTTTATACAGAGGGGACAGTGTTAGAGAAAATATTGAGGCAGGATTGAGTATGATTTGAGGACAACGAGGAGACTGGCCTGTCCAGGGGAAAGTGTTCTGTTTTGAATATACAGGGAATTAGATTGGCTAAATCCTTCCTGAATAGGTTTGGGACTTAATTAAGAGGAGAGAGGAAAATTAAGGACAAAGGAGAAGAAACTGGAAAAATAAAGGCTGCCTGGAAGTACAGATATCAAAGACAGTAGCAGTTGGCTCTCATCCAACCTAAGGTCACCAGCTAAACCTTTTAGTGAATGGCTCATACCTGAATCTCTTCTTTTCTCTGAGCTGGCTTGAGTGGAAAATAACAGCCTTTTTCTATGCATTGATTTGGACATTGCCAAGGAACCATCAAATGGAGTTAGTCAGAAGAACATACTTATGCATATATATTTACTCTTCTTTTCCACCATCACTGATATGTTGTACCTCTTCACCAAGCTGTTCATAATCAAACCCAATACCAGAAAGAAATCATGTCATAACAGAGGGTTATTGTGGTTTGAAGGAAAAATACTTGTTTTAAGTTTTTACATTTTGACATCATTTCAGAATTCCCAAATACTTGCAAACTATTATGAAGAATCACCATACACTTTACTTGGATTCACGAAATTTTTTCATGTTTCCATTTTTACTTCCCCTCTTTCTCTCCTCCTCCTCTCTCTACATATACATCATACATGCACACCCAATTTCCTTCTGTACTGCTTAAGAACAGTTTCAGACATACTATATCTCTACCCTAAAATACTTTGGCTTACCACAAAACAAGGATGTTCTCTTTCCTAACACTAGTACAGTGATCAAATTTGGGAAATTAACATGAACACAATGTCATCTAATCTAAATGCCTTATTCAGATTTTGCCATCGTCCCAAAATCTCTCTCTAGAAAAAGAAAGTCCTAGGTCCCATGTTGCCTCCAGTCGTCATGTCCCCTCTGTTTCCTTCAGTCTGGGAAAGTGCTTAGTCTTCCCTTACCTTTCATGACCTTGGCACTTTTAAAGAGTACTGGACAGTTTTTTGGTCAACTCTGTCAATATTTGAGTTTGTCTGATGCCTTCTTATGATTATATTCAGATGATGCATTTTTGCCCCAGAAGTGGTATGGTGTGTGTCCCAGTGGCTTGTATCTGAAGACACCTGATGTCTGTTTCTCATTCCTGCTGATGTCAGTTTTCATCCCTAAGTTGAGTTGATGCTTGTTAGACTTCTCTTCTGTTCTTCTCTGCTTTATTTTGCAATGATGTAGATATCCTGTTCGTCTTGTTTTGGCATCCATTGATATTTCTTTCTGAATCAATTATAACCATGATGGTTGCCAAATGGTGATATTTTTAATTCCAATCAAAGGCAATTTTTCAAAAGTATGTTCAGAGAGATGCTACTCTATGTGAATTAGTCTAGTTTACCAAATGCCACTCTGAAAGTAAAATGTTTTATATACAGCATGAGAAAACATCTCTAACATCCCACTGTGACTGTTAATGTCCTGGGGGCTGGCACTGCTGAGAAAGTATGGAAAGCAATATCAGGTGGATGAACAGCTATGAATTTCAAAACTTCTGTTATAGAGAGAGCTTCATTCACTAATATTTACCTTTAAAAATATTGATAAATATGTGCTTCGCAATAAACTATAAAGAATTCCAGCTCTAGCTACCAAGAGCTCTTTCTGCTTAAAGACATAAGAGATTTTGGTTTTTGCTTTCACTCAAGCAATAAACTTGTTTGTGTGAGATTGAAAACAGACTTGGAACCAGTAAAGCCTTGTTTGAAAGAGCCACAGGCTTGCTTTTCCCTGCATAGGGACTCTAACTCTCACTCCCATTATTTAAAAATTATGACCAAAAATTGATTTTTCATAACACCTATGAAATTTATTGAACAAGGAAACAGTTTAGTTTTTTAAAACTATTTCCCTTATAATCAAATTATCAAATATTATAATTTTGAATCTATATTATAAAATGTGACCATCATATTCCATGAATACAAGAGGTGAGCATGTATTATGCCCCAGATATAGGGTGTAATACTAATAACTATAGTGTATAATGATACATAATGATAATGATACAGGGTATAATGATAATTATAGTCCAAAGTCACCCTGTGAGGTATTAGCTCCATTAGCAGAAGACAAAACTGAGACAGAGAAAGTTAAATGCCCTTCATTTTATTTCCAATGTTTGTGAGTCCTGTTCCATCCATTAATGCGGAGAATTGGAACCTGTTTTTGTCTATCTGCATTAGTAAGAATAATCTTGAGACTGAGTTGACCATGTTGATGGCCCAAGGGCTTATTAACCTTCTCTACTTTTGGGAGAAGGTTACATATGGCATTTCCAGACCCAATATGTTCTCTTGAAAATGTACATTTTTCCATCTCTGGCAGTATCTAGGTACAGAGTATAGATTTTATATTTCTGAAAAGTCCATTACTCCTCTTAAAAAGCATCTACTGATACTATGACTTAAAACTTGAATGTCATAGACCTTTTAACCTGCTTATTGAATGTTTAAGTACTTAATGTGCTTGGCATCCTACTGGGTTCCTGACATGTGTTCTGTGTAGCCTTCTGTATAGTAGTTTTGAATTCTTGATTCTGCACATGAGAAAGCTGAAGCTTAGAGACAGAAAGATTTGCTCAAGACCAAAGCACCAGAAAGTTCAGAGGGAAGGTTCAATTCTGTGATTTGTCTGATTTCAGAGTCCACTGCCCATATACCACAATGACCACACTGGCTTCCATGAGAGGGCCAGAATTGGTGGGTAAAAATGTGATTAATATGCAAGGTCATGGGTCATGGTAACGTTGTCTTAGCAAGATACATGATACATTTCCCTCTATTTTTTTGTTTGTTTGTTTGTTTTGTTTTTTTAAGTTTACTTTAGAATGTTTCTTCCTAATTTATTACCGCACTGAAGACAGGGTCAAATAGTGATACTACTTTACCACTGCCTCGTGTGTCAGTTCTGCCTCTTCTAGCCTTAGAACCGACTGAGCATCTTTCTGCTGTGGGACATCAGCATGTACTGTTTCCTCTGCTTAGAATGTGACCCCCACCCCTCATTCTGTAACAAACTATCTTCTACCCATCCTTCAGATCTCAGTTATAAATATGACTTCTGCAGAAAGCCTTCCCTGACCTGCTCAGTGTCCATGTGCCCTGTTGGACTGTAAGTTCCATAAGGCCAGGCCCCATCTCAATCCCTGGCTTCTAACACTATGCCTGACATATAATAGATACTCAGTAAATAATTGTTAAATATGTGAATGAATGAGTGGATGAAACCATAAGAGGAAAATGAAAGAAGAAAGGGAAGACAATAAGGAGAGAGAGAAGAAGAGGAAGAGAAACAGGGAAAGGGATTGTTAGAGAGAAAGAGAAAAGAGGATAGGAAAGAGAGAGAGAGAAAGGAAGAGAGAGAAGAAATGAAACATCCTCAGCCAAGTTATATAATAAACACATCATAATGAAAACAATTACTGGATCTAACTAAGGCCAGTAAAAATGATTTTAGCCCTTGCATTTACCTTTTCTATGGCCTTGAATAAGTTATTTTTCCTGTCTGGACTTCTATTTCCTTACTAGTAAAATTAAGGTTTGAACTTAAAGACAAAAGGCATCTCAGATCTCTTCAAATTCTATCATGCTCCGGATCTACATTCATTAGTGGAGAAGTGTTCTCAAATGCCTAATATGCACTTCTTCACTTCTTCTTCAACTCTCTAAAGTGCAAAGCAGTCCATGGCCTGAACAATGCAAATCTGTTTAAAAACACTTTAGACTCTGTCACTCCATCTTTTACCTTACTAAGCTAAGACTGTTGAAAATTCAGTAGGATCATTAAAATCAATACTTTGGCCTCTGCTTCCTTGTAATCAGTAAGCACTACTGTGTTTTGACCGAAGAAGACAATAAAAGCATATAAAAGCCTTAGCAGCAAGAACTGCACAGCAACAATGGCTGTGCCATTTATTTGAATGCATAAATGTCATTTTCTAAGACTGATGTTATTATCCAGTTTTTCCTTGATTAGGACCTCATCTGTGGCATCCATACTTGATAGAACTGGGAGTGGACAGGAAGGAAGAATGGCAGACGGCCAGGTATTATACAGCTCATAGGTTCTTGCACATTGCTGATCACATCTGCTGTGATACATTTCATTGAGTGGTTTCTGTGCATGTCTTCCTCATCATGGCAATGTTCTGCAGGCTGTTAGCCAAGAAGTGAAGCGAACCACACAGTCGGCTACAATGGATAAGACTGCAGTAAGCAAGAAGTGCAGTCTTGTAACTCAGTTTTGGAGGAGCTGTGCTGAATGAATGGACAAAGGATGTGCACACGCAGTTACGCACATGCCTACATGTATAAGTGTCTTCCTTTTGAATCCATATATTATACACACACATATCGCATATTTACATAAAAATATTCATGGAGCACTTGTAACCCTACTGAGTTTTAGGAAACTCTTGGATGTAACCCAGTAAAATTAAATCCAGTCAAAAAGTTGGATTTGTGTTATATATTCAAACTTTAAATTTAGTATTTCCTGAGATACCAAGACTAACTCTGAGGTGTATGGACTAATTACTAATTGGTTAAAGTAGACTGGTCTTACATACCAAAGCACCCATATGTTGAAACTTTCCTCGCTGCTGTAAGTTGAAAATAATCATAATAAGAATAGATCAAGACTGGATGATCAAGATACAGTTAATTCTCAATTAATAACCCTAAAAGGAAATAAATGAATTGTTATATAATATAATACACACATTTCATATGAGATGCTTTTTATAGTTTTGCTACTGTTACTTTTACTGTTGCCACTGTTCTTGGTCATAAGCTGTTTCAGTGTGGCAACTATCTCTCATATATTTTATTATCTCAATCATAGCTTTGTATCATCATAGATGCTTGATAAATACCTACAATCATGTTGTAGTGGGTTGTCCAAAATATCACATAATTTAAAAATCACTGATTTGTGTCTTTGAAATGTGTTTTTACTCATATTTGAGTACATGTGTCTCTTGATCTGCACCTCCCATTGAACCACCTAGTTGAGATCCCCAAGAGGCAAAGCAGTTGTCCGGTTTTCCATGCTGTCATTTTGCACAACTCTGTGTTGCACATTGCTTCATGATGGTAGGCAGCTACTTCAGACTAATGCAAACTTAGTCTTCTTTCAAATCTTCCCTTAATCCGGGCAAAAGGCCAAAAGCTTTGTTTCAAAGAGTTCTCCTCATGCAAAATAAATAAAATGGGCTCACCTATTCCTTCAAAAATATTGTGCCAATAAATGGATAATGAAGCTTTTTCACTGTTAACTTTTCACTGAATGCCCAGAAAGCGAAATGGGTAATTAAATGAACTGGGGTCTGTGGCAAAACCAGAAGGCAGTGTAGATAATATAGCCAGAAATAAGTGAAATTTGGTTGTGCTGAGTTTATATGTGTTTGCTAAAAACCATGTCAAGGTGCTGGAGACATAAGTGCTTTCTCCAGAAAATTGAAGAGACAGAATTTACAGACATAGGTGACCCGGAGGTTCATGCTTCATGCATCCTAATTAAGTAAAGCAGTCACTGAAATTGCTTTCTGTCATCTGGATAAGAAGCAATTACACTCACTTCAGGTTGCTGGTTCCGTCAGGGAATAAGGTATTGTGTTTAGCTGACTCTGCCAATCAACTGAGGGTTAATAAATTAATGCCCATACTTGTGAAAATGTAGCATGACAAAGGAGAAACCTCTTAAATGCTTTGAAGGTAGAGACTTTAAAACTCCAATCTGAAATCTTCCATTTCCAGATCATAAAGTTAGGGCTGATGATAACGTTTGTTTTCTTACTACAACTGAAAAAAAATCCCAAAATTGTAAAGAAAAAAAAAAAAAGTCTATGTTTGCATCACCAAGTTGAGTTTCATATGGTGTACAATAAATTCAGTTATACTAGGTTTCTTTATATAACATCCTCTACTTGTCTCTATTTAATAAATTGTACTGTATATTTTATGACCTTCACTAGGTGATAAGTTCTTCAAGGATAGTGACTGTGAAATTTTTCTTTGAGACATCCTTACTACAGCAAGTCCCCAGTAAAAGTTGGACAAAGGAGTACATTTTTTGTTTTATTTTGCTTTATTTTTTATTTATTTATTTATTTTTGTGAGACAGTCTTGCTCTGTCACCTAGGCTGGAGTGCACTGGCACAGTCTCGGCTCACTGCAGCCTCTGCCTCCCGGGTTCAAGAGATTCTCATGCCACAGCCTCCTGAGTAGCTGGGGTTACAGGCATGCACTATCAAGTCTGGCTAATTTTTGTGTTTTTAACCGGGACAGAGTGTTGCCATGTTGACCAGATTGGTCTCAAACTCCTGGCCTCAAGTGATCTGCCTGCCTTGGCCTCCCAGAAGTGCTGGGATTATAGGCATGAGCCGTCACACACTGCCAAAGAGTACATTAATTGTGTTTTTATACAATATATGAATGACTAAATTTATACCTTCTAGTGACTCTTCTTAACATATGTTAAGTCTCTAAAAGGAGCTTGTAGATTGTGGGAGTTGTTGTTATTAGAAGAACTTCTGGGAAGATTGTAAAGTTTGCATCCATTGGTCTTCTTGGCAGTTTCATCTTTCTCTTTTTTAACAATCTAAACTCTATAAATTGCTAATTACTTGATGAGTGCAATTGGCTGAATGGTTGTCAATAATACTTTTACTAATTAAGAAAAGGCATTGAACTTAGGGAAGAAAGCTTTTGGAATAATTCTGATTAACTACAAAAAGAGTTGGCCTGTTAAAGGAAAGAACTGAGCTGGAATTTCCAACAGGATGGGATTAGTTACAAACTGCCGCTATAAACAAGGAATAAGCTCGAGGAAACAGTGTTGAGATTTTGTAGCAAAAAAAAAAAAAAATTATATATTTTGACCATTTTTTAAATACATATGTGAGGTAGAACATAGTTATTTCTAATTAATTTTTCAGAAATTAAATTTCTAGAATGTATACATATATATGGACATACATATATATCCATATACATATATACATCACACTGAGTAATGTGTTGATAAGCATTCAACAACCCAATAGCGCTCTCTAAATAAAGTAGTAAAGACCCCTGATTGGTAGCATTGTTGATTTCCATGATGTAAATACTCCCACCATGACTGATTTCAAGCTATCAAGATGATGTTACTGAGCACAGAGTTGGGAAGAAATGCACACAGTCAGCTGGCAAACTGAATCGAGCCAGCTCAAGGAAACCACTGCCCACTTCCACCCCCAAATATATCATTTAACTGCTGCACACCCCACCCTTACACCCCTAGATATTAGAGGTATGGGATACCTCTAACATTTCAGATATTGAATCCTATATATCACACATAGAAGTGACCCAAAACCCAGTATAGAATCACCTGAAATTGTATAAATGAAATATTCACCTCTCTTTTTTCCCATGTTTCAGTCAACTCAATAGAACAATGAGACTTACCTCTTCTCGGGAATAAGCTCAATTTAAAGAAACATATTCAGTTAATAAATATTATCAATAAATGTGAACTCCCCACCAATCCTTCTGTCATTTAGCCGATGACCCAGACTTCCTGACCAAGTTGAGTACTGCGTGGGTCTCTACTATCCCAAACAGAGTTGAAATGAGGTTCTCATGGTAGTCAGAGATTGCGGCTTTGAAGTACAGCAGGTCTTCAAATAACATTGTTTCATTCCGTGTCAATTTGTTGTAACATTGACAAAAAAAGGAAATTGATTCCCAGCTGGCACCACTGTCTATGTGGGGTTTGCACATTCTCTCCATGTTTGCATGGGTTTTCTCTGAGTACTTCAGTTTCTTCCCACATCCCTAAGAAGTGCGTGTTAGGTTCATTAGGAAGTCTACCCAGTCCCAGTGTGAGTGAGTGTGGGTGTATGTGAATGTGCCCTGTGATGGGATGGCAGCCTGACCACTGTGGGTTCCTGACTTGTGCCCTGAGCTGCTGGGACAGGCTTTGGCCACCCATGACCCTGAGCTGGAATAAGTGAGCTAGAAACTGAGTAAATGAATGCACACAAATTATTATCAAATAAAAATTCATCAAGTATATGATAATCATAGAAATATACAATAAACCATGCAACCCCAAAGCACTCAGCAAGCCTGCTGTATTTGTTCTTGTTTTTGAACTGCATGGTAGGAGAAGGTGCAATTCTGACTTTGCAAACATTTATTCTTTTATTTAACCCATCACCACTGTGACCATCATCACTCACTTATTCACCAAAACTTGGGTAAATAATCTTTCTTGCTTTTATTAATCTTTCTTAAATGTATATATAGTTCACATTTATTTCAATGTCTATTATTAGAAGTATTTTGAGTCTTTATTTAGAAGTTTGGTGATGTTTTTATGACCAGAAATATACCATAGGAACTTAACTTATTTCTATCAATTCACCTGTGGTAAAATTTTTATTTATGTCATCTTGCTTAAACTAAGTTTCCAAGAACTTATCTATGACATTAAGGGAAGAAGTACTGTGCTGGCTTGTGTATATTAAAGGCAGCCGTGTCCCAGGGACCTTGCTCTCAGTATAACTTGTATCTTACTTAGAACTCCTTAGTCTGGCTGTTTGACTTTCTGATAGTCTGGGATCCCTTTTCTCTAAGTACCACATTTCCTTTTGCTTTAAGGGCTACAAGCCCCAACCCACTTAAGATGGAGAGATGACTTGTCGGTGAACTATCAGATAGGTGCCAAAAGAGTCAGATGGAAATAGAATGTGATTACTTAACTCTGCTTATAATCAATAATTGGCACTAAGTAAAGCAGGGAGTTTTAATCAAGGTAAATGGAACTATGATGAATAGGTAGCTAGCTAAATGGGGTCCAGGAAATAATAAAGTGTAATTCAAAAAGAAAGGTGACATTTAATCCAAATATATAAAATGCATCTGACAGAAAGAAAGGTTACTTCCTCGCAGATTCTAGAAATTCAGTTAATGAATATTTGTTGAGAACCCATGACGGTATGCGTATCCATGTACTACACAAAATAACATACTAAAGGACAGTATTCTGACGCACTAGAAATTGTCTACCTCTAATCAACAAATATATCCCCAAACCTCCCCAATTAAGTTCTTATTGAAACAATTTAAAAGTTAGATGTGCGTTTATTCCCGATGGAATTTTATAATGCAAACTCAATGATTAAGTAATCTAGCATGTCTTTGTGTATTAAGAAATGAAATACCTCACTACTGCAAAATATGTTGGTAAAATGCTATAACTAACAGTAAGGATCATCACTGAAAAACTGTTATAAAACAGATTTGAAACACACATAGACACACACAGCTTAGTGTTTTGGTAGAAAAAATAAATGTATACATTTAGGCTTAAGGTTAATTGGACACAGGAAATCACTTTTTTAACCTATGGGTTCAGATCTTTTTTCATCATGCTTACTTTTATATCATCTCCAGTTAATAAAGTGCTATTACGTGTATGTAGATTTAGAATGACTATCCTCTTATTCTGCTCTTCACTTCTGCAGTGTTTCTGCTTCTTTCTTTTGTCCTATTAGCTTGCTTTACTTCTGCAATATTCAGACTGTATTTCAGCAATATATTAGGCTTAATGGTGGATTTATAACCTGATATTTGCAAATATAACCAGATATTAGTAAATACATGATGGATGGGTCCCAATATTGTATTATTCCCTCTAGGACAATAGGAAGTGTCAAATTTTAATGGTTTTCAAATTATGATTCATGAAATATATTTTGTGAAAGTATTAGTGACCAAACACATTTAGGGTAGGATTACCCCAATGGCTCCAGCCTTGACCCTGATGTTGAAATTTTTATATATAAGAAGGGAATGTATAAATCTCCCATGATCTGAAAGTGGGAAATTCTGTGGACTTAGTGGAATATAAATTGGCATGATATTTTTTAATATTACTAAAAATATTACAAACAGAAAACACAAAAATAGTTATAGTGGGTATGCTTTCTTAAATATCTACTTTATGTCAGGTACCTGGCTTTCTTAAGTATCACTGCATGCTGATTACTATGCTATATATCTCATCTATAATGCATCCATTCTTGACAGCAACCTGACCGAGGAGTTGTCACCATCTTATTATAAATGAAGAGGTTGATGCTTAGAAAAGTTTAGTGAGAATTATGAGGTAGAACCAATAAATTCAAATTAAGCGAACCATAATTCTGCTGTCTTACTACTGTAGCATTCTGATTTTAAGTACTGAAAGGGCAGATACCATGTTGGTCTCGCTCATCGGAGTATATCTAGCACCTAATAATTTGTTTGGCATTCAATGTATATGTGTGAGTTGAAAGAATGAATGAACATCTTTCCTAAACTCTTGTTAACTATCTTGTTTTTTTATCTTTAAAGTGAGAATTATTAAAAATGTTAATTTTTCAGACATTTAATGTGACCATATAACTTAATGTGGTTGTAGCATTTTAATTCCACAGTACAAAGCAGTGAGGAGCAGTAGTAGCCCAAGATGTGATCTAGAAAAGGCTTTAAAATATACAGAAATGCTGAAATAAAACCCCAGATCTCAAGAGTTCAACAATTCAATGTTTGACTCAAATAATTTTATCGATGACCGATCAATACCCCAAGTAACTTCTTTTCAAATGTCTCATGTCGATATCAGCATAATAAATGCAAGAATTAAAATGAAAGCTCTGGGAGAAAGAGCTTTAAATTCAGTTAGTCTTTGTAGCCCAGGTAAAACTGCCAAATATCGTTGACTAAATCCTAAGTG
Organism: Mandrillus leucophaeus; assembly: GCF_000951045.1. Classification (NCBI taxonomy): domain Eukaryota; kingdom Metazoa; phylum Chordata; class Mammalia; order Primates; family Cercopithecidae; genus Mandrillus; species Mandrillus leucophaeus. The sequence continues at coordinate 4,874,936 of NW_012110141.1, read as the reverse complement.
TGGAATTCATAAATTTGCTTTTACAAATTAATACATTTACTTCTTGTGACCAGGTAGCATAATTGCTGCATTAAATTCCCAAATTAATAACCTTATCTATATATAAAAAATAATATTTTATATTCTTAAAATGTCATTTAGCTTCTAATTAGTCAAAGGAAACCTGGCTGTTATTTTAGCAATTTTTTTTTTTTTTTGAATGGGGTCTCACTTCTCACTCTGTTGCCCAGGCTGGTGTACAATGGTGCGATCTTGGCTCACTGCAACCTCCACCTCCCGGATTCAAGCAATTCTCCTGCCTCAGCCTCCCGAGTAGCTGGAATTACAGGCATCTGCCACCATGCCCAGCTAATTTTTGTGTTTTTAGTAGAGATGGGGTTTCACCTTGTTGGCCAGGCTGGTCTCGAACTCCTGACCTCGAGTGATCTGCCCACCTCGGCCTCCCAAAGGGCTGGGAGTACAGGCATGAGCCACCATGCCTAGTCTGCAATCTTTAAACTTCATTAAAATTTAGGATTGAAATAATTTGCAATGGCAAAATATTTTTAAATAATTTAAACAACTTTCTCTAACTATAAAAGTAGCATATGTTTATTAAACAAACTTTAGAAAATATAAGCAAAAGTAAGAAATGAAATATATCTCCTGAGCCTAAGATAACCATGATGAATATATATTAACATTTGTCTGTGTCTACTTAGAGATCTTACACTTTATTTAAAGGTATGTGAGTCAGTAGAAAGCGAATGTGAATCTGACATTTTGTCTTTATAGAAATCCTGAATATGTGATTTCACTTACTTGGAGCCCTTGAGTAGCTCCTTTTAGCTCAGGGGTCAGTCTGTGTACTGGTACATGACTCAAATAAGACCAGTCCGCCAAGGCGATGTCATTGCCCTAATTCTATTATGATTTTCCTGTGAAATATTCTTTCCTAAATTCCAGTTATATATTTGTTGTTTGTTATTAATATCTATAATATTGGCATTTGAACCCATATCTACATAAGGACCTAGAGTGACTTGATATAGTTTTTTGCTGAAGGTCTCTCATATTACATCATTATAAATGTTGATTCATAAAGATTTCATAATGCCTGAAGGACTATTCTCAAGAATATATGTACCAAAATATCTATTGATTTTCTCCTTTCTGTCATAAGCTTAGATTGTCTATACATTATCCTTGTATTTCCTTTCCTTTATCATATTTCATGTAACATTCAAATTTGAGCAAATAAATCTCAAACTTCTTATTGAGAAAAATATTTATATCTTAATTTGGTATTACTTTATTTTTTGGTCATCTTTCAAGATGTAGCTTTTTTACTTCACACTGAATTGGGTACATCTTTGGCACTAGAAATCTGAGCATACACAGGACATATTAAATAATTCCTCCATTTAAGTTATTTTTATTAGTATTTTATCTTTTATTCTCTCTTCATGTCAGTACTTTGGCCTTAGTACGGATTGAGTTCTTTATCTGGAATCCTCAGACACTCAAATATTTTAAGCATTAAGTTTAGGTCTGTGAATTTGGGTAGCAATAAAAATACATCTTTATATGCACTAATTTCTACCTAATATTTAGCAGTTTTTTCGATTATAAAAGTAGAGAACAAACTACAATAGTTTTAGGAACATCCATGACTTTGTCATTAATAGAATTCATGGATAATTTCATATTACCTTAAGAGTGTTATAGATATATTAAAATATCATCTATATTTATCTCTACTTTGAATTTATGGTAGTTATTGGGCTTACTACTGGATCTTGATATGTAATATGTTAATAAATCCTTGAAACTTTATTTTGTTGCAAATTTTTGTTTTTAATATTTTCACAACTGTATTTCACTAGAATTGATTTTCTTTGTAAACAGACATAGTTTATGCATAAAACTGCTCTGAGAATAAGATGGTCATTTATCTATTTTAGTATCCCAAAGCTTAGGATAATGTACCAACATACAACAATAATAATGTCACAGATGTAAACATTAAAAATTTTCTAAGAATAAGACTAGATAACCTTTAAGATCTAATTCAGTAGTTAGATCTTTTAATTTAGGGCACACTATTTTAAAATGCGTACTTCAAGCCATACTGATTTCAACCATTTTTCTTTGATTTATAGATATTGACTATGTTTCCCACTCAGAAATGCCATAACTTGTTATTACTTAATGTATATTCTTATCTTTTTTTAGTACTTCATTCTATTTTTAAAATAGAATAATAGCATGCATAGAGTTTTATAATCTGTTTTTTCTGATAACAATATATCAGAACAATCCTGCCTTATTAATTTTTTCACATTATCTTAATGGCTAAATAATATTTCACTGTATAGATGTGTCATACAGAGCCAATATCTCCTAACACTTTGACTTTAAAAATATCTCCTTACTAGTTTCTGTACTTTGCTTTTAAAAAATTGACTAGAGAATCTTGAACTGGATAGAAAATGAATTTCAAAACAAAATGAAAGGATTAAAATGGATAAATAAGAGTCAACAAGGATGATTCTAAATCTGAAAGAGGAAGTTTCCAATTTTTGTTTGTAGATGATGCTAATTTTGCCTAGGGAATGAGTTGCCAGATTAATGTGGATAATTTTTCAAAAAGACCTAGTAAGACATGGAAGATGAGCTTTCATAAGGAAAGGTAGTAAATTTGCAAAAAAGCAATTCTGGAAAGAGAACATTTGGACCTAGAAGCTATCGTTAGCTGTTTCTCAAAGTACAGGGTCCTGCAGCCAGAAGTGCTTCTCTTTTCACCCATTTCCACCCCTGCAGACCTGACCGTCTTCAGGAAAAGTCCCAGAAAAAAAATGAAAATCTTGTTCTGATTAGATATCCAGTTATTACATGACTGACTGTGTCAGTGGTATGATTCTGGTTCCTGTACTTCCACAAAAAGAATGAAGAATAATGAGGATGTCCAGTGAGGTAACTAAAATGGTCAGGGGACAGATGCATGCCTTGATTTGAGGTAAGGACTGAACAAATCCAGGACCTATACAATTTTGAAGGGTATATAAGGTGAAAATGAAGCTATTAGTCAAATTCTGGAATTACAGAACTTGTCTTAAAAGGAGTTTAAGAAATTCCATAAAAATAAATGATGGAATCACCATACACCACAAGTGATAACCAAATGGAACTGATGATCTCTGAAGGTGATATTTTTGTCAGTCTCACCAAAAGAGGGATTCAAAACAGTTAAGTCTGTGGATGGTGACATTCTAAAGGGATTTCACTAAGGAGAAATAAAAATGGCAAACCTACATATCTAAACTTCTGAAGGCACTGTTGGGGAGGACAACTATTTCCTATGACAAAATATCCTTTAGTGGTGTTAACAGGAGCCACACAACGACCCAGAATCTAGAGTTCTCACCATATGGCTTTTTTAAAAATAAACTTATTTTAGGTTCAAGAGTACATGTGCAGGTTTGTTCTATAGGTAAATTCATGTCATGGAGATTTGTGTGCAGATTATTTTGTCGCCCAAGTGCTTAAGCCTAGTACCCAATAGTTATTTTTTCTGCCTCTCTCCATCCCCCAACCCTCCACCCAGCGTGTGGTGTTCCCTCTTTGTGTCCATGTGTTCTCATCATTTAGATCCCACTTATAAGTGAGAACGTGCAGTATTTGGTTTTCTCTTCCCTCATTAGTTTGCTAAAGATAGTAGCCTCTAGTTCCATCCATGTTCCTGCAAAGGACGTGATCTAATGCTTTTTTCATGGCTGCATAGTATTCTATAGTGTATAGGTATCATATTTTCATTATCCAGTCTTCCACTGATGGGCATTTAGGTTGATACCATGTTTTTGTTATTGTGAATAGTGCTTCAGTGAACATATGTGTGTGTGTGTGTGCTTATGACAGAATGATTTATATTCCTTTGGATATATACCCAGTAGTAAGATTGTTATTTCTGTTTTTATCTCTTTGAGAAATTATCACATTACTTTTCACAATGGTTGAATTAATTTATACTCCCAACAATAGTGCAAAAGTGTTCCCTTTCTCTACAACCTCATCAGCACCTGTTATTTCTTGACTTTGCAATAATAACCGTTCTGACTGGTATAGGATGGTATCTCATTGTGGTTTTGATTTGCATTTCTCTAGTGATCAGTGATAATGAGTTTTTCTTCATATGCTTGTTGGCCACATGTATGTCTTCTTTTGTAAAGGGTCTGTTCATGCCCTTTGCCCACTTTTTAATGGGGTTGTTTTTTCTTGTAAATTTATGTTTCTTATAGATTCTGGATATTTGACCTTTGTCAGATGCATAGTCTGCAAAAAATTTCTCCCATGCTGTAGCTTATCTGTTTGCTCTGTTGATAGTTTCTTTCACTATGCAAAAACTCCTTAGTTTAATTAGATCTGACTTGTCAATTTTTGCTTTTGTTGCAATTGCTTTTGGCATCTTCATCATGAAATATTTACCAGTTCCTTTGTCCAGAATGGTATTGCCTAAGTTGTATTCCAGTCTTTTTAAAGTTTTGGGTTTTACATATAAGTCTTTAATCCATCTTGAGTTGATTTTTGTGTATGATGTAAAGGAAGGATTCAGTTTCAGTTTTCTGCATATGGCTAGCTAGTTATCCCAGCACTATTTATTGAGTAGGCAGTCCTTTTCCCATTGCTTGTTTTTGTCAGTTTTGTCAAAGTTCAGATGGTTGTAGGTGTGACACCTTAATTCTGGCCTTATTTCATCTTACTGGTACAAAAACAGACCCATAGACCAATGGAACATAGTCAGGGTTAGGATTAGGGTTAGGTTTCCAATGGAACGTGATCTGTGTGCTCTATGTGTGTGTTTTTGTACCAGTACCGTGCTATTTTGGTTATTGCAGCCCTGCAGTGTAGTTTGAAGTTGTGTAGTGTGATGCCTCCTGCTTTGTTCCTTTTGGTTAGGATTGCCTTGGCTATTTGAGCTCTTTGTTTTTTGTTTGTTTGTTTGTTTTGGTTCCATATGAATTTTAAAATAGTTTTTTTCTAGTTCCGTGAAGAATGTTATTAGTAGTTTGCTAAGAATAGCACTGAATCTGTAAATTACTTTGGGAAGTGTGACCATTTTAACAATATTGATTCTTCCTATCCATGAGCATGGAATGATTTTAGATTTGTTTGTGTTGTCTCTGGTATCTTGGAGCAGTGTTTTGTAATTCTCATTATAGGGATCTTTCACCTCTCTCGTTAGCTGTTTTCCTAGGTATTTTATTCTTTTTTGTGGCAATTATGAATGGGATTATCTTCCTAATTTTTCGTAGCTTGGCTACTGTTGGTGTATAGGAATGCTAGGGATTTTTTGTACAGCGATTTTGTATCCTGAAACTTTGCTGAAGTTGTTTATCTGCTGAAAGAGCTTTTGGCCTGAGACTATGGGGTTTTCTAGATATAGAATTATGTCTTCTGCAAACAGGGATAGTTCAACTTCTTCTCTTCCTATATGGATGTCCTTTATTTCTTTATCTTGCCTGATTGCTCTGGCCAGGACTTTCAATATACTATGTTAAATAGGAGTGGTGAAAGAAGGCATCCTTTTATTGTGCTGGTTTTCAAGGGAAATGCTGATTTTTGGCCACTTGGTATGATGTTGACTGTGGCTTTGTCAAGGAGGCTCTTATTATTTTGAAGTATATTTCTTCAATGCCTGTTTGTTAGAGTTTTTAACATGAAGGGATGTTGAATTTTATCAAGCCCTTTCTGCATCTATTGAGATGATCATGTAGTTTTTAGTACTGTGTATGTGATGGATCACGTCTAGCAATTTGCATATGTTGAACCAACCTTGCATCCCAGGCATAAAGCCTGCTTGATTGTGGTAGATAAGCTTTCTGATGTGTTGCTGGATTCAGTTTGCCAGTATTTCGTTGGGGATTTTTACATCAATGTTCATCAAGGGTATTGGCCTCAAGTTTTTTTGTTGTTGTTGTGTGTCTGCCAGATTTTGGTGTCAGGATGATGCTGGCCTCATAGAATCAGTTGGGGAGGAGTCCCTCCTTCTCAATTTTTTGGAATAGTTTTGGTAGGAAAGGTACCTGTTCATCTTTGTACATTTACTAGAAGTCAGCTGTGCATCCGCATTGTCCAGAGCTTTTTTTGATTGATAGGCCATTTATTACTGATTCAATCTCAGAGCTCGTTACTGGTCTGTTCAGTGTTCAATTTCTTCCTGCGTCAGTGTTGGGAGGGTGTATGTGTCCAGGGATTTATTCATTTCCTCTAGATTTTTTACTTTGTGTGCATAGAGGAATTCATAATAGTCTCTGGTGGCTATTAATATTTCTGTGGGGTCAGTGGTAATGTCCCTTTTGTCATTTCTGACTATATTTATTTGGATCTTCTCTCTTTCCTTCTTTATTAGTTTAACTAGTGGTCTATCTATCTCACTATTTTTTTTAAAAAAGAGCTCCTGGCTTCTTTAATCTTTTGAATGGTTTTTCATGTCTCAGTCTCCTTCAGTTCAGCTTTGATTATGATTATTTTTGTATTCTGCTAGTTTTTGAGTTGATTTGCTCCTGATTCTCTAGTTCTTTGGTTGTGGTGGTAGGTTGTTAATCTGAGATTTTTCTAACTCTTTGATGTGGGTATTTAGTGTTACAAATTTCCCTCTTAACGCTGCCTTAGCTATTTCCCAGAGATTCTAGTATGATGTAGCTTTGTTCTCATTAGTTTCAAAAGACTTCTTGTTTACTGCCTTAATTTCATAATTAACCAAAAAGTATTTTTTTGTGCTGTGATCTAAGAGTGGTTGGTATAATTTCAATTCTTTTGCGTTTGCCGAGCATTGTTTTATGTCCGATTGTGTGGTCAATTTTAGAATATATGCCATGTGGCAATGAGAAGAATGTATATTCTGTTGTTTCAGAATAGAGAGTTCTGTAGATGTCTATCTGATCTATTTGGTCTAGTGTTGAGCTCACATCCTGAATACTTTTGTTAATTTTCTCCCTTAATGATCTGTCTGACACTCTCAGTGGGGTGTTGAAGTCTCTCTTCCAAAGTGTCTAAGAACTTGCTTTATGAATCTGGGTGCTCATGTGGTGGGTGCATATAAATTTAGAATAGTTAGGTCTTCTTCCTGCATTGAACCCTTTACCATTATGTAATGCCCTTTTTAATCTTTTTTGATCTTTGTTGGTTTAAAGTCTGTTTTGTCTGAAGTAAGGATTGTAACTCCTTAACTCCTGCTTTTTTGTTGTTGTTTTTCATTTGTTCGGGAGATTTTTCATGATCCCTTTCTTTTGAGCCTGTGTGTATCATTGCATTTAAGATGGGTCTCTTGAAGATAGCATATCACTCGGTTTTGGTTATTTATATAACTTGCTGCTCTGTGCCATTTAATTGGGGCATTTAGCCCATTTGCATTCAAGGTTAGTATTGATACATGTGGATTTGATCATGTCAGCATGCTGCTAGCTGTTTGTTATGCTAATTTGTTTGTGTGATTGCTTTAGAGTATCACTGATCTGCATATGTAAGTGTGTTTTTGTAGTGGTTGGTTACAATCTTTTCTTTCCATATGTAGTGCTTCTTTCAGGGGCTCTTATAAGGCAGGTCTGTTGGTATGGAATTCCCTCAGCATTTGCTTGTCTGAAAAGGATCTTATTTTTCTCCTTCACTTATAAAGCCTACTTTGACAGAATGTGACATTCTTGGTTGGAACTTGTTTTCTTTAAGAATGTTTAATATAGGCCCCCAATCTCTTCTGGCTTGTAGGGTTTTTGATCAGATGCCTTCTAAGATGTCTATAAGAATCTAATAGACTTCCCTACGTAGGTGACCTGTCCTTTCTCTCTAGCTGCCTTTAACATTTTCTCTTTCATTTCTACCTTGGAGAATCTGGTGATTATATGCCTTGGGGATGATCCTCTTGTGACATGTTTCACAGAAGTTTTCTGCATTTCCTGAATTTGAATGTTGGCCTCTCTAGCTAGGTTGGGGAAGTTTTCATGGCTGAAATTCTGATATATCTTTTCCAAGTTGCTTCCATTCTCTCCATCTCTTTCAGGGATTCCAATGATTCATAGATTTGGTTTCTTTACATAATCCCATATTTCTCAGAGTTTTTGTTTATTTCTTTTCATTCTTTCTTCTTTCTTCTTGTCTGTCTGATTTCCAAAAGCTAGTCTTCAAGGCTTTGGGATTCTTTCCTCAGCTTGGTCTATTCTGCTGCTAATACTTGCAATTTCATTATGAAATTCTTATAGAATGTCTTTCAGCTCTGTTGGGTTGATTATGTTAATTTTGATCCTGGTGACCTTGTCTTTGTCAGCTCCTGTATCATTTTATTGTGATTCTTAGCTTCTTTACATTGGATTTCAGTATTCTCCTGAATCTCAATTATCTTCATTCCTATCCATATTCTGAGTTCTATTTCTGTCATTTCATCTGTCTCAGCCCAGTTAAGAACCCTTGCTGGAGAACTAGTGTGTTTCTTTGGAGAAAAGAAGACACTCTGGCTTTTTGAGTTGTCACAGTTCTTGTGGTGGTTCTTTCTTATCTTTGTAGGCAGACGTTCCTTCAATCTTTGAAGTTGCTGTCCTTTGGATGGATTTTTTTTTTCTTTTACCCTAGTCCGTGACCTTGGGGGTTTGATTATGGTATAAGGTGATCATTGGACTAGCTTCACTACGAGAAGATTTGAGGTGCCCAAGGCTCAGCTCAAGGCTCCTAGACAGTATGCTCTAACTCTGGGGGACTGATATTGGGCCCTGGCTTTGTTATCTAGCTCCTTCAGGTTAGGAACCACCTGGCTGGAGAGGCTGAGGTGCTCCCAGACTGCTGGTCACAACACTCTGGTAGTTGGTGGCAGCCAAAGTACTTCATAGGATGGTGGCTACAGGATCCATCTTTGTTTGCATGTGCCACAAGCAGTGGCAGCAGCAGTGCAGCAGGGTGCATGCTCAGCAGCTGCAGCAGGGTGCTAGTAGGTGCCAGGGCCCCAGCCACCATGCAGCATCTGTGGTGGCAGTACAACTTGAGGGGCCAGCGTCCCCTGCCAGCAACTATGTGTGTGTGTTGGTGCCAGTGGTGGTGTTAGAACGATGGCGGGACACTGATGGGCACAGGATTATGTGCTTCCTCCATGCACATTCACACTGGCAGTGGTGGCCACTTAGGGAGCGAGGGAGTCCACTGTTTTCTTTGCACCAGTGTCAGTGTCAGCACAGGGGCAGAGCACCGGAGGGGGCAGGGCTGGTGGGCTTCGTGCCCACCAATGCTCCCATGGCAATGGCTATGAGGTGAGAGGAGGAGTGGTGGAGTTCATTTACACCCAGCAGTGGCACGGCAGAGTGCACATGCACATACATAATGGCAGGGAAGGGAAGGAAGAGTTCCTCTGCAAACACATCTGCCAGGAAAACAATGTAGGCGGTGGCCATAGGCGAGTGTGTGAAGGCGAAGTGGCACAGGGAGGCCGCAGAGGGTATGGGCAGGTTGGTGCGTGTTCGTGGAGGCTGCTCTGCTGGAGCACTGTCAAGCACGGTCTGCCAGCACAGGAGCTATGATGTGGGCCCCCAGGAGGTACCAGGTGGCTGCACTGCATGCAGGTGCAGCCAGGCTGGGGTCCTGGGAGAGGCCAGCAGATAGAGGGGCACTCAGGTCAGACCCGCCCCATCTGATGGGCAAGACTGCCCTGCAGAGTGCAGGACCAACAGATCCCCTAAGGCTAAACTCTCCTATGGGAGCAAGTTGTGTCTAGGGGAATGGGCACTCCTGGTCATGCTCCGCTATAGATACTCCCACACCAAACCTTCTGGGCTCTGCACTGGCTGCAGTTCTGCCCCTACCACTTCTCTAGGCAGCTTTCCCTGCCAATTCAAGTATCCATGGCAGATTAGAGGTCTCCTCCTGCTGGGATTCCAGAGGCCCATGGTGAGAGCAGGTTGCTCCTTGCCTGTTCAACTCACCCCTTCCGCAGGAGTCACTGGGGACCAGCAATGAGTTTCAGTTCCCAGCAGCCTCCCTCTTCAGCCCAGCATCTATGTCTTCCCTTCATCTGCTCTCAATGCCTTCCCTCTGAGTGCACAAGTCTTCCTGGTGTCCTGTTCCCTCAGTGGGAGATGTTCCTCCTGGCTGTGTTTAGTTGGACATCTTGGAGCAGGGTCTTAGGAACGGGGCCCAGGCTCAAGACTGCTCTCTACCATCTTAGAAGCAGGGAAAAAATCCAAACTCATTTTCTCTGTTGGATGCAAGCTGAAATTCCAGAACAGGGTTATCTGCCCTCCATCTTGCTTTTTGTTTCTGTGCACTCATATTGTGTATATTGTACCCACAGTGATGGCTGCTAAGTCAGTGCTTGTCTTTATTCATAAGAAATGTACAGCATTACAGAAATGGTATTTTCCCTAGGAGAGATCATATTACAGTTCATTCTGAAGTATGAGTCTTACATATTTCATGCCCGTAAGTTCAAGAAAATTACTTCTTTTCCATGAATCATGTGTTCCTTGCCAGTGAAGCTCAGGCTCTCGCACAGCGGAGTTCTTCACAGCTGTTGTTATATGGACTTCAGGGCTACTTCAGTAGCTAACTACTTCTGCCCCACTCGGAGAAACAGAACGAGTCTGTAGATGTTTTAGAGCTGACAACATCTGTCTAGATTATTACTATCTGTCAATCTTCATTACTAAAGAGAATTGCTAAATAAGATGAAATTTAATCAAGGAGGCTAGAAAATGATTATTATAGCTTCTATTTGGGGGAATGAGTATTGCATTACCTATGGTACATTTTTGCTTTGGTAAGGAACATATGCATTGCCAAAGGGGTGAAGAAACTACAGAATCATTACTAACTTGTGTTAGATTCACATTACAATGGTATGTTGTAAATCAAGGCTACAAAGAGACAGGGTTCAGTGAGAGGTACTGGTGAATCAGTTTCCCTCTCCAAGCAGCACTGTGTGTACCTGGATGGGTAAGCAGCCACCTACACAATACTGTGCTCCTTTCCCTTCTTTCAAACAGCTTTAGAAATCAGAAATACAGAGGATCAAGTCCTCCAGACACTGTGGGATGATTTCAGATAGTCAAAGCATCAAAACACAATAAATAACAAGGAAAAAATAGGAAACTTATCGTTATGCTGTCGTCTCTGATAAATGAGCTGCTGGCAGATAACACAGTTGGCTAAGACTGACTGAATGCCAAGAACTTTTCTAAGCTTTTCATAGGCATTGACTTATTTAACCCTCCTAACAAAACCCTAGGTGATTCATGTATTAGGAAGACCTGAGGCATAGGGAAGTTTCGATAACTTCCCCAAAGTCATACTGCTAAGAGTAAACAGAGTTGATGTTGAATCTCAGCAAGTCAGTTTTGGAGCTCACACTCATAACAATTATACTCTACCTCGTATTTTGGGTAGTGATGTATTCTGCTCAAGAAGACATCATGATATACCTAGCCTGGATTTTTATCCCTGTTTAAGTAAAAGTTTGTTAACGGCTCCTTCAAATCTCCCTTTGCCTCACCTAGTATTACTTATACCTCTCTGATCTACTTTATTATTTGTATCTACTTTATTATTTGTGTCTACTTTATTATTTCTTTTCCAGATCCTGATAATGACTCAGTTCTTGATACTTTGCCCCTCTGTCCCAATGTGTGTGCATGGATATATATACACACACACACACATATACATACATACATATACATGTATATATGCACACACATATCTTTTTTCAAATTTGAGAAGATATTTTGTGTTTTTACGTTTTTAAATATTTTTTAACTAATTGTACATTTACATACAGTTGTAATAAATAATATGAAAAGATCTCGTATATCTTTTCCCTGATTTCCCCCAATGATACATTTTACATCTTGAAAAATCATAGTATAATTTCACAACCAGGACATTGACATTATACAATCCACCACTCTCATTCATATTTCCCAAGTTTTACGTACATTCATTTGTGTGTGTATTTAGTTTTATACAATTTTATCATGTGTATGTTCATGTAACCACACCACAGTCAAGAAGCAGAGGAGTTCCATCCCCACAAGGACCTTTTGGGTCACCCTTTTTATAATGATGCCGTCTCTGCCTCCTGCATCTCCCCTTCCCTACCCCTAAGCCCTAGTGGCCACTAATCTGTTCTTCATTTCTAAAGTTTTATCTTTCCCAATGTTTAATATAAATGGAGTTCTACAGAATGTAATCTTTTGAGTTTGACTTTTTTTTTTTTTTTTTTTTTTT